>NC_091821.1:330991224-331315391 GCF_038994185.2 Dermacentor albipictus
AAATACAACGCTACGCATAAAAGTAAAACGACTAGAAGAGAGCAGACTTTTTGCCGCCAGCAAAAGACCAGCATAAATGATAAATACTTCACAGTGAAATAACTATCAAGGAAATTATTGTTTGTAACAAATAAACATAAATCTGGAAGTGACACAGAATGGTTAAATGTGAAATATGTGTAGCATTGACTTGCTACATGCTAGTAGCCCTGCCACCTCTTCCTGAGGAAAAGAAGTAAATAGCAATGAACGGAACGGTTGATATATACTGAAACTGGAGTCCTCATGCAGTACTGCTCAATATAGTGCAGCCTTTCCGACTCACGGCCACATCGTAACACAAAAGAGGCATAATAAAATGTAATCAAACTGTTTCGTAGCCTCACCTTGCAACACACTAGAACTTAGCCATCACTTGAATTGAGATAGTAGTAAGCTTACACTTTAGCATGGTTCCTACAATACCACGTAACATGACAATGGACAACAGGAAGTACACACAAGTGGTACTGGGCATTTATGCATGTTGTGCTGTATGCAAAAGTGTGAACATTTACCAGCTAGTTCAGCTTTCTTTAGTGGTAACACAAACTGCAACGGAAGTAGCCGCATAAGACTGACAAAAATACTGCAATGGAATCGATTACAAAATAATAGAAATATAGTGAGAGGACTACAAGAAAGGAGACATGTCAACAGCAAATCTATTAAGATCGATACACACAAAAAAGGCCGTTCAGAAGCATGCAGCCATGACTTGCGAGAAAGAAAGACTGCAGTGGACTGGCTGCCCTTCACTCATTGAAGTACTCAGTGAAGACAAAATGCCCACTGATGCCTTGATGCCTTCTATTTCACACCCTTTTGTCACTCAGAATCTGAAAAGTGACATAAATATCAGCATTGTAAATCAGTCATTCAATGGAGAAGAAAACTGTGAAAACAATGAATTTAAGCACAAAATTGTGCACAAATAATGTTACAATATCAAATGATCAACTGCAGTCTATGAAGGCACTACTCCAGCCAATACACCAGAAAAGGAATTTTAAAGTCACAAGTATTCTAGCCCGCAGCAGTGGTTCAGTGGTATTGGCGCTCGGCTGCTCGGTCGAAGAACACTCCTGCCCGGTGCACGCAGAATGGAGAAGTTGAAGGGATTTTTTCGTCTCCCGTGCCGCTTTCTCTTCAGCAAATCTCTTGCGAGCTTTCTGCATACTTTACGCGCACTAAACCGTATTAATAGTGAGTAGCAGCTCCCAGCAACATACGCGACCGCAAGCAATCGCGTACAGCAGCACCTCCTTGCATATATGCGACTAAAAGAAAGGCGCTCACGCGAACTACTGCGCATATGTGGCCTGTAGACCACACCGACAACACATGGTACAGTATAAAGTCCAGGCACGCTTCATCTTACCTTTACTGCGGGGCCAACCCGGCCAGGAGCTCAGGAGAAAGAAACAACAGTCTTGACCACCTTGCGCAGCCGTAGTGACAACTGAAAATGGCGCCTCCGCACTCACAATAAACGCGCGAAACGCTCGCCTTCGCGCCTTTTTCGCAGGCCAAGTTTCATCCTAGAGGCCAGCACTCGCATGGTGCTCGCTTCTCTCCCGGCGGAATGATTTCACCTCCCACAGGTGTACGTTTTCGCTGCTTCCCGTCAAGGTCGCGCCCGCGCTTAGCTCGCGCTGCGCACGAAACGTCTCTTGTTTCCGACGGCGCCTCTTCGAATGACTGGAAATTATTGTGTTGTTAACTGTCACAACATCAATGTAAACACGAAAGGGTTAATGCCACCAGTGAAATTCTGCCGATGCACACTTGCAAAAATATTGCCGGAAAGAACCCGCACGATAAAAAGAAATAACCTCCCGCAAAAAAAAAAAAATGCAGGGTATGCGAAGCTTCAGAAAAGATTGCGCTGGTAGTATTGGGTATGCTTGCGGCGCGTTTTCTGCATCTTTAGAGAAGATCGAAATATTTATGAAGTTTCCAAATGTGTGGCTGCTGTTAATTATTATTATTTGAAAAGCGTCGTGAATGGACGTCAACTATACAATGGCGCAGTTGATCTCTGGTCACATCGATGCCTGGCGAGCGTGATGGCTCACAAAGGATATGCGTGATAACGCGTGAGCACTGTAAGCAGAGAAATCATTCTGTGGCTCTGGAAGTAATAATAATGAGGAGGTCACATGTGCATGCACGTACCTTTTACGATCACGCTGTTCGTTATAATTAGAACCAGTCCACTAACCTGCCTCCGTGGGTACCTGTATGCTCTCCACCAGAAGAAGGAAATCCCATGGGCGGGTAGAATTAGATCGAATATGGTTTATTTTATGCCGCATGTTTGAAGACTCGTTGATATTTCGCCGACAAACGTTGATGCCTCTATTGAACAAAGTTAGCTGTGGCTATAGCTTGAATGAACTCGAGGTCGGTTCTACGTTGGTATTTGCAAGCGCAGAAATGCTCAGCAAGGGAGCAGTTCGTCACTCAAATCCGAACAAAGTCATGCTCAGGATATTGGCGAAATGTCCAGCACGAATGACCTAAGGATGTCCGCAGGAGGATAAGAAGTGGATGTTAAAGTTAGTCCGATAATGATATCCACTGGATGTCCCCAGGACGACTGCTGTAGGACTTGGACGTCGGGATCTTATCCGGACGTCCGAGGGAGTTTCAATGCCCATTGGGTGGGTATAAATCTCATAAGCTCTTGATGTGAAACGTGCATTGACATTTCCAAAGTTGTGCTTTAAATATTCAATTGCGGAACTTTGTGGGTCTAATGTTGTTATAAACATTTGACGCCAAAAGTCCATTGACTTTTTAAAGTCTTACATCGGAACACACAACGAGACAAGCCAAATCAACACACTAGCAGACCAGTTGACAAAGCACGCAGCGAGGTCCAATGAGAAGATGCATTGGGGTGGTTCATTTGTGCCGTCATGTCACATAAAAAATATCAACATTTTTTTTTTAACCTAAGTCAGAACATCCATGTCAAGACACTAAAGCCAGCCAAAGTAACTACTTTCTTATTTATTTTTTCTACTTTGACTTTTATTCGCCAAGGACACATTGGGCCTCTTCAATTTTTTTGTTCTCGCTACCCTACCCGCGGGCTGCCAGAGCGAGCCATAGCGCATATGTTTTTCTCGTATGGCCCCGACCACCGCGCGGTGCACTTCGGTGGGCGTTCGGTTTGCTCTGGCCGAGTGGATTTTCACCTGACAGAGTTTTGGAAGCTTTCTGGCTAGCAGACGAGAAAAAAAAAAAACAAAGGTCGCTCGCCGCCATCACTGCGGGGACTCGAAGGATTGCACCGCGTTCCTTGAGCGGAACCTTTCCGGAAAGTCTTGTTTCGCCGGTGTAGGATACTGAGCAGTATGCGTATGGTTCTCAGTGGGTCAATCATCCCATGTTTTCTTCGCTTTAATTCCGTAGCCCCATTAGTTGCCCGTTGTAGGCATTCGATTCTGGCCAACATACTTTCCTATGCGTTCTTTTTTCCATTTCGGTGCCTCCGCCCCACAGAAAAAAAATACATTGTTGTGGCGCAGTGAATTGTCGCATGGTGAAAGTTCGATTTTGATACTTCTTTTGCGGAAAGTAATGGGCGACGGGACGCTTCAGTTTCCGGATACGTTTATTATATTATTGCAAAAGCAATTATATGGACACTCCAGGCGCATTCCTGCCGTCGCCATCGCCCTCATGTTTCGTATAAAGTCCAAGGGTGATAAAATCGTGACCATGCGCTGCATGCTGTATGTGCGAGTGAAAGCGTAGGAGGGGAGGTGGAATGGGTGAGCCGACGATGGTGGCTCAGTCTTGTGTGCGCAAAGGAGAAAAGCGGGGAGCAAGCGCGCCGCCTTCCGTCGCGCGCAATACATCGGGGGGAGTAGATGGAATGGGGGCGGAATCTAGGATTCTGTGAATCTATGATTGTGCAACATGTTTATTTGCCTTGTTTGACGCATTACATACAGTTACTTCTTCTTACATACATAGACTCATTGGAGACTTATACGTATACTTAAATATCTTGTTGCGAGGTTTTGTGTATACATGAAGTGAACTTTTTTTCCAGTGACACTTTTTTGTCCTTTATCAAGCCGTATTTTCACATTTGTATATCCCATTGTATCTTTGCATTTCTAATGTACGAGGGCGAGTCAAATGAAAATCCGCCTACCCTAACCGCGCAATAACGGTTCGGTTCATTATCTGCGAGGCATGCGCGTAGGAGAACGGCATGTCTCATTTACAAAAGTGACACGCAGGTGTGACGATAACTGTTCTTTAATGCTCTCATACACTGGGTTTAATATGGTTGCGTCGCATAATGGCCACTTCAAAAGTTGAACAGCTCGGTGTCGCGAAGTTTTTGACAGCTAAAGGTGTTTCCAAAACAGAAATTAATCACCGTATGGCTGCCGTTTACGTTGAACACGGCATTTCATTGACCACTGTGAAACGTTGGAGCAAACGGTTTAAAGGACGTTGTAAAGACATTCCAAGACCGGGCCAAAACCATCGTGCAATCACCCCCCACACAATTTCAAAGGTTCATGAGCTGATGAAACAAGAAGGGAGCATAAGCATCGATGAACTGGCAGACCGTCTGAACATCAGTCACGGTTCGGTTCACGCCATAATTCATGAGCTTCTCGGTTATCGGCTCTTTGGTGCGCAATAGATCCCCAAGATTTTGATCCATCGCGAGAAGACGGAGAAGTTTCGCGCTGCCTTGACTCATCTGATCGGGTATCACAATGAGGATGACGACTTCTTGTTTGCATTTGTGATCGGGGACGAACCTTGATGCCACTACTACGAGCCTGAACCACGACGGCAAAGCTTACAGTGGAAACATTCGAATTTACCACGCCCAAATAACGCAAAGGCCATCATCTCCGCTGGAAAGGTGTTGTTGACTTTTTTTCGGTCGTAGGGTCCATTACTGCTAGAATTTGCTAAATCTTGAGAGGCTATCAATTGTTTCCAATATTGAGAAACGCCAGAACGGCAGTGTGTCGCAATCAAGAACGAACAACGTGGAAAATTGACGAATGGGGTCATCTTGTTCCACGACAATGCCTGTCCCCACATCGCTTATGTGGTTAATACAAAACTGGCAAAATTCAAGTGGGAAACGCTTCAGCATCCGCCATACAGCTCAGACCTGTCACTTGCGACTTCTACATTTTGGGGCAGCCGAAAAAACAGCTCAAGGGAACCAGATACAGACTTTCTGAAGCAGCAACCCAAGGAGTTTTATAAGACGGGAATCACGCGACTCGTTAGTCAATGGGACAAATGTCTAAATTCTCATGAAGGCTACTTTTAAATAAAGTACCCCGTTGTTGGCTCACATTCATTTGACTTGCCCTCGTATATCTTGCAGAATTCCTGCTTTTTATACGTGCCCTCTGTTGCGACTATGATTTCGGCGCAATTACTCACGATACACGACCGGTGACAGCTGCTCCTGCGTAATACATTAAAACAAATTACAGCGTCATTGAGATTTTTCACTGGCCATTGCATATATACAAGAATGTAAGCACGGTTCTTGCATGACAAAGTTTCATTAAAATATTTGTCCTCAACTTGCTCAGTTCATTGCCTTTTAATTTTTCATATCAGTGGTATGCACTGCTTTTCTGGTTTCGAACTGATATAGTTCTAAAGCTTGTGTGATATTTTCTTTACTTAGATAGACAAAAATATGGAAGCATTGATACCAGTTATTTTGGGCAAAATTTTTGGCACATACGAGTATATTCTTTTATGAAAAAAATACATATTTTATTGTTTTGACTGTGCGTAGCGTTCGAGAATTCGTTTGCAGCATCTTTGGCAATGACATTGCAGTTATTATTCATGGATTTGATCCCTTGACAAATTGTTTAAGAGGAAGCTTTAGCTCGGGCCCAATCCGACGCGGCCTATTCAAATAATTGTAAAACGCAGAAACGCTTTTCTTAGATAATCCTGCTAATCGCTTTTGTTGAAATTCGTTGCATTTGAGAGAGAAAGTTAAATCCTAGTTCTGTTGGAAACAGAACTTCGATTTAGGGCCTGAATTTTGTTTAAAATATTTTGAAAAATTCGAAAGTTTGAAAAAATAGAAGCACGACGTTTACAAACTAATAGCTATGCATGAAGAACAGACATTGTGGTTCTGTAAACGGCATCTATTATAACAGTCAAAGCGGACAAGTTTGCTATGTCAATTTGTATCTTACGTGAATTGGTTACGTTGTGTACCAGGGTTCGGCACAAGCCGTATTTCCACAATACTAAATTTGTTTTAGATTCATGTGTAACATATCCATTTTGTCCGCTGTAGATTTACTATTAGATGCAATTCACAGAATTGTGATATCATTTTTCATTGTTGAGTCACGGAGTTTTAAACTTGATAGTTTCGTTTTCTGAAAATTTTCGATTTCGCCAATTTTTAATAAATAATTGACCACCTAAATGAAAAATTCGAAACCAGTAGTCACTAGAATTAAACTTTTTCTTTTAAATGCAACAAACCTCCTCAAATTTGGTGAAGTGGTTGCAGGGAAAAACGAAGTCCCCTTATACATGCATTTAAATAGGAGCACCCGAGCTAAAGCGTCCTCGAACAAAATTTCTGGCTACGCCACTGGCCCCATATATATATATATATATATATATAGTCATATAATGAGAAGCCAACAAACACTGACACCAAGTACAACATAGCGGAAATTGCATGTGCTTAATAAATGAAATAAAGTAATGATAAATTAATGGAAATTAAAGTGGATGAAAAAACAACCTGCCGCAGGTGGGCACCGAACCCACAACCTTCGCATGTCGCGTGCGATGCTCTACCAATTGAGCTACCGCGGCGGCGTTTCCCCATCCACTTTCTTGGGTATTTATGTGTACTAGTAGAACCCTGGGAGTGTTAGCCAGCGCCCCCACTCACAGACCTTGGCGGCGGACGTGGAACGTCTTCTTTGCCGCAGGCGTCACGAGAACGTGATCTTTTTGGGTGAAGGCAACTGGTCAATAAACCCACATATGCTACCTGAAGGCATCAATGTTGCCGGATTCGAGACCCTCGTTATGTAATAAACGAGAAGAAAGGGGGTTAACCGAGGGACCCGATAATTATTAGTCATATAATGAGAAGCCAACAAACACTGACACCAAGTACAACATAGCGGAAATTGCATGTGCTTAATAAATGAAATAAAGTAATGATAAATTAATGGAAATTAAAGTGGATGAAAAAACAACCTGCCGCAGGTGGGCACCGAACCCACAACCTTCGCATGTCGCGTGCGATGCTCTACCAATTGAGCTACCGCGGCGGCGTTTCCCCATCCACTTTCTTGGGTATTTATGTGTACTAGTAGAACCCTGGGAGTGTTAGCCAGCGCCCCCACTCACAGACCTTGGCGGCGGACGTGGAACGTCTTCTTTGCCGCAGGCGTCACGAGAACGTGATCTTTTTGGGTGAAGGCAACTGGTCAATAAACCCACATATGCTACCTGAAGGCATCAATGTTGCCGGATTCGGTCTGTGAAGGTCTGTGAGTGGGGGCGCTGGCTAACACTCCCAGGGTTCTACTAGTACACATAAATACCCAAGAAAGTGGATGGGGAAACGCCGCCGCGGTAGCTCAATTGGTAGAGCATCGCACGCGACATGCGAAGGTTGTGGGTTCGGTGCCCACCTGCGGCAGGTTGTTTTTTCATCCACTTTAATTTCCATTAATTTATCATTACTTTATTTCATTTATTAAGCACATGCAATTTCCGCTATGTTGTACTTGGTGTCAGTGTTTGTTGGCTTCTCATTATATGACTAATAATTATCGGGTCCCTCGGTTAACCCCCTTTCTTCTCGTTTATTACATAACGAGGGTCTCGAATCCGGCAACATTGATGCCTTCAGGTAGCATATGTGGGTTTATTGACCAGTTGCCTTCACCCAAAAAGATCACGTTCTCGTGACGCCTGCGGCAAAGAAGACGTTCCACGTCCGCCGCCAAGGTCTGTGAGTGGGGGCGCTGGCTAACACTCCCAGGGTTCTACTAGTACACATAAATACCCAAGAAAGTGGATGGGGAAACGCCGCCGCGGTAGCTCAATTGGTAGAGCATCGCACGCGACATGCGAAGGTTGTGGGTTCGGTGCCCACCTGCGGCAGGTTGTTTTTTCATCCACTTTAATTTCCATTAATTTATCATTACTTTATTTCATTTATTAAGCACATGCAATTTCCGCTATGTTGTACTTGGTGTCAGTGTTTGTTGGCTTCTCATTATATGACTAATAATTATCGGGTCCCTCGGTTAACCCCCTTTCTTCTCGTTATATATATATATATATATATATATATATATATATATATATATATATATATATATATGGGGCCAGTGGCGAAGCACCCCCCGAACAAAATTTCTGGCTACGCCACTGGCAGTAGGGCATGTCAGAAATTTGGTGTGTCAGTCAGAAAGTGATGGCGTGTGCCGTGGGCACATGCCACTTTCAAGTCGAAGCTTTGGGTCCGACTGTGCCACACCACCGATGTCCACCGAAACGAACGTTAGCCGAGGCTTAACACCATCACAATGAATCGCGACGGCCGATACCTCCTAAGCTGAAAACAGAGGTGCACAACCGATGAAGACTGCCGAGACAAAGACGCTGAACATGTGAAGGTGGCGAAGGCCCTGATTCGTTGGTTCTTGATTGCAAGCGCAGCTGCGACGTACTTGATTCGCTGTGTTTTGGAGCTTGCCGTGCCATCTCCGCACATTAGCAGCTGTACAAGATTTGCAAAGACTCCGAGATTCGCAACGGGCAAGAAGTCTCGGAGGTTACGTAGAACGGAGAGGCGGCAGCCGCCGCTGCCTTCTGGCTGACCCCGCGTCGGTTACATCTTTTTCCGATTTTGCCTTCTCTCGCCGTTCTCTCCGTTTCGGAGGCAATACAGCCTTGTGTGTAGGCAGTAGGCGCGTTTCTCTGGCCGTGTGCCAGGCGAGCGTAGTTCGAATTATCCGTGAGGGAACCTTCTCGCGTTCGAATTAACGGACTTTTTTATACATAGACTTCTGTGGAGCTTGGCCGGACCAAATCGTACAGTTCGAATTATCCATAAATTCGAATTATTGAAGTTCGAATTAACGAGCTTTCACTGTATATTCATTGGTCAACCATAGAGTTTCATATTGTAGAAAATTCTATGACGTCAACAGTCCGACCTTCTGCACTCCGTACCTGAGCAGATCTCCCTGCTCCAGCGCGCCTAGTCTAGTTCATTCTTTTACCGCTAGAGATGGAACATACGAACTGAGCGGCGCTAGTTATAACCTGTTCGCTGTCTGCTGCGATCAGCGCTCGTGCTGCCACTTCCGCAGGCACAAAACGCTTGTATTGTTGTAAAGAATAAATTCACACACACACACACACACACACACACACACACACACACACATATATATATATATATATATATATATATATATATATATATATATATATATATATATATATATAATTTGCGAATGCTTTGAGCTTGAATAGTGAAATTAGAGTAGGAGCGGTGCAAGAACGGTAAACACGCAGCATAGCTATAGGTGGCAGCTGCAATGCTAGACGGCATAAATTTCCCTTTCATAACCTTCGTAAGAGACTGAAATTTTTTTTAAAAGGACTCGTAGGATATGCTAGCTTTTATTAATTGATTACATGTAGCCTAATGTCACATATGACATTATGGTTTAATGCTGTGTGCCGTAGTGAATTAAGGCAGAGTATCTGGTAAAAGTATTATCACAAGTAATTCCTGCGCCCGATGTGTACAAAAAATTGATCGAGTCTGTTTCAAGGAAAGATGAGCACAGCTTGTTTTTAATGTTGTTGGTTGTCTAGATGAGTAGAAAGCTTGCAAAAACAATCCCAGTGCTTTAAAACGTTCTGCACAGGCCAAGGAACTCTTTTCAGACTGCAAAGCTGGCTTTTTTGCGTGGTACGGCGGCAGCATAACAGGGGTGCGAAAAATACTTACGCAGAGAAGCTGTATGCATAATTCTCATTATGAACTAGCAACACATTCACGGACAACTTATGAAAGTTAAAATGAGTGGTAATCGTTCTCTCGTTGAACGTTGGTTTCCAGTTTCTAAAGAGCACAGAAAACTTTACAATGTATGCAATGAAACTGTTGTGAACTTTACGAACTCTGTAAACACTGTGACTTAATGTTCAATATCTATGCGGTTTGCTACTGCGTGAAAAAGGCAATAGGAGCGGCTATTTCACGCTATTTTAGAAAGCAACGGACTACATGCACCGACATTTTTCAGGTTCGGGCAGTTTACTTTTACAGCCAAGTGACCAATCAAAGCCTTGTGATATCAGTGTCACTGTGTTCGCAAAAATAATCAACTATGTAAGCTCTTCGTCGCAATACAGCAGTCGCTGTATCAATTACAATGCCGCACCAGTCAACCGTAGAATAGCAGACGAACAGGTTATAAAAGCGACACCAACGGCCATCGGTGGAACGAGGTTTGCAGCTCTGGAGTCTGGAGCCGTGGTCACACTAGTCGCACCTCTCACCACTCGTGCTTCGCACTCGTGTGAAAATGGCGGATGTTTTAGATCTCGACGGCGGCGCAGAAGAGTTTGAAGTTGATGAGGAAGGAGATCGTGAGTAACGAATTTGTTTGGCATAGGAGTTGCTTGGACAATTGAGTTCGTCCTATTGTGTACGAGAAGTTGTCTTATGGCCTTCGCTGCCAATGTGGCAGGGCAAATTTTGTGCACACGCACAAGGATGGTCTTAGTTTACAGCTCGGCGTAATTTTCGAGTTTATTGCCTATTTAGTATTTCTGAGTGATGGCCATTATTTGTTGGGTGTTGTTGTGCTTGTTAGCCGTGCTATAAATGAAGGAATGGTGGCGGTAGTTTGGTTCTATGCATCTGACTGCACTCGAGTGGTACCTACTCGGGAGCTACTGGCCGTTCCACAAACATTCCAAGGGTTCGTTGTAGCATCACATTTCCTGTGCCAACAAATTGTTTCCCTTGTTGCACTGTTGTTGTGGTGAAATTTCTCAACCCATAAATGGGCTCAAAAACACATCATATTTTGTCATTTGTTCACATTTTGCTTACAAACGATAACTTTGGGGACTACACCGATACCCTCCAGGAAGCAAACGCATGCTTGTCGAGTGCAAAATAAGTTGCCGAAGTTCCAAAAATACGAAGCTATGCAGGCGTGAGCCGTCGCCAATTGTGCTCTCCGATATCCGACGTCACGGAATAATTGCGCGCGCCCTTCGAAAACGCGTTGAGCGTCGTGCAACTGCAAATGTGTAGGACTTGTAGATTTAAAAAGATCGCCGATGTCACGTTTCAACTTCGCAATCTGTTTACTGTTACTTAGCGATTTCATCTCTGTACTGGCTGCCATAGCTTGCTAGCCATACTATTTGAAGTGGGCGAATATAATTTTTTAAAGACGAATAATAAGTATCGAATAATGATACGCACCTGCATGTATTTACAGCAGGGATACTTATTTCGGAAGAAATTAGTAGCACTCCTGTGCTGACCCGTGCAAAAAAAAAAAAGTTATCAGAGACACATGATCAGTTTTAAACAAGATTGCCGATTGTTATTAGAAAACTTAAAGAATAGCCTCTCAACGCTAATAATCTTGGTGCCTGATTGCAACAAAGAATGGCTGCTGTGTGGCTACCATCCCAGAAACATTAAATAAATGGTTGGTGAAAAAATATTAGAAGTTGGAAAAGCAAAAAAAAGGCAGCTGAAGAACTTGCATACCGCAGAGACATGTAAAAGGGCCCGTTGCAAGATACATTGCTGGTTCTACTGCAAAAGGTAACAGGAAACTCGGACATAGACTGACAAAAACATTAAATGACAGACTACAAGAAAACATAAGTTGTCACATAGGCTTTTGCTGTGAAACCGAAAACGGCTTGCGTTACCCATTTAATTTTTACATCACTTTGAAAATTTTGTCCCACTTCTGATAATTTGCAATACTTTGTTTAGCAGATGGAAAACAGTAACCAAACTTTAACAATTGGTTGTTGCGAAATATTTGGCTAGTTTCGAATATTCGAAAATACCAAATAGCTTCTTTTTAAATATGCATAGTTATTGTGTAGTATTTTATTTGTGCTCAAAACTTGGAATATTCGCCCACCCCCAGAGATTATTTATGGTCTGTGCCTTTGTTGTCATCGTACATGTTGCACAGTGTTTCTCACACAAGTTTTGTGCGCGCATCCTTTTAACAGTAAGTGCTTTTTCAAATCGCTTCTGTCATTGTGGAACCTACTTAGTACATGGCAAATAGACAAAGCTGATAATTGTTTGGTTCTGTGGCTGAGCTAGACTGTTTTATTCTACTTGTGTATCTGTTTGTACCTTCACATATATTATTGGTTTGTTCAATGCTCCTGTAATTATATTAGTTACTTTTCCATTCATTTTGCATAAATAGTTCATGTAAGCTTTGTATTGTAGCTCAGTAATGGGATACTGTTTTAATCCATTTATTTCTAAAGCATTCTTGGAGTAAGAGTATCTGCTCTTGTTTAGTACTGTCAATATTGAGGAGTGTCAATAGATTCCCTAAGCTTCTTGCTAGCTAGTTTGTCACTTTAGCTGTTATTACTTATCATGTTATTTTCTCAAGCATATTTGAATTGTGCCTGTTCAACTTTAGCAAGTTTCTATACATTGGTATTCACAGTAATCTTTAATATTTAAAGCTCTTGAATTTTTCACCAATTGCCACTTCTATGTATCTTACATCACCTTTTTACTGTTTAGCGCCTGTTTGCTTTTCTTGGTGTCTTTACTGTGTTAGGTCTTTGATGCATCATTTCTCTGTAACAGATTTGTTGTGTCATTCATTTCAGAGAGCGTGCAGAAACTCAAAGAGCGGGCTCGTAAAAGAAAAGGCCGAGGTTTTGGTTCAGGTATGCAGCATTCGAAAATTTCATGCAACTTTGTACGCCTGAACTACGCTTTTGCTGAATGGGCGTCATCAACATTTTGTTACAGAAGGAACTGCTAGAGAGGAGATCCATGAGTATGAAGCTATGGATACTGATGGTAATGATGAACCGGGCCCACAGAGGTGTAAGTACTGGTCTTCAGATTTTGACCTTTGAAGATGTACAAGTAGCATCTACTTCCAACAATGTGGCATCAATGTACAGGATGTTGCCTGCAGAAAATAGGGCACAGGGGTTGTATAAAAAAATATTCTTGAACAGGTTCTGCGATGCCCTTTACTGAAGCTGTGTGCCTTTGAATATATAGATTTCTCTCTCACATGACGATTTCAAGCTTCTGTGGTTAGTCCAGCTTGCCATGTGTAGCTCCTGTAATAGTTGGCACTGAGCCTTTTTGATTATGACTGGAAGTGGCAGTGTTGTCTGTATTCTTTAACATTGCAGCGGTTGAAGGCTGGATTTTGTTCGTAACTGGAGTGCATGAAGAAGCACAGGAAGATGACATTTATGAGAAGTTCGCTGAGTATGGGGAGATTAAGAACCTGCACCTTAACCTTGATCGCAGGACGGGGTTCCTCAAGGTAAGATCCTTTGCTTGTGCATTCAGCTCGACAAAATAAGTTCTCAGTACTATATGTTTGACAAATTTTGTCTCAAATTTGTATTGATGTTGTTTGTGACTTCTGGCAAATTCTGGTGCAAATGCAGTACAAGCTTCTGATGCCTGTTATAATGGTTCCAAAGCTTTCTTCTTCTTTGTAGAATACTAGTGGAATTAAAAGCTCTAATAATACATAGGGCTTTCCTTGTGGCGAAGTGGGCTTTTCACAGATGTGAATTTACTTGTTGGTCAGGATCTGTTCAGGCAAGTTGCAGATACTTTCCTGGCATGGGATTCTACCAAGGAAGAAATCTTTTGTGCCATTTTCTTCTAGAAAATCGGCTGCCAATAAAGGCTGCTGCTGTATGTTTTACTGGTTTGCTTTTGCTGGAAGTTTTCCTCACCGGAAACTAACCATTCGTCACCCAGGAAATTCCTTCTCTCTCTCTCGAGTTGTGCGTGCTCATCACCAGTGATCAAATGATTTTCTCAGCCTAATGCAAATATTTACAGGGCTGCTCAGGTGCAATTATTTGCGCTGAAATATTAGTGACATTTGCAGATGCTGTATTTTAATACTGCAGTTTGCTAAATAACTGGGCTAAATTAATTCAGCTTCAGCTGAACATTTTAAAGGTTCAGTCAGTCTGCATTAGCAAAAGATGCACTTGTTCTCTTGTTTCCATGGCACATTTCTTTTTTTCTTCCATTGTCAATGATATGATGGTATGGATGACTTCCACATTAACGAGGCCTTGTACTTGTATGGTGCGGGGTGGTGGGTGCACCTCTTCACACAATTATGATAACGATGATGATAAGGCTTTATTGGGACAAACACCTTAACAGCCTAATGGAGGCTAAAGGATTCAGGATGAAATATAAACCAGGTCATTTGCCTAGGAGCATTGTTATACAGTTAACACCTTGCGGAGAGTGCCCAATTTCGTAGCAAAGGTAGGACACTGCAATGCCGGTAGGACACTGCAAGCCTCCACTGAACGATGGATCTACTACAGTTATTGCGGTACCTTCCGTATTGCACTCAGGACATTGGCAACATTGCAGGAAACATTGTGCCCAAGTTCTTGTGCCGTGACACAGCATGATATGCTTGAATTTAAGTGTTTTACTTGGCTGATTAGTTCTCCAGAAACATGCAGGGTGGAGGGAGTTTTATAAATGCGAAAACTGTCGCCACCGGAGGCAGCTTAGTGGCTATGGTGTTGTGCTGCTATGCTCAAGGTTATGGGCTCGATTCTGGCCATGGTGGGCAACATTTCAGTAGAGGTGAAGAGCAAGAACACTTGTGCCCTTAGATTTAAAAGAGAGAGCAACTTTAATGGCGGAAAGGTGGAAAGCTCTGCCTGAGTGCAGTTCCTCTGGCTTACTACTCGGTGCTGGGGAAGGGGTTTGGGGGAGTGACAGAGATAGGACACGAAGTAGGAGGATGGTATAGTGAAGTTCATGATGACAGCTGCTCAGCATACTGTTTCTGTGCAATGTGTTATGTTTATGCTTCACAGACTGTGAAGGGTCGCCAGGCTACTTTGTGCCAGGTTGGCTGCTTTTGAAGGCTTGTGACGAGAAAATTTTCGGGTTGGCTACTTGGCTGTTTTCTGGCTACATTTAAAATCAACATTTTTCTATAAGAACTACAGACAATCAGACAAAGTATAAGTGGTATAATTTGCTGTACTGTGCCTCTTATTAGGCACACAATGTGCAATGACTGTCCTCACCATGTGTATTTGGAAGGGAGGACGCAACCTCCACTTTGCAAGCGACAAAATGTATTCAATAGGAGCGCCTTCTGGCTCATTAGTTGAAATGTCTCCTTTTATAGTTGAGTGCTCACAAAATCAAAAGATGGAAATGGGAGTTTTATTACGGTTCCATGATGAAATTGAGTAAAGGCATCTGAGAACACATCAATATATGGCTATAAACACTACCAGAAAAGCACTTTTCTTAAGTGATAAGAAATCCTGATTAATACATATTCCCTTGCAAAGTTGAGATATGGCACAGGGATACATTGATGAATGACTAAAGAGCGAAAATTGTTCTCACAACATACTCGCTGGTACTATAGTTCAGTGACAACTACTTGTGCTTACTTTATATCAGGATCTATACAGGGATAACAATTCCTGAATACGAATATGGAGCTACCAGTTCTAAGTTGATCCCCAAGTCACATTTTAAGTAAGTCTAAGGGCGCTAAACATAACCGCTTCAAAAGGAGCAGTTCATAATCGGCTATAGCAATGTTTTCTTACTAAGTGAAGGGCCATGGCAGCTTCCTGGTGACGTTTTGGCTACTTTTTAAGCAGCTGCAATGTACCGGCTTTTTTTTGGCTGCTTTGCGATTTCATGGCTACTTTTCACTTTTTCGACCTGGCAACCTTGTTCACAGTAGATGTATCTTCACAGGCAGGGGTTTAGGCTACTGCAGCATAGCCAGGTCTTCTATAGTGTGCATTATTTTCACACCTCTCTGTGCCACTGGTGTGTTTAAACCAGAGAGTAGCAATTTCAGGGCATCGATGATCTGCCGCAGCATGGCCTTGATGGCTGAGTCTGGCAGGGTTATCTTGGCACACTGTCGTTATTTGTTCTAACATTCTGACATTCGTGACAGTGGCGGCAAGCGTGGCCACGTATTAGAGTCCAAGCTTGCATTGTTTGCTTGATGGAATGTGTCTGGAAGATCAACTGAGGCTGATTCAAGCACCTCTTGCTGGACTTGTTTTGTTGCAAATGAATTTAGGTGTATATTAAAGAACCCCAGGTGGTCAGAATTAGTCTGGAGTTCCTCACTGCTGCTATGGCGTGCGTCAGAGCCTTATCATGGTTTTCGCACGTGAAACGACAAAATTTTATTATTGTTTTGTGCCACCTCGCAGATTTCCGCAGAACTTATCTGCCATAGTCAGTGTTCCTGTGCTCCAAGTAGTCGATCAGTCTGGCTTCCTTGTTAGCTAAGATGGTAGAATGACCACCCCATAAAGGTGTTGGCTCTGGTTTTGATCTTTGGAACGAACGAATTTTTCTTCTGTGCAGCTTTTGTCCTAAATTATACCTATAAATGGGTTTACTTTGTAGCATTGTGGTGCTCTCAAGATGTTTTATTTGTAATAGTGCCATGGTCCTGTTATGGTCCTGCGTTTCTTTTTTTAAAGCTGTCTTATTCTTATTTTGACCTAGGGTTATGCCCTAGTAGAGTACGAGACATTCAAGGAGGCCCAAGCAGCTATAGATGCTCTGAATGGGGCAAAAATCCTGGACCAGGTGATCAATGTGGATTGGTGCTTTGTGAAGGGGCCCACAAAAAAGTAAGCAATGATTTTGATTTTGCCCAGAAGATTCATTGTTTCGTAATGCTCAGCGTCTCAGTACACTGTTGCTCTTTCTTACTCAGATGTTCAATTTAATGATTTCAAACTTTTTCCTTCTACTTTTTAAATGCACTAACATTTATCGAGGATGACATTCTAGCTTTTGAGGTTTTTTCTCCCGCTACGGAAGAAAATAAAATAAATGTCCCATTTTATTGAACTACCACTTCTAATAGATTGAGCACTTGTGCAGTGGCCTTGCCAGTGTCATGATGACAGTATAGTCCTCGACAGCTTTGCCACTGTACTTGGGCTCAAGGTACCATGGAGAGGAATTCCAAGGGGAATGCCATTATAGATTTTCGCAGTTAATTTTTAGAGGAAGTTTTAGAACCCGTCTCTTTAACCCCACTTCTATTGTAGAGTGTTTTTTTCCTCACCTCCCTGCCTTTTATCTTGAGGGCAAAGCAGGTTCATTATGGCACAAAACGCTACATTCCTCTTGACATAGTTGCTTTTCAGCTTGCTAAGAGCAACTGCTGCCAGCATGTTTTGCAGCAGTGTAGTGAAAGTCGTGAAATTGGTCTGTTGTCATGTCTTGCCCACTCACTCAGACCTTTATTGTAGGATCTTGTGCTTGCTGTGCTGGTAATGAAATGCACAGTTGCTATTTTGTTGTCATCTTTGTTTCGGCTCAGAAAGACTTCCTGTGCACAAACAAAATTTTCATTCTCTTTTGAGCTGGTGTCTAAAATCTTGCCTTTCCAAGATTCTAATGTCATGGATTATCTCGAGATGTGTAAAAGTTTCATGGGCAAGATAGTTGTAGGGCACGTATTATAAAATCGGTTAGTGTCTTTGTTCGTGTCCCACTAGCCTGAACTATGCTCCATAATGAATGGTAAACTATACTACAGCTCTGCTGTGTTTACTACTGGCTCACTTACTGGGACATTATTTTAACATTTGGTTAATGGCTGAACAGAACTGGACTGGTGGAAAGGAGCTGCTGTTTGCATCATATACCGAGGTAGTCCGGCACAAGTAGTGCCGGAAAAAAATTTTGATTTACCTAACCGATATTTCAAGTTAACGCAGATTTACTGTATGTCGAAAAGTATGCATGCTGTTGCGACTGGGGGTTCGAAGACGTGGAATTCACTTTGCTCATGGAGGAGTAGGGGAACGTGAGGCTGAGCCCGATATTCAGGGCGTTTGACAAACACGTTTATATTTACACATCTACAAGAAAATTCAAAGTAATACAGTAAAAGTTCGTGATGGAAGTTGTAGCAGCCGATCCCCACTCTCGCTGTCCGTTGCTCCTTTTATGCCCTGCGTGGTCATTGTTCAGTCACTTCCCCCAATCCAGTGGTCGGTTGCCCTTTCCCTCTGAAGGGAGCTTTGTCCGAAATGCATGCACATCACTGGGCGCAAACAGGGGAAGGGGACACACACACACACGCCGACTCCGATCGTACGTTGACTCCGTCTCTGGTGTGGACATGTCAATTAGGGCAGCTGACAGGTGATGGAACATACCATTGCACTGACCGGGCCTCCGCTGTAGATGTGCCAAATTGTGCAGCTGACAGGTGATGGCTGTATCCTTGCTAATTGCCCAAACTCCTGACCGAGGTACTCCCGTGCTGGTCGTAAATCATCCGTTTTGATAACCATTTTGATGAGGCTGTTGACCCGTTCCCTTAATTGCGTGAACCTTGACCAGATGGTATCGCGGGGTGAACGGCTGATCACAACAGCCCGTCCACTGCCAGGAAGATGGCTCGCAAGGGGGCAGCTCATCGGTGCCCCTTGAAGAGGCTTCGGCCGCTCAGCAGGCTCAGCTCTGGCTCGAAGTCCCGGGCTTGCCGGGAGGATCAAATGGCCGATCACAGCGCATTAGCGAGAGAAAGTTAAATAACTGAAGAAGTTAGTGAAGTTAATGGCTTGGCATGCTGCTGCAGGTTTGATCTATGATAAGGGATGAAATAAAAAGGGGGAAAAGAAAAACACACATTCATGCACACGATGGCATCAATAAAGTATAAACCCCAAGCAAGCGATCTTGCGTGCGACAGCGACAAGCGACGCTATGGAGATGGCTGTCGCGTTCGCTTGTTGCCTACAAGCCGTACCCCATGTGAGCGATGTCTCCACAGTGTTGCTGGTATGAGGGCAGCAATATAGGTGCCAAAACTAGCGTGACGCATGCTTTATTAACTCAAGTTGATGTGTTTTACTGTAAAAAGCAGCATAAAATATTTCTGAAGGTCTTGCAGCAGGTTCTCATCCTTGCACATATAAAATTCAATCGTTTGCTCATTCCGTGCGACAATCGGAAGAGCTTGAGTTATGTACATCAAGTTCCGGCTTCGCGCTATTGGCTAGTTGCTCATGGCACTTCCGGGCGACAAATTCTACATTTGCAGAACCGAGCGACCGCGCAACAAGACTGAGCATTGTTTTAGCAACGGCTCACGCCGTCGCTCGTCGCTGTCACGCACAAAATCTCACTCATGGGGTTTAGCCTTAAATTGGAAAATGTAGCGATATTGCGCCAGCAGTGCACAGCCAGTTTGACAATATATATAAAAAAAAAGCAACTGATAGTTTCGAATGTCGATAATGAATTTTTCACTGAAAACCAAAGTACCATAGTATAACTTTTTGTTCACTACTGGGGTGCAATCTTGTAATGGCTTAGAAAGCAAACACACTGCTTGCCCTCGCGTGACTTGTCAAAGTCGTGCAAGGGCAAGCATGCCTTCCAAGCCGTTACAAGATTGAACCCCTGCACATGTACTAATAGTATATTTTTCCTCCAAGGTTTCACACATCTGGTGTTTTCTTTTTCTTCGTGGTAGTCCTTTGATTTTTCTTATGTCTGTCAGTATTTGATGAGTGCAATATTGCGTTGCAGAAAAAGAAGCCATCGTCGCAGGGACCGATCATCCGACAGGAGACGCCGTTGAGTCATGTCCAAAGAGGATTTCACTTTTCTTTTTCTTTGTGTAATAAAACATTGTGTTGTCTGTCATCTACGATTCTTTGTGTAATAAAACATAGTGTTGTCTGTCATCTATGGTTGAATTTCTTGTGGCTTATTGTAGATCAGTAGCAAGAAGGCATTTATTTCTGCTCCAATAGGTACCTGTGAGCCCATACTGTTGGAAACGTTGTCATAGCTTGCACGGATGGTGCCCGGTTTTGTCTTGTCAGTCGTGCTTTTGCTGCAACAGCAGTCAAAGGAACTCTGCTTGTTTGTCCTTCCCTATTATGTTGCCAATCAGGTCGTTAGACCAGTTTCCTATTATCAGCTTCACCCACACTACATGGTGAAACTCAACACTGTTGCCATTTTATTAGCCATGCAGACAGTCCAGACTGTAAAACTGCACTGTGACAGAAACTAGACCATTTGCTTTATGTGTGCTTTTGTTACTTGTGAAGGAGATACGCAGTGGCTGGATCATTGGCACGCATTGCTAACGGCACATTTCGAACGTCTTCTTTCGGGTCCACGGCTGAAATGCTCTACACATCAGGGTATTATGGCTTCTGAAAGTGAGCTAGATATGTGGCTGTAGTAAGCATTTCCAGATATTTTAATGCTAATAGCATTGTTTGCCTTTGCTATTTTGAAACTGTCTATCAAGCCTCCTACAGCGGCCCAGTGGCCCAAATTCACTAACTCCTTGGGCTACTAGGTATGTGCTCCTGGTCGAGATGACTCTTATTATCCCACTCACGATTCCCACTTCGCGATATCTTGCTCTTGTCATACCGTCGTCGTCGCACCTTCTATTCCGACCCAGTGGCCCAAGTTTTCTAATAGCTTGGGCCACTATGTATGTATGGGCTCGTGGTCGTGATGCCTTCATGGTCGTTGCATTGCTGACATTCCAGCTTTGTCATGCCGTTGTCGTCATACAGTCGTGCATTTGTTGTCGCACTGCCTTGGTTAAGCCGTCGTTTGATTGTCGTTATTCCAGCTTCATGATATGACTCATGCTGCCGTTGTCAATTCTACTCCGACCCAGTGGTCCAAGTTGTCTAATAGCTTTGACCACTAGGTATGTGTTCGGGGCCGTTTTGCTTTCGTATTCGTGGCAGCGTCATTCCAGCTTTGTCACCCGGCTACCATCATGCCATCATCATCTATTGCACATCATCTTTGCACACTCGTGTCATGCCGTCGTCGTCGTGCTGTTCTAAAATTGGCACCACTTCACTGATGTCATCCTACTGTCGTACTGCCTTCCTCGTTTCGTCATCGTTCTTTCTTTGTCATTGTATTGTAGTGGTACTGTCGTCATTAATCGCAGTTATGTTGCCCTTGTCATGTCGGACAGCCGGTATCGTGCCTCCATCGTCTGGTTTTTGTCGTAATGCCTTCATGGTTGTGCCATCCGTCACTCCAGCTTCGTCATGCTGTCGTCATACAGGTTGGTTTCGTGATGCAGTCATCGTCATGCCATTGTGATGCCATTGTCATCGTGCATTTGTCGTTATACCATCGTCTGGATTCTCTCATGGATGTTTCATTGTCATCATTGTAACTTTGACATCCAACTTGTGTCATGCCATCATTGTCATCACTATGGCATCATCGTCCCATTGTTGTACCACTTTTATCGATCCATCGACGTCATTGCTGGTTTGTCATTCTATTGTGATTAAGCCGCTGTTGTTATGTCATCGTTGTCATTGCACAGATTCTACCATGTATTCATTGTTGTACTGTCTTGCCTGTCACACAGTCATCATCTCATTGTCTTCATGCTGTCGTCAGCACATTGTCATTATACAATAATTTAAATAATGACACTTCATCATCGTCATTCCGTTGTCATCATACGTCTCTGTCATTCGATCGGTATCATTGCTTCATCGTCATTCCATATTCACTGCGTTGCTCTCACGCAGTCGTCGTGCCTCCATGTTCATGGGTGACCTTGGCATGCAAGTGCCATAGCAAAGTGGCACGATATTGGAGTATGTGGAACATAGCTGAAGCTACGATAGTCTTATAATTACCACTACTCGTATTAAGTAAATGTGACTCCAGGAATATCGCTATGTTGCTTGATTGCTATTTGCACTGCCTCAACAGTCATCATGACATGAGTTCTGTAATTTCTTAGTGCTTTTTCATGCCCTTCTGCTTTTATTATCTCCACTTTCTCCCTCTTTTGTTCACCTTACTGTAGTGGCGAGTCACAGGTTAGAACACAGTAGCTCAGGCTGACCTCTCATTTCCCTTGTAATCTCTCCATACAGCATAAAAGAAAAAAAAGAATAATCCACCACTGGGAATCAAACTTCTGCTCCTAGGCAGTGTGCAGTTCAGAGCTGGAGACTGCTTGGCTATCTCACATTTGTGCTTGCCAACCTGTGTGCCACAAAGACCATGAGAGTGAGGGCATCTGTGCATGTACCCCAGCGGCAACATGAATATTGGACAAAGATTCCGATTTTTCTACATCTAATATTTTTTTTTGAATGTGTGCATCACAAGAAAGTTGTTCTTGGGAAGATGGCTGCCTTACTGTCAGTAGAGTGTACTAGATGGAGGGAATGGGTCCAGCGCAGGCTCCCCACTGAGGATTTTTTTATTAAAAAGTTGGTGATGCCACCATTGCCTTCTCCTGAATGAGCGGCCCCACGCGCCGGCCGGACGCTTGTCATGTCGGAGACCACACCACAGCCATGTTACTGCAGCTGCATGAAGCTTTGACAGGCGTTTGATTCTGCTGCATCGTTTTGATACTCAGTGGCAGAAACTGAATTTATTCCCCACCGAGCTGTAAATAAAATGGAGAAGGAGCATAGGAAACGATGCAAATGATGGAACAACAGTGCGTCAAGCAGACAACGGTTACTTGGCCCATGAGCTTGCCTCAGCCAATGGGTACTGCTGAAGGAGCCGGAGATCCAGGTAAAGGCGACGCAGCACTGCCGCAATTTTTGCATTTTTTGCATTGCCCTTGATGCTTGCCAAAGTGTCCACCCACTCCCCTATTCTAGTACGCACTAGTAAAAGCCTGCTGCTGTTGTAGTGGATAAGTTGACAGCTGAAGGAATTGCTGAAGACTCTCTCGTTTTTGGAAGTGACACTCTTTGGCTCTTTAACCCGGATGCTGGCTGCTGTCTTGCCTAATTGGCCGTTACAAGACTGCAGACCAAGGTGGACTGGGATGGCAGGTGATGCAATAAGGATGAACTTGAGCTCCAACACAAACACGCTGTCTTCATTTCATCACCTTCATTCCATTGTGATCATTCCTTTTTTCCTGTGCCATCTTCTTAGTTCTGCTGTCTTCATTCTGTCGTCATTGCATTGTCATTTTGTCATCATCATTCCACCGTTGTAAGCTCATCATAATTGTGCCATTGTCGTCATACTGCGATCATCCCAGCATTGACATCCCAGTGTCATTATTGGTGGGATTCGCATGTTCAAGTGCCACAAGCTTAAGTTGAGTGAGGCATTTTCTGGTGAAAATGCGTCCAACTTTGTCATGTGCTCTATACTTACAAAATGTGGCTAAACAAGAACAACATTCTTTGCAAATACCAATGAAAGCTTCATTTAAACAGATTCTTGCAGTGCATAAAATCCGAACTATTTTGTTTTTTTTTAGTCATTCCAAGCAAGCTACAAACAACCAACTTGCCCCAAGACTGTCTTAACCAAGTTATTTTTTAGCTGGCTCTTGTGACGACTTTAAAGACTGCGCATGCATATATATTTAAGGGGTACCATTGGGGAAGAATCGGGGCAGTGCAGGTTAAATGCAGTTGAAATTTAGCAAATAAGTTGTGTGTTTGAATTAAATAAAATTAAAATTCCAGCAGAACCAATTTCACAATAATGTCAATGCAATTGGCACTGATGCAATGTATCAGTGCACCATATTGCCAAATTACTCAAGTGTAGCTGACTTAGCAACATCTTGTCTAGCTCAACGGTCCTTGCTCGATGCACACTCTGGTTCCATCCCATTTTCTTCACTTGAGTTCTTTCTCTGCACGCAGCTTGTTTTGGTGCTGACTTTTTAACTTCTCTGTTGCTGACTTCACTTCTTGCTTTTTGTTTTGCTTGTCTATCTGGGTGCCCAATCGGTGGCACGCACCCATTCTGGCGGATTGGCCAAGAATGTTCACACACCTAGTGCCCATTTATACATACCCAAAGACCCAAGTAATTCTTGAAACCTGCCGCGGTAGCTTAGGGGCTATGGTGTTGTGCTGCTACGCTCGAGGCTGTGAGTTTGATCCTGACTGAAGCGGGTGCATTACGCTCGTGTGCTCATATTTAGGTGCACGTTAAAGAGCCCCAGGTAACCAAATCAATTCAGAGTCCCCCACTATGGCTTGCCTCATAATCATATTGTGGTTTTGGCAGCAAAAACCGCAGCATTTAATTTTTTGTCTGTTCTTGCACATACCCAGGTGCACATGCCCTGTCACACATACCTACTGGCCCAAGTTGTCTATTCGGGCACCCACTCAGTGACCCAAGTTGATGTGAAAGAAGAGGTACACACAGACATACCGAAAAGTGCATGAAGTTCCCCAAGAATGCTAATTGCATTAAAGCTATCAGAAGGAGATAAGAGGAAGAAAAAACTCGTTATTGCTGGTTTTCATCTTCCTTGTCCATTGTGTTCTGTTACCACCATTTTACGCAAACCCAAACCTGCTGCAGCTGCGATCTACACAACTAGCAAGAAATGTTGAATTTGGAGCTCAGCGTGCGTTTTATAGGAAATGTACACTGCACTGTGATGGTAAACTGCACTAACAAGAACACTGCAGGAAAATCCATTTCCACACCCATTCATCCTGTTTTTCACCAGCCTAAGGAACTAAGAAAGCTCTGTATGGCAACCTGTGCGCTGCATGCCATGTTAAGCACACAAAAATTTTGGCAATACCCATCCCATGATGAATATCCACGTTAATGAAATTAGCACTAAAGCAGGGTAGCGACAAAGATTGTATTGCTACTGCAGACACACTAAGTAGGAATCCCGCTTGCAACCACAATGCCAAATTATACCACGACACAGTATATCCTGTAATCGCCGCACCCCTGTTGAAACTTCGTAGTATCCTAGTATTCTGGCTGAAACTTTGCTGCAATGGTTCTCCATCAAGCAGCCATGCTCGACATTGACGCGTCTGTTGTGGATAGGGCATTATTGTTGTAATATATTCAAGGCTACATACCCGTTGTGTCACCTTGGCACAGCCATTGTGGGGGATTGGGCACTCCAAAATGGTGTCACCCTAGAGATTCATTTCAAGCGGACACGCCTTGCAAGCTCACAGGCTACCATTTGTAAATTGCAATATGTACTGTTAAGTTAATTAAAAAGTAAATTAGAGAATTTTTGTAAATTAAATGTTTCAGTTTCTTGTGCAAGTAACGCCTGCCTCTCTGAACAATCCAGCTGAAGGACTAGAATTATGTTATCTGCAACAGGCAACTAAAAAAAATATTCCCTAACACTTCAAAATTATCACCACGTATATACATGGTGTCCTAGCTAATTTTAGGCAGAGTTTAAAAATATGCAAATGGCACGTAGCTGGACAGAACAAAGGTAATATTGTTTGCCGTCACTTGGCGATAATCAAACTATTTTTTTCATTCTGCCTAATTAGATAATTAGCCTTAATAAATCAACTTCTCAAATATTATTAGATAAAAAGTGTCAATGAGAAAATTGTAGAGCGACATGAAAAACTACTGATACAGCTTTTTGTTGCTGAATACGTGTTACATAAAAGTTTTTCTGAGCGTAAAAGAAGCCCGCAAATTGCCATGCAGCTGGCTACTTGAGCAACGTTGCGTGTATTCGCAGGCTTCTTTCACGCTCAGAAAAACACATTTACATAACACACATCAAGGAACAGAAAGCTGTTTCTGTAGTTTTTCATGCCGCTCTACAATTTTCTCATTGACACCTTTAATCTAATTATAATATTTGAGAAGTTTATTAATTAAGACTAATGATCTAAACAAGCGGAATGGAAAAAAAATTGTTTGAGTATCTCCAAGCGATAGAAAACAACATTATCTTTGTTCTGTCCAGCTACGTGACATTTACATATTTTTAAACTCTGCCTAAAGTTAGCTGGGGCACCGTGTGTACATATATGTTGAATATGTGTGGCATATAGATGAATTTAAATTGTTCATCTGTATTTGATTAACAGATGCATATGTACAAAGAAACCATTCACAGAAGCCACTTAACAAATACATTACCAAATTTTTTACTGCCTTTCTAAAGAGCACATTAAAACTGCAAAGTTTTGCTAAGGCAGTTTCATTCTTTAACGATTTCTTTTTGTTATGCAGTTGTTCTTCCAACTATGTTTACAGTGCTCATTTGATGTGCTAATATGTGCATAGAAAAAGGTCAAAGCATCCTGCAAATGGTCCAACTCTGTGCTGATCAAATGGGGACAAGCCTGCAGATTATTTTTTTTTACCTTGCTTCTTTCTTCTATAATTGGTATATTAGGGTGGTATACCGGGTGGTAGCCTCCACAGAGTTACCTACTGTGACTGAAATGGGAGTACACAAACATTCCAAGCACATTTACTCATGTTTTTAACATGATGATACTTCAGCTGGCCAGCCCAGCAGTGTTAGAGGAATCGCACATGCACAGTGTATGCTGACCATCTGTATTTCATAAATACGTGTACTACACAAAGCATAGTTGCTCTCCCCAAATGCACAAACACTCATTTCAACTAACACTAGAAAGATTCATATTTTCTAGTTCTTTCC
Organism: Dermacentor albipictus; assembly: GCF_038994185.2. Classification (NCBI taxonomy): domain Eukaryota; kingdom Metazoa; phylum Arthropoda; class Arachnida; order Ixodida; family Ixodidae; genus Dermacentor; species Dermacentor albipictus. Next base: position 331,018,062 of record NC_091821.1, read on the forward strand.
TTCAGTCACGTCACATTCTGGCAGGAGTCACTCAGGTCACACATAATCGGGTCCACTCACTTGCAGGCACAGGAAAAGTAATCTGCAAGGTTCTTTTCATTTACACTTGGCATTGCCTGAGAAGAATCGGCACACGATCTCTTCACAAGCCAAAGCTGAAAAAAGAAAGGGCCAAACTTATTTACCCTGTCACACATTGTTCCTTTGAAAGCAGCAGTCAGTGGTGCTGCCAGCAGTGCCACATCACAAGCAGTTCGCTCTACAGCCACTCCATGAAGAACTAAATGCGCTTTAACAAGAATCAGCCCTAATAAAACTACATTACTTTGGGATCAAGCATCTGCGTACGCAGCGTCTGACAGGTGTGCATCAGATGCAAATTTGTCTAAGGTACTGGTTTCTTAAATGTCGCACATTAAAACTAAAAAAAAAAGGAACAAAGAAAAAAAAGTATACAGATTCTGCTATAGTTTGCAAAGTTGGCAGATCCGTGCCATTTCTCAAGGCGCAGCAGAGCCCGGCTGCTGTGATGGAGGCACAAGCTGATCCAATGCCGCATGCAAGGCCGTCACTTTGTCGTGATCAGGGCCCAACTTGCCCGCCAGGTCATCAATGGCTGCATGCAATGCCTGCAATCGAGCACCGACTTCCTCAGAACCGACTGCAGCAGGTGTTGCTGTTGGGAGTTCCCCATAGAAGCTGCCAGGTGATGCAAACACTGGCGCTGGCTGGAGCGCATGTAGTGAGAACGGCTTGTGTTCGGACAATGGCACCTCTTGTGTTACAATGGGGGCAGGGTAGTACACAGTGGCCTGAAGGACTTCAACACTGCGTGCAGTTTCTGGTGACCCTGGCAACCCCTGATACTTGTGCCCCGAGAGGTCCTGGAACCGGTCCCGGCCTGCCTCTACTCCGTCTGTCTCTGCTTGTTCTCCCTCTGTTTCACCATCCTCCTCTTCTCCTTCTTCCTCGTTGTCACCGTCCTCTTCACCGGAACCTTCGCCACACTTTTTGAGCCGCTTTGGCGTGTTCTTTCTGCGCTTGGCCGCATTGCGGTTGGGGCTTTGCGGTGTAATCACTACCTCCACAGATCCAGCAGGGATAACGGCTGGACCATGCTTCTCCTTGAGGTGCCGCACTAGGTTTCCACGAAGCGTAAACGTGCTGCTGCAATCAGGACAGCGGTGGGGCTTACTTGTCTGATGAATGGCCATGTGGGCGCGCAGGTTGTGCGCTCGTGCCAGGCCCTTGCCACAGACGCTGCATGAGTATGGCTTCACATCGGCGTGCGACACCAGATGCATCTTGAGTGTCTGGGGTTGCGAGAAACGCTTGCCACAGCGTTCACAGCCAAACCTGCGCTGGGCCTCGTGTATGAGGACGTGCCTCTCCATGTTGGCCTTGAGGGAGAAGGCCCTGCCACAGACAGGGCACGGGAATGGTTTCACGGGGCTGTGGGTGACAAGATGATTGCGGAGGTGGTGCTCCTTCATAAAGCGCATGCCACATTCTGGGCACGCAAAGCGGCGCACCTGCGTGTGCACCAACATGTGGTCTCGCAGCTGACTGGGATACTGGAATAGCCGCTCACACACCTCGCACTGGAGTCTGTGTGCTGGCGGTGCAGGAGCACCTGTGCTTGTGCGCAGCAGAGGTGGGGGGTGATGCTTGGCAACATGCGCGGAGAGGTCACTCGGAAATGCAAAGCGTCGGCCACAGATAGCGCAGGGCAGGCAGCTGCCACCATGAGTCACCAGGTGTCTCTTCAGGTGGGTCACCTGCAAGGATACGAGTGCTTTAGAAAGATGTGAAAGAAAGCAATAAGAGTGACTAATGATACCTTTGTTCACACTTTCCTGCATTTCAATTCTTTTTTAATTTTGCATATACACAATTCGCACAAAAATTCACAATTACACCAATGATGATCAATGCCATCCGTGACAAGCTATCTTGAACTAGACAGCACAGCACACTCGCAGGTGTACTAGCTATAAAGAATACATTACTTGTAAAAAAATTGCAGTGTGACATTGTGTAATTAACAAATATTTACTAATTAAGTATTCATTTAGTTGCTTTAGGGCACATGTCTTAATTGCAGAATTGCACCCAAGCTGAAATGAAGTCATACCCACTCAGCAGAAGTAACTGCTTAGCACCAAATTCAATAAAGATATCCCCAAATTTTGTGACGACTGCATTAACATTAACATGGGCTTAACATGGGATTTTTCCACACTTGTGAGAAGCACCAGTGGCAAGCCAGGGGAGAATCACATTACTGGCCAGTGTTGGCAGCACAGGGGAATAAAGTTCCTTTCCTACATGGTTGCCACAGCAATCTTGCCACTGAGACTGATTTCAGCATTAGGAAAAGTACCCAAGCAACAGCATCCATGGTGCTACCATTGTACACTGAAGACCACACCTCAGAATAGCGGTTTATGCAGGAAGATTAAAACAAGTGGCTTTGCTGGATGTTGGGTTGTGATTTTGCAAGGTGACACATGTCTGCACAACTTATTTAGGATTGTGTTATAACAGAGATTACAAAAATTTAATGGAGATCTGATACTAAAGCACTCCCTCATGCCAAGCTACACTCCTTCACATAAACGGTGCTGTCAGTGCTGTGGTTTAGGTGCATGAAATAAAGCAGCACAACCTCCAATTACAACTCTGCTGCCTGATCTGATATAGCGTTCTCTTTTTCACAACCCCCCCCTCTCATTTAAAATAGAAAGAGCAATTTCACAGCCCATTTGCACATCAGTGCAAAACACTGGTTTAAGGCCATAATAACACAGATGTATGACACCTATAACCTCTTCATTACAGGTGTCCACATTTGGACACTTGTATACTAGATTTAGCATACCACCTTTCCTTTAAGATCTTAATCTTCGTCCACCTTGCAAATCATTGCAAAACTCATTTGTTAATGGTGATTCAGCATCTTCCTCCTCCAGTCAGATAGCAACCACTCACAGAATACAAAATGAAGTCTAAATATGTGCATGTTTTCCGTCCTAATACTGCAGCCTCATTCCTCACCAACCCTCATAAGTGCCACACAGCTTATGACACCATAATTGAGAATATTTGATTTTGTATAGGAAAGCTTGCACAATTCGTACAGGCAAGCCGCAGAAGATCAGGACTCAAGAAGAACACAAACGACAGGAGCGGCGCCACTCTAGACTGGCAAGCTGAGACGGCTATCAGGTCGACACACAAAATGGCAGGATCGGTGTGAAAGCTTTGCCGGTCCTGTCGTTTGCGTTCTTCTTGAGTCCTGGTCTTCCGCGCCTTGCGTTTACTAATTTAAGCATGAACCAACTAGCCCAAGCAAGAGTTTTACTTGCACAATTCAGGTAGTTACTTACCAAGAGTATCAGCAGAAAGTCCAACTGTGCAAATTTTTATCTTATGACCTCAGTGAATTGTGTAAAACTGAGCATCTTATTTACTAGTTTCACACTGTTGTTGCAGAGTGCATCAAACTAATGCCTGCTTCTTCGACTGTTTCAAAAGACATATTTGACTGTTTAGCAACTGGATTCTGACAAATGGGTTACTAGTGTGTCACTGCATTCTCTGGCGTGGGGAAGTTTCTACCGCAATATGGTGACTGGACAGTAATCTTAACTGAAACGTGTTCCGTGTAGTTCCCGATTGTGAACAAGGCTCCCGTGCCCAAGCCGAAACGTCGGGTTGCTGTTTTTTTTTTTTTCAAATTTTGCTACTACTACCTCCCGCCCCTTTAGATTTTCTAGTTTCCTATTGGTGTCGTGTTTCTACACAACTATGCCACGGTTACCAATTAAATGAAATACTCGACTGCAGCCATTTCGACTACGTTTCCAATATGGTTAACGCGGGGATTCAAACGAATGCGGCGATGCCACCGCGAAGAAAAAAGAAAATACAGACGAAATAAGTTCTGCTATGATTACTACTCCAATGGGTAGTGCACCACAATTTCCTTACATGTAGCACAGAAATCAGGTAGCCATCGACGGCACCCACTCTCTGATCGTAATTATCATTCATCGACACCGCAGCTGATACAGATGGACGTCTCACCTGCAGGAAGCTGTGGTCACAGTGCGGGCACCTATGCGGTCGCCGACCTTCGTGGATGAGGAGGTGCGTGTTCAGGTGTGCTTGCTGCTTGAATGCCTTGTGGCACACTTGGCACTCGAACCTCTTCACACCAGAGTGGCAGAGCAAGTGTGTCTGCAGGTGGTGTTTTTGCGCAAACTGCTTGCAACAAACCTCGCACTTCCACGACCTGACGCCGCCGTCCGCCTGTGTAGGCACCACGGCAACCACCACTGATGTCCCATCTTCCTTCAGCTGGCAGTAGGGATCGTTGCAGTAGCGTGGTGCTACCACCGCCGTGCCTCCCGAGTCCGTACTCGAGTACGAGTCCGCCGTGAGCTCGGCTCCGCGTTGTGCGACGCACAGCGCCTTTAGCTTGGGATCGCCGCCTCCGTCAGCGTCGACGGAAGCGGAGTTGGCCGCAGTGCTTGCGGGGACGACGGGAGTACAACAGCCGCTCCCGTTGCCACTTGCGACTGTTCCATTCGGTCCGGTGTTTTCTGGTTTCACGCCACCGTCAGGACCACCGTTGAAATCCTGTACTACAACTGGGGCGGGCGCAGCTGAGGGAGCAGCGACGCACACGGAGATGCCGTTCTCCGCTGCCGGCTCCGACGGACACAACATGATGCGTTCACATTTGCCAGCAGGCGGAGGCGATCCTCAGCCACGAGTAGCGGTTAGCAAACCGCAGGAAGCTGGTGATGCCCGATCATAAGCGGCCCGGCTCCCCAGGTGAAGCGGCCGCCAGCGCCCGAGAACGTCGGCGACTTCGGAACAACTGCTGGTGTCTCGATCATGGAGTGTGCCGTTCAGAGATGGTAACTTCGATGCCGCATACGATGAGGAGGAACGTAGGAAGTTTTTCACGGCAGCACATTAGCGTGTGGCCTCACAGTAACTCGTAATCGAACGGCTTGCTTACGCGTTTGCATCGACTGTTCGGAACAGTTGCTAGTCGCCATAGCGGAACTGCACGCCATCGTCGCTGCCGCTAACGCCGTTCTGATTACGGACAAAATGGCTTATCGACATAGATTCACAAATCTACACGTTCTCGTCAGCAAATAAATGACATTGTAGCTTGCGACATGCTTAAATATTGTGGTAAATCTGCTTGTTTTGCACCAATGAAGCCTCGGAACGCGTCTTGGCCATGCTACGATGCTACATTCATCAAAACAATAATAATTTATTTTCTTTTAAAATTAAGGTTAACTAAGTGATTTATTTATTTGTAATTCTTATAGAAAAGCGCCAGTAACGTTAGCCTGTATTCTTTTATTTAAAACAAAACAGCGCTTATGCCTGCAGCGCCACGTAGTTTACCGCGGCTTTTAACTTTATGTTTATTATTTTTGCAGCCGATCCAGGCTGCTCCGAGTTGTTGTGCTTCGCAGTGCGGCACAGAAATGTTAAATATGCTTCATTCGTATGCTATGTTGAACGTGCCGCTGCGCTAATTATTTGTGCTGCATTGTGCATACTGTGTTTGAAAGGGACGCTGTGATTTAGCCGTCAAGCGCACTTATGACATCGAGGAGCTCTCTGCTGCCTAACCCAAGCCAAGAGTATTGAGGTAATTACTCAACTTTAATTTGCTTTATTGACCTGCAAGGTTTGGCTCCCTCCAACTCCTTTCATCCTAGAATAGCGAGATGATACAGTTTTTTGGTATTGTAGGAGTTTTTATACAATGGCTGCACGTAAGCCGCGGCCCGAAAAGTTCAGCGATTGTCTTCTTTTGTTATTTAGCGTAACTTCAGGACGTTCTTGGTGCTCAATCAAATAGGCACATCTTCTCAAACGCTCGCACACTGTCACAATTCTCTCTTTATTTTCTAAGAGACTTGTGTTTCGCAAATAGTCATGCATTTGAGAAGGCGATAATATATGCGCGTCTCTGTCATCACAAATGTAGGTGATCTCATCGTTCTGCCATGATGCTGGCGTCCTCATTTATTTGTGATCTTCCCTTTAAATAATTGAACTCACGAGTTCGTTAAGTGTGAGTTCGTTGATTATCTGTCCATACGTTGCACTGCCGTCAAATGCGCGTTAGAAGAGCTCGCGTTGGGGAAGCGCAAAGCGATATCGAATATGCAAATGACAAGGTTTTAGGTTACTGTTATGTACTAATAATAGTCACGCTCGTACCATAGTAGACATAAACAACGTCGGATTTTAATTGCGAAGAGATTCTAAACCATAACCGAGCTGTGTTGTAGGAAAAATGATCTCTGCTGTTTAATATTTCCCAGGAGTTTCACAAGTTCTAAGAGGTGCAGGAAATGAGAACCGGTGTTTCTTGCCCACAAAAGTTCGTACATTCTGCTGCGCCTACGTATAATAATCGGCTCATATGTTTCCAGATTGTATTAGTTGTAACTTGCGCGCGTACACTTGCTCACTGAGATCGCCGCGGAAGGGGACCACACGCAATGTTAACACATATTTTGTCACAAAAATATTTCTCAGATATTTGTCACGAAAGAGGGTGGTCCCACTGAAACAGAAAAGTTTGACATTCAGGGAGGGAAGCAGGTTGTAAGAAGCATGGACATTTGTAATACACGAGTACACGTGAGTAGAAGTAAAAATGAGCATACGAATGTAAGCAAAAACTAACCTGATTAGTACTGAGACACGTGTATTTCGTATGTATCAAATTCGTACAGTGAACTAGGCATCAAAGAAGTTTGTCATAGAAAGCAATAGATTAATGTTCTGTGCAAACAACTTCTACTGATTAATTTTTTATAGCATTCTAACATCCTTATGTCAATCATTAAATGTCAGCTGCAGTGAGCAGGTATGTCACAATATGACATTTTCTTTATAGACCACTTTTATTTACAGATGGGGTTTCACTAAATTGTATGAGACAGAGCATGCGTGTTGCTGTCGCTAGAACATTTGCATCAGTATTGATGCTTAGGCTTTTCGTTCTAAATTAACTGAATGTTGCAACAGTCATGCTAGCATAGTAAACGTTTTTTGCTTTTGCATTATTCATCATCATTGTCAAAATAAAATGGGCACTTACCTAAATATTAGGAATAAACATATGATTGATGTTTTGTAGCCTCTATGGGTCCCTTGTTTGCACTGAAGAGCAAAGCAAGAGGGTCTGATTATTTATGCACTTGGTGGCACAGAGTGCAGATGTATACCTCCGGATTTTTCTAGTGTCCCATGATATGTCTAGTTGTTTTACATTTGTAACCACATTTCAATGTATCAATTGCTTTTTGTAACCTCCCGCCCTCTCTCCTTATGCAATACCCGAAAGGGGCCTTTAAGGGTAAAATAAATGAGGATGCTGAAGATTACCCCGCATCCAGTTCATTGCATATATTGGTAACTGAATACATAACTCTAAAAGTAGACATCAAGAGAGACACTTGTTTCTTGTGATTATGCCAGCAGAGATATACAGCTCACTTTGCTCCACCTAATGCATAAATGATCAGACCTTCCTGCCTTGCTCTTCGCTGTGAACAAGGGGCCTGCAGTTCTGCCTACTGTTATTTCAACCATGTCATAAGATACTTCACTGCAAAGCCAGGTTTAATGTGATAGTGTTCCCCCTAAAATTCTGTAGCAGTGTCTTGTGTCAGGCATCGTTTTGTGAAAAATCATTCTAAACCACAACCACGCTGGCTGTCCACGTGGCGCAGAGGCGTTTAATTAAATTCCTCAAAGTAAAATGCGTCAGCAAAAATTGCAAAGTACGACCTAGACGCAACCTACAGACAGACATGATAGTGTCGGATTGTAATTTGAATGTACTAGAAAACACAATTATGTTACACGGAAACTCAAACACAAACCCCTTTTCCAGCGTTGCTACCATTCATAGAGCGGTGCGGCCCACTCAATTCCGTGCATCTGCAAGAAAGGTGCGGTTGCCGGGAAGCTTAACCGTCACACCACACGCCACTTGCTGATTTTCCGGCTCTTGCTAAATTGGAACTAGACTTGCATCACAAATGCTGTGTCAGGCTTCCTTAAAAGAACTCAACTGCTTCAAGCAGATCCATTCCTTATTCTTTTAAAGGGCCGCTTACCAGGTCTGGCCATTTTGAGCTGACAAGCGCAGAGCGTACAATGCCTGATAACGATCGTGTCTGCAAAGTATTATGTCGCTACGTGCCACGGAAAGATCTGAAATTTCAAACTGAACTCACTTTTTTCTTCTCCTCGTGGGTGCTGCGCTCCAAGCCGGAGGATGACGTACACATGCTAGTGCACCTATGTACACGTGTTTGTGCTGTGACGTCACTCGTGGTGACACGTGACTTCGAGAATTATTCAAGGCAACATCTGTTATTTGTGTAATATGTTGCTTGAATAGACGAATTAAAGCTTAGAGAAATACTAAAACACACAAACTGAATGTCTGCGTGTTTTTGTTTTACTTCGCACTGTAGCAAGAGATATGTACTTTCGTTTTGTCTGCTTGTTCCCATGTCATGCAGTTGCGCGTGCAGGCAGCAAAACTGTGTCATTTTCTACTGTGTTCCAGTGCAGGGTCATGCTCCGTGATCCGCTTGTGTCTGCCTCAGTATTCGTGTAGCATTGAATTATACCACTAGTGATGTTTCCTTGTGCACAGTGTGCAAAATCGTGCGCTGTGCGAACGAGACAACAGCTCATGCGCGATACTGTCAGCGAAAACGCATAGCGCCAGGAAAAAAAGTGAGGATCCTCGAGGCCTCGCATAGGAGAACACAGGGAAGGAATTTCGCTTGCTGAAGCTAGATGGGGCAAGCAGAGAGAGTGTCTCGCTTGGCATTGGAGCTTGTCTCTTCAAATCATGCATTTGTAGTGCTGAAATATTTCTATCTCAACTATTAATGAGCTGATTTTTAAAAAAATTGTGGCAGAATGCTCCCTAGAAGACTTGTAACATCTTCCAGCGTATAACCGAAGTTTGCTGTGTGGCCTGGTGAGGGGCCCTTTAAACTGTACGCTGTCATGAAACTGGGGCATTACCCAACATTTAGAGACTGAACAGTCCATCTTTCTGTCTTTATCTCTTCTTCAGAGCTTTCTCCTTTGAGTCCAAGTGCAACTTCTGCTCATTTTCGATACATGTTCTTGGAGGCCAACCCTATGGTTGGTGCTTATTGCATTAGCTGGCACAACCAGCTTTGTTCACATTAGAAAAATGGGTGCACATTGTTCATTCTCCTGTGCTTGCAATTACCTGGGCTACGGAAACGATGCTCAGTGGGTTTTTGGCTTTCCACTTCGGTCTTGCGAAATATTTACCAAATTTTTATAGAGCCTTTCCATAACTTTTAATGACCCAATGTATGGTACTTTATTAATTATCATTTTATTTTGTTTATATTTTTGGATGTGCTTATCGCAAAGAACAAGCCTCGCTAACTCTGTGCAAGTTTTCTTTTTCTTGGTCAAGGTGGCAGTATTGCACAGGTAAAATTGCTGGCTTTGAACACTTCAAAGTTTTGTTTGCAATATATATTGATGAAATGGTCATTCTTTAGTGACCTCAATTATTTATATATCTCAGCTTTGGCACTAAGCAAACTAATAAGCATTCCATGCAGCCAATAACTAAACGCAACCTCAGGGTTATTTTTGCACGAAATTACAATGCAGTTAAATGGGCATCAAAAAGAGGCTGCATGTTTCCACTTATCATATTCTCATGACTTTAAATAGACTACTATGCTAGTTGTGTGCGCATGTAATTTCTCTTTTTGGCACCTCCATGAAGTGTAGTTATTCGAGCACTTATATTCCTTCTAATTATCGTTTGCTTAGTGCTAAATTATTGGATGTAAAGATTCGTATCTGAGAACTAGGGCAGATCTGCACTGTTTTATGAGTCCTGCTTGTTTTTATTTTTCTGTGCGATACGGTTGCATGCTTATATGGCCTGTTCTTGCATTCACGTGGTAATGTTCTGTTTTCTGCAAACTGTTTTAGACACTTGCTGGCCACTTCACGCACCAAGCGCGTTTGCTGCTGAGTGAACACGCCATTGCATACCTGTCGAAATGCGGGCCACATTTGCTGCTGTGCTTTTGTCCTGGGCCATTCTGGTCGTGACTAGCGCCAGCCATCGGGCACCTTGGGCAGGTAAGAAATGGTGCCAATCTGCTATGGATGATTACCTACTAAGTGTAACATGGTGATCCTTTTAGTGCTTCTGAAATTTGATGCGTTTTTCACCAATGTTCTATTACAGTGGCCTAGCTACTAGCAGTTATGTAATATCAAATTATAAGCACTCGCACAAAGGTGTACAGATATATTGGTTGTGGACAGTACAACCTGCAGGTAGCTAAATTTGAAGGGAAAATGAGAGTCTCTGCATTCGTTGTGCTCCAGTTTCAGTCATCTGTTTATTTTCGTTATTTATTATTATTATACAATAGCAAACCTCATTGCAACATGTAATTTGGGAGTGTCGATATTTGCAACAAAGATTTAATTGCAAGAAAGCTCCACTTGCACACCCATTGCAATTTTTAGGCCAAGCCACGTTCGAGGCAGCTGAATCTTCCACATCTGGGGTTCTCAGGCATTGGTGCAAGAAAGAGGGAGGCATTGTTTAATGAGTGTTGGAGATGTTTGCCGGGGCATATTATGCCTAGCGTCTTACTCCAAATAACAAAAGTGGTGCACGAAAGGATGCACTCATAGATAATACGCACGCAGACAGCATACACAAGTGACAAGCAAAAGCACTCACAGTGCAGGCAACTGAAGTGTCTGGCTCATTCCACTATATTGGAGGAAGACTAATAGGGCTCTGTTTGCATGCATGTATATTTGCATGCACACATGCATGCTGCCACACATATTTAAAACAGACTTAAGGACAGCTCTTGCAGTTGTGTAGCTTGTGGAGATATGCAAAACGCGATATAAATAATTGCTATGCAAAATGCGATATAAATAATTGCAAGCATCTGTGTGCTACAAAGTGATGATGTGTGTGCAGTTAGTGCAAGGAGTAGTTAATGTAGGTGACATTTAACCAAATATGGTGTAGACAGTTGCAGTCATGCCTTGTAAGGCCACTCGGTGTGCGAAAATTACATTTTGTGTTGATATATTTAATGGGAAAGGGCTGCTGGATTGCTGCAGAGGTGTAGAGGTCTGAGGTGATGCAGAATTCAAGGATAATGTCTAAGTTCTGCCTATGGTAGGTATCAGAAAGCATATTGCTCAGTGGGAGCATACATGTTGTAGAATTGTACATCCCTTACCTTTTGCATGGTTGTGACAAGTTTCAGCAATGCCATGGTTGTAATGACTACTGTGACACAATAGCGTTTACATAACATGCAGAGAGGCTCCAGCATTTACTATGGGTGCATAGCTGAGAACCTCACCATTTCACTGGAAGCAGGTTATATGATGGGCATAAACTGCCTTTGCCATCCAATAATTCATATCTCTCATGTGCTGCGATGCAAATCACGTGCATTTGAGACATTGCACTGCTGTGTTGGTTGACCTTCACCTAACTCAGTGACTTCACTGTGACTTTGGTGAAGCATCCACTTTGCATAGCAAATTCACAAGGGGCTCTGATTTTGTTGCAACTTTACAGCAGCCACTTTACAAGCTTGACATGTGGTACGGCAACAGCTTAAATTTACGCCATTATTGTGGAAACTTCTGCACTGAATTTGCAGTGTTTGCATTGGGCCTATGCTGCAACTGCAAGAATGTGTCTATTGATGTTGTATACTGATATCATCTGTAGTTGCAAGCAAGCTGTGGCCAAGGCTGTTTTGATTTCTGCAGTATAGCAACAAGAATTATTGAACGGTGAGCAGCTGTTAACAGTGCACTCTGCATTACTGCTGTTGAACCATGTCTTGTCTATAGCAACAAATGATCATCGTCATGTCATACATTGATGAACCATAATCTGATTTAAAAATATGCTTGAACTGATGGTGAAAGTCAGACTTTATCCTCTGAAATCACTGTGCCCACCAAATGTGCTTCGACATTATTGATTAAGCACAAGCACTAATCGCAGCAGTGGCTCATGGGGCACTCATAATGGTTTTCACCACAGTGCATAAGACAATCTTACATTAGAAATTAAGGGATAAAAGGAAAGCAACAGGAAAATTACATTGTAGCCCCTGTTTAGGTAGGAAAGGCGGCCACTGAAGATGTCGTTATCAATGAAGAGAGTGTCAGTGTGAACGTCGCAGGGCAAGGGAAATTCCTTTGTCTATCCTACAAGTTTTTTTGAAAATTTACATAATTTCAGAGGAGCTTCATGTAAGTCCATCAACGATGTCATTATTTCATATCCGTAAATAAACCGTCAAGTATTACAAGGAGCATGCTCACCCATTTCCTCCAATGCAATGCACCAGCTTGCAAATGCACGCTGGGTTATGCAAGGTAGGTGCACCATGCCCCCTTTCGCCTCATTCCCCCATTGCCTTCACGATCCCACGACATTGTGGTTCCATGGGATCCATGGAAAGTGGAAGAGTATCTGTCCCTTTGTGAGCAGGACGTTCCTCTTGCAGAAGTAAAAATACTGTATAAAAAAGCGTGTCTGTATAAAAAAGCATCTCTCTGGCTGTGAGTGAGCATTTCACCCGACCAACCACATGAGACGAGAGATGCACCTGCCTATTACTGTATTACAGATTGGAAGTCCCTTTCCAAGTGCTTATTGCTTACTTTAATGCTCCACATAGCATACCACATACTATGTGTAGGGTTCAGTCACTATTAAGTCATTGCTGCATCTTCCAGTACAACAGCTGTTCACAATCAATAATTTGTTACTTCTGTAAGCTGCACGGATCTCCACACTTTTTTGTATGCCTTCCATTGGAGATGGAGTTGCATGACATTCACTCTTTCTTTGGAACACTGCATCCTCAAGACTGTCTTGGTTGCATCCCTGCTGTATGGTTTTCGGAGACCAAAAAATGCGGCAGAACCCATCTCACCTTCGATGTCAACGTTACTGCGATTAGCATTCAAGCTACAATAAAAATAATAAAAGTAAATGATAAAAAAGAATAAGACATTGTAATAAAACCATGCTACCAAATTCGTCAGCTATCGGTATCGTACCCAGCTTTAAAACATTGGGTGTCGTCTTTCAAGAAACCTTATCCTGGGATACACATATCAATTGCTTGGCAGTAGAACGGTCAGAGGTAATTGATATTGTTTATTGCAGTTGCCATGTACTGCCACAAAAAGGTTCTGATGCTTATTTTTAACAGTTTTTCAATCTCTGCTTTATTATTGTCAATTAGTTAGGGCTACCACCACTCAAGAAAATCTGCACAACATTCATGTGTTGAAAAAAATGTTCCTACGTGTAATTGAAAATGTCCCTTGTTATTTTCAGACATGTGAATTTTTTAATAAAATATTGGGTGATGCTGATTGCAACAATCTACAATTGCTGATTGCATCTCTACACAGTTGGGAATCGTATAATATAAACAAGAGGTATATAAAAGTTCATATATAAACAAGACTTAAGAACTGGGTCGGGTTTTCTTAAGCAACTTGCCAAGTTACAAAACAATATCACTATGTATGCAACACACAAAAAGAAATGCTGCAAAATACCTTCAGTAAGAACAACATATGGACAACAGACGTCTCTAAATAACCTACCATGATTAGTGAATAGATTAAGCAGTGAAGGCATTCAATTAGAGAGCACTACCTTTAAAGTTATTATTTGTTATTTCAACTTGTAACTAGACAAAGGTCGTGGAATTTTTTTTTTCTGAGCTAAAAATTTTGTTTGGTGCTTTCCTTTTTTTTTCTTTTTTGAGGAGAGCAGTATGTTTGCTTTGTTTCGTTCCTGCTCTTCATCAAGCAGAAATATATTTGCATAATAATGTACACCTTGTGCTTCTTTCTCTTGCGTCTCTGTACAAGATTGCATTTGTCTGTGTAGGGATGTGTGATTGTATTTTATGTATTCCTGTAAGATTGTGTGAGCTTGTCTTTTTTGTACACAACACTTTTTTTATTTGCATAATTTTTGTATTATTTCTCAAAAGCTATAGGCTGATTGTATTTATGTCAATGCTTTGAATGCCAATTCAGGGACTGTGGCATTGTCAAGCTATCATAATGACAGCTTTTTTCACATGCCCCTTCATATCGTTACGCTGTACTGATGCGAAATATAAATGTCATTGTCATTGTATCAATTCACCATAATGGAAGTGCTGAAATAGATCTTGTGTAAGGCGTTGCCGTTAAAGAGGTTCATTGAAGAGTGGCACATAATACCCAGTAATATAAGTTGGTGTGAAAGAGGGTAACTGATAAGCAGCACATACACAATGTCACGTCCCCATGGTCCAACTTGGCCTGACGATGGGTTTCAAACCCGGTTTCCTCATCACAGCAGCTCGGTATCCTAACCATGAGATCATGGGCTACGCAGCAACCAAAGTTGGTAGGAGAATGGTTAGAGGCAGATAGACAGTCCCTGGAAAGTGCGTGAAGTACCATAATATTACTCTAGGAGCCATTGGCATCTTCCTCGGCTGCCTTTTATACATGGCACGCTCCGGTGCACATGTCTCAAGCTGCAAGCTGCGAGAAGAAAAAGGGAATAATAATAAAAGGGAGCTTCTTCCGCTCCTGCTATCACTTCAAATGGTTCTCGGTCCTTTCGCTCACCGACTTGCTCATTGTTGTAGTGGACCTAACCTCGATCTCTATAATGTGGTGACCCGAATGTAATTGTATGGTGAGCATGACATCACAGATGAGGCCACGTATGAGAGACCACTGACCGATGGCCAAAAAATTCTGCAGCCTGGTTTACTCAGGTGGAGGCCACCTTCGACCTTCGGCACATTACCTTGCCGTGTGCGAGGTTCCTCCATGCTGTCTTGGCACTCTCTACAAAGGTGGTCAAGGAGTTCCAAGACGTTGTGGACGCACCCCACGACACAACCCCCTAAGACCACTTCAAAATGACAGTGCTGCAACGCAAGTCCGTGTCTGTATGCAGGTGCCTCCAGCAGCTTCTCAACGAAGAGGAGCTCGGCAACCGTTGACCGTCAGAACTTCTACGTCATATGCAGCAGCTCCTCAGTGGCTGTAGGTGGGATGCAAACAACACGCTGCTGCATGAACCGTTCCTTCAGTGCCTGCCATAGAATCTCATAGTCACCTTGGCTACTTCACCAAACGACATGTGCCTCGACAATCTTGCAGAGCTATCCTACTGCATTGCTGATTATTCAGCAAGAGGAACTGTGGCAAAAATGACCATTCCACAGTTGTACCTCGAAGATTGGCAGTCTTGCCTTGAGCAGATGATTGCCGAACTTGCTGAAACCAGTACTGCACTACGGCCCTTGTCCCACCGTTGTCAGCGCAACTGCAATTGTCATTCCAGATACCCTTCTCGGTCCAGCTACAGCTTTGGCCCTCATCGTGGTGCATTTTGCTGGTATCACAACAAATTCGGTGCCAGTGCACGTCAGTGCTGTTCCCCTTGCAGCTGGCAGGGAAACACGTGTCACTGATGGTGGCTGGTGATTCTTGTTGCACGACAAGCCACCTGTTCTGTGCCACTGACAAGATTGCGGGACAAAGATTTCTCATGGACACAGAGGCAGAGGTCAGCATCGTTCCTGCCACACGACTAGACTGGCAGTGTGCCAACAAAACAGCGCGCCTTCAAGCAGCCAGCAGCTCTTCTATCCACACGTATGGCCAGTGCTCTCTTACCATCCACTTGGGTCTCCAACGCACTTTCCAATGGCTGTTCATTGTAGCAGACGTATGCATGGCCATATTGGCTGTGGATTTTTTGGCCTACTTCGCCCTTAGTGTTGACCTCCATGGTCGCCGCCTCGTGGACACGACGACTTTGACATCTCTACTAGGCTCCCTCGTGCCTATGACTTCAAGCACTAAAATGGTACCACAGATACCATCATCTGCATTTGCCTCAATTCCGTCAGACTTTCCAGCCATCATGAAACCTTCCAATCTTGAGTTGCCAGTACGTCACAACATCACGCATCATGTTGTCATCACAGGCCCCCCCCCTCCAGAGTCCTGCCGACCCAGGCGACTCGCCGGTGACCGCCTTGCTATCTAAGGACAGAATTCGACGACATGCTGCAACTGGGCATCATCCGTCTTTTGTTGAGCAGCTGGTCTTCAGCTCTCCACATGGTACCAAAGCGTGACCCAGGAGATTGGTGCCTGTGTGACGACTACTGTGTGCTCAATGCACGCACCGTTCTTGATCACTATCCACTCCCTCACATTCATGACTTCACAGCCAGCCTTGCTGGGAAGGTAATATTGACACGCGAACTCGTTTATCTTTTACGGGTGAGCGCTTTTACCGTCCTCGAATTGTTATCGCTCAGCGCAGGATGCGTCTACATGTATCGGAAGTTTCTAGAATGTTATCGATGCTTCTATCCGCTGCCTGTTGTCGCCAAACCTTGCGTAATCTGATTGCATGTATGCGCGACACGAATGGCGTAGAACTTTGTGGAAGGCATGCGGGTCCCAGCGATTACTCTGGAACATTCGACGACTGATCTATAAAAGCCGACGTGCTTGACCCGCTAATCAAATTTTTCGACAATTGAAGACCGTGTTCACCGCTATCGTTGTGCTATCAGTGTAGCCTCTTTTGTAGGTACAGGTTCGCCCAATAACAGTTAGTTTTGTTGTTCACAGTATTGCTACTGTGTTCTTCAGCATCACCACCACGTGACATCTGGTGGAGGTGCTTTACGTTCATGTACCGGTTGCCCCCGACAAGCCGTAATCCAAGCCCGGACCGCAAAGACAACACTAACGTCGTCCCGGAACACCGAGCAAGCCGCCGGCTACAGCAGCTGCCCCTGGAACACGGTCTTCTACTAGATAAGACCAAGAAGACAGTCCAATAAGTTCGTCCAGAAACGACCAAGGAGACATCCCCAATGGCAGCTGCAGCGGCCCCAATAATTCTTCAGCAGCCCAGGGAACCACCGACGTTCTGCGGTTCCACATTTGAGGAACTGGAAAGCTGGCTGGAAACGTATGAGAGGGTCGCTACGTTTAACAGCTGGGAAAGCGACGACAAGCTGCAACATGTCTATTTTGCATTGGAGGACGCCGCCAGGACGTGGTTTGAGAATCGAGAAGCCACCTTAACGACGTGGGACCTGTTCCAAAGTGGCTTCCTGCAAACATTTACAAGCGTCGTGCGAAAAGAGCGAGTCCAAGCTCTACTGGAGACCAGAGCGCAGCTGCCGAATGAGACGATCGCGATCCTCACTGAGGAAATGAATCGTCTGTTCCGCCACGCCAACCCGGAAATGTCCGAGGAGAAGAAAGTCCGCCTACTGATGTGTGGTGTAAAGGAGGAACTTTTTGCCGGAATGGTAAGAAGCCCACCGAAGATCGTCAAAGGAGCCAGGAACGATTTCGACGCAACCAACAAAGGCCAATGCGAGTGAATAAGCTGTTAGTAGAACTGTGCTGAATGAAAAGCCAGCGAGTAACATGTGAGCAATCTGTGAGCTGTGGGTTTGGTGCAGTCCATTCGTGTTTCGAGGGGTGGGGTGGCTTAAAGCTATGGGCGCAGCCCATTTATGTTCGGAGGGGTGGAAGGGTGACGAGAGAGAGGTGCTCGGAGATGGCTGGAAAATGGACGCGCGGAGGCTGTTGAAGCAGTGGCCCATCTAGCTCGAATTTCTCATTTTCTTTTTTGTTCTTCAAGAATTTCGCATTTCATTACCTTTTGGCTCGGACATTCAGCAGCCAAACTTCATCGTTATAAACGATAATGCGGCATTGAGACATCGAAGTAAGCGGGTTATTTCACCATAGAAAACGTACCAAAGTTGACAGTGCAGCAGCTTCTCATCATTATAACTGATATATTGTTAAAACCGGTATCGTTATAAGTGGGTTCGACTGTATATGCATTGCTTAACTGGTGGACAGTGTTGTGCAAATTGGTCACATGCCACTCTGAATGATGACTGCAACTGATACTGCACAATGCACTGATAGGCTCACTGTATGCAATGCTATACCAGCGTTTACTGTCATGGCTTTGTATTATAGGGTGAAACTACTATATTTATGTACTGTGCACACGAATGGAACATTTACAAAAGCCATGCGACCAAATAATGAATATGCTTAAGACATAATTAACATGTTTTGTCTGCCTTAAGTTCGTTGTTAGGGGCAGTTTGTAAAAGTGTGACGACTGCATTTGCTTTGTTTGCAAGGTTGAATACTGCGTTTCTCAAATTTGAGGTCTTGAGCTTTTTTTCAGTATTTAACAACATTAAAACATGTGAGTACGTAAAAAAATATGATTTATCAATCACTAGAACAATCTTTTGTCTGGCAAATTAAATTCCAATCATTTCACTGGTCAATGACAGCGTTTATGTGTTTCACATGTACCTGAATGGAAAAAATCAAGCTTCTGTCAAGTAAAACCGCCCCATTTACATGTAACTCCTTGCTGGACGTTCTCTGCAGTGTTTACTGAAAGAGGTAATTGCCAAGTGGGAATGCGTTATTGCACGAAATAAGCTTGAAAAGTCGATTCGCATATGTGGTTTGGGCGCGCATAGGCGAAGAATGTGCGGGGGGGGTTCCGAAAACGTTTGCGAAGGAATGGGAACCTCCTTTCAGGATTTTTTAACGCCAGACCTTGCACGTAATTTAAATTCATCTTGATCGCGGCCTCGGAGGTGGTTGCCTGAAACGAGCGATAGATGGCGTGACCTGCCTGTGCGTCAGCGCTTTTGTTTCGCGGCGGAGCCGTCCGGTTTCGGGAAAGTCGTCGTCCACGAGAGCACCAGAGCGGAGCGCGCTGTCTTCGACCGGCAGCTACGATGGTACTGTACAAACCCTTAAAACTCTATAGGTAAAAAAATGCTGGCCAGCGTCAGATCGTGCCCTAAATAATAAATTATAATACTTACTTTTTTTTATGCCAACCAGCTTCGGTTTCGGCTCCCAGGATGTCTGTGTAGTCATGAGGTCATGATACGCTGGCTCGGTAGCGGCTGCCAGAGGAAGCGCGATCATCATCATCATCATCATCATTATTATTATCTACCTTGTTGCTACACGACGACAGAAAAGTTTGCTCTGCGAGCGTCACGATACTGTCGATGGCGCCAAGTCCGGCATTTCAAGACCGACTCTAGTATCAAATTAACGTGTTTAGTAAGTGCTTCCCAAACTTCATACTTGCTAAATGTTATCCTTTTAGGAGCGAGGGCAACTTCTACAATATGCGTCAGTAGTGCTCTTAAAAGACGGCATGCACTACATCCGGGCGAGCTGGTAGGGACGTAAGTGTTGTGTTGATCAGATATATTTATCATCGCTTGAGCGAAAAGAAATATATATATTTCGGGCTGCAGGCTGTCCGTTCCCACCGGCTTTCGTTCTTCCCGCCTTTTGCAAATACTACACGAGACGTAGTACGTATTAGTCAGCTGACGTTACCCGCGCTGACGAGGGCGTATTTCTCTATAGGTGAAGAGAAAATCGGACATCCACCCGTTCGTAGCAATTGCTACAAAGGAAACCCATACGGGTTCCTCGAAAGAAAAGCCTCAATTCTTCATTACTTCTCTTCATTACTTCTCTCCACCTTGCGGGTTTCCGCAGAACTACTACGTCATTCTCTATAGCTGGTTCCTGCGTTTTATAACAGGTGATACTTCAAACTTTGTTACTGTAATCTAAAAAAAATAAGGAAAAATTCTGTGGTTGTGTGTTTCAGAAACACGATCTGATTAAAACGCACTCCGTAGCGGTGACGAGGTGTTTTGCATTTCGCCTCCATTGAAATGCGGTCGCCTCGACAGAAATCAAACCGGCGATTATACTTTTCAAAATGTCCGAGCAGGCATGGAGGAAGGAAAAAAAGATAGGAGGTAGCACACCGCAACGTGATTGTTCCCGCTCTGCCTGTTCCCGCTCTGCAGGCAGAGCCGCGGCAGGGCAGCTGAACAAGCGCGCACCTAATAAAAAACTACTGGCATAGCTACCGGGAACCAAACATCTCGGCAAATCTCGGTTCTTGCTCCGTGATCTCGACGCCAGAGGTCACGTGTTGGGCCACCACTGTGGCTTCACGGAGCGTTCGCTTGCCCAGGTTGACTGCGTGACGTAATGCTCCCTCCTATATTTTTTTCCTTCCTCCATGCGAGCAGCAAACCGTGGCGCCGGAGTCTGCGTGTTACTACTAGTCGCGTTCTTCATGCCTCTTTCGCTTTCCCTTTGGAAGGGGCTCCCTTATTTGCCCAAAGCATAACATATACCGTAAAAAATCATTACAACAATATCGCTTTATTCGAAATATCGCGTTATTCGAAGTTTTTCGTGATCCCTGCAGGCATTTCAGAAGGATAATTTGAAGTGCAGTGATGCAGGGCTCCGCTTAGCGCGTACATGGGGAAATCCGTACGGGACCGCTTGGTGCAGCGTACGCGATGACTCCGTTGCCTTTCTTTGTATCGACCGGCAGAGAGCGCTGAGGAGGCCACTGCGTCATGCGGCGGTAGCCTGTGTCTCAACTGCATCGCATGATGATACGCGACAGATAAAACACGGGCGCCAGCAGATTTCCGCGCCACTGTCATGTCGATAACTATCGATTGCGGCCTTGTTACGTTCTGCAAGTTCCAGCGCTTTTTGAGTTTGCGTCCCGGGGTACTATGGCTCCTTTAGGGTCTCCCTTTCTGCTTTTGACGAAATATCGCTTATAAGGAAGTAAATTTTTTTTATCCCCACGACTTCGGTAAACGAGGGCTTGCTGCATGCTACAGATGCGGGCAAGAGACGCTGCTTGGAGCTCGAAAACGCGGGAAAATATTACGCGCGTTTTGTGGCCCTTCGCCTGGGTCACTGTAGGGAGAGTAGCCGCGTTGGCTTCCGCGTTGACCTTGCTTGCTGCCGCGGTCGCGGTTTACGCACCTTGTTCGTGGTCAAAGCAACCTCGTGAGCTTCTTTTCAATCATTTGTTTGTCGATGTCGGCTTATATGAGTGTGGGCTAAAAGGCGTACGCGGAAAAGGGCTGCTCTGTCGTTCATCTGCAAATGCCGCCTCTTTCTTTCATCTCCTGAAGTGTTCCAACGAAAATCGCAGAACTTGAGAAACAGCGATGGCTGTGGGGATACCAGGCTGGAACTGCGCCGAACGCTTGTCGTTTTGAGTAAAACTGCGAATTTTATATAGTGCGTTATCGGCACGTACACAGCCGTCACTGATAGGGGATTGGCATATATCTCTATACATGTCTTTGTATGAAACTATACAAGCTCTAAAGGGCGCGCGGGTAGAGCGCTTCGAAGATTGAAGTGTGCCTAAAAACAGTCGACGCAACTGCCGCGATTGCTTATATTGGCTATGGCGTTGCGCTGCCACGCACGAGGTCCCGGGTTCGATTCCCGAGCGCGGCGGCCGTATATTTAGGTGGGAGTGAAATGAAAATACTGGTCGTGTAATTAAAGTTAGGGGCATCTTTGCGAAATCCAGGGGATCAAAATTAATGCGGAGTGTCCCCGCTACGGCGTGCCTCATATCAGATTGGGATGTTTATCAAGTCCTGTTGACTTCCTCGTCCTTGTCGTGTTTTGCGGCTGCCGTACTTATAATGGATGCCTATCAGAACAGAATCCGTACCAATTAGCCCTTTTCTCCCTTCTGTTTGTCGTAAAACCCGAGAATTTAATTCAAAAGGATATAAAGTTGGGCAAGTTGGTAAAAAATCTTTTTATTTTTATTGCTTGGAATAGTCTCAAATGTCTTCTTGTACTTGCTCTTTAAGTGCGACTCAGCTAGCGTGAAGATAGTGTAATAGGTGAAGAGCGCTGACATGTTTAAACACAGGCTTAACACGACAAAATCTTTAAAGTCACGAAAATGCTTAAACGCGACACAAAACAAGCGGCAGTGAATTGCTTGGCGGGCGGAATAAGCGACGGCCTCGAAAAGATAAAAATAAATTTATGTAAGAGCAGCTTCATGCCCAGTGAAGCAGTAGCATCGTCTGCTGACTCTCTTTATGTTTTCAAGCTTACAGTAACCGGTGCGTGCCTGAGGGGCGCCGGTGCGGGTCGTCGAATCGAATTAACCGAAGCTGCATGCTTTCGAGTTCGGAATAAGCGAGTTTTCCTTCCATAGCAAAGTATAATTTCTCGCCAGAACGCCAGTGCGTTCGAATTAAGCGAAAAGTGGAATCAAGCGATTTCTGATTAACGGTGGTCGACTTTATTCTCCGTCATTTTAATGCTGACTGACGCGCCTTGTTCTCAGCTTGCGCAGTCACTACCGCCAGAGTTCCCTGTAGTAACTTTTGTACGAAACTCTATGTGGCTTGTGTCCTCCGTACTATCGTCGTCTTTGAAATAGTCTCAAATGCCCATCCTTCTTAAGAGCTGGGCAAATTAAGAACGAAAAAGAGAAAGCACCGAGGGAGCGGACATGAAGCACAGGCGTCGTCTCAAGCTACACGCGACGATGCCGTCCGGTCTGCTTCCGGGGTATCACGTTCGCCACGGGGCACAGTGGCGGACGGAGGGGAGGAGGAGTGAGCGACAGCGCGCGACTCATCCTTTCTCCCTTTCTCTCTCCTTGCAGAGAACCGTGTGTGTCGCATTCCATGCTGTAGTGCTGCTGCTGCAGTCTCACGCGGCTAGGCCGTGTCTCTTTCATGCAGTATAGAACACTGGACGCCACGTTGTTTCTCGCGCGCTGCTTTATTCATAATCGCGCAACACTTCCTGCTGCGACGAAGAGCAGCTCGTCAAGTGTGCGTATGTGCTTGTGCGTCTGGTAGCGAGAGATGTGCGGTGATAAAAGAGAACGAGTAAAAATTGCAGCTCAGAAATGGCGGAGGCGAAGCACGAGCTGCTGCTTCGCTTAATTAATTTCCGCCTGACGCAACCGTAGCGAGGTACGCATACTGCACACACAGCCTGCGCAAGCGTTGAAGGGAGTTGGAGGGCTCAGGGTGGGGAGCGGTTGAGTGTATAGGGTGACAAGGGCGTGCGCGACTCGTCTGTCTCATTTGGTAAAGAGACTGGCGCGCTGCAGCGATAGTGCGCGCGCGCGTCTGCTTGCTTACATGTACGCCCACCTTGCACTGGCTGGCACCCGCCAAGCGGCAGCGCAGTCGCGCGGGACTCCGTGCGTCCGCCGTGCGCGGTCGCAGGAGACGTGTGCAAGCCGGAGCCCTCGTCCTCTTTCAAGGGCGACGCCTGGACAGTTTGTGAGCCTGCGCCTCACCCCACTACGTCGGCGGCTCGTTCCTGCAGCAAACTTGTTGGGTCACTTTATGTCGAGCCAAGGATTGATGAGCCCCTGGCCTACAATGATTGCGAAACCGGCGCTCAACCTGTTGACCCATAAGACATTCGCCACCCGCGTGCTATGTAAATGAAATAATATATTTCCCGCTGGCGCGTGCGGTAGGACGAACTAACCTGAGCGTACCCTTTTTAAAATTTCTTTTATGTACGTAACCAACAGCAACAAAAAATCACCTACGGCATGCAGGTAGTGCAACCACTTGAAATAGACTACTTGGAGAGGCGAACGCTAATCTCGAGAGAGATATCAGTGAACGGTTAGCTAATTAACGACATTAATGATATCTCTTAGTGATTTCTGTATGTTGTGTGTTGCAGTTGAAATATTGAGGCGGTGAGTACTTGAGAAAGCCCATTTTTGTAGTAGTACTAAATAGAGCCTTGCCATATTAGAAGCACCTAAATCGTCACGGAGGCCTCTCCGAGTGATGTTCAATTACCTGCTTCTTGCATCAGCTGTACTCCGTCCTGTGTCTGCAAATTTCCTAATGTCATCGCACCATTTCTCTACTGTCCTAGACTGCGTATCTCTTCGCACGATACCTGTTCAGTAACTCTGATAGATTACCGATTATCTGCACTTCGCATTACGTGGCCTACGTAGCTCCACTTCATATTCATCTCACCAAGGTACCAGCTATTTCAGTCATTGTTTGCCACCAGCTGCGTTTGACGAACGGCACAATGTCGTCTGCAAGGTGGCTGTTTAGATTTGTGATCCATTGTCGGGTAGGGTACAGCATGAAGGTTAAACGAGGCCGTAGACAAGGACAAGCGCTGTCCTTATATTATCTACGTATTTATTTAACATTAGCGCTGTATACCCTCGCGATAAGTCATCTACAAAGCGCAGGTTTCTGTGAGGTGAGTGTTCCCCGTGTATCCTAACACCTCGTTTTCCGAGCATTGCGTCTCCTTGTCCGACACTGTTTCCAATTGGTATTTTCCCGCATCAACGCATTGGCGTTTAAAAGCCTTCGGGGTTCAACTTGTCCGCAAACAACAATCGTCGTCTATCTTGCGAGCTATGATTTCCTTTATTTAGCACTCTGCGCTCACAAGTACCCCTTCAAAAATTTGTAACGCTCATACGCGCTTCTCCTCGGTCCGTGGACGTACCTCCGTGTTGTCAGGGGCGAAATTAAGATAAGCTTTTAATTTGCTCGTATACGTAAACGAAAGTCGAGCATTGGTATATAGTTCATGCTGCATTAAGAAGTTACGCAGTACATCAAGCGTACGGAGAATAGGTAATTTAAGATTGCTCTTCGCCGGGTTAGGTCGCTGGTGAAGGTAAAGACAACGTTAACAACATGTAGAGAAGGATAAAACATTAGGGAAAGGTTGTGTTGGGGCAAGCCCAATTGGTATGGTACAACGAGGCATACTCTCTGCAATGCGGACACTTGTGTGAGTAGAAGGGGAGTTGTACGGCCTGATATAGGCTTAGGTGAAGGTACACGTAACGTGTTTATTTGTTACGCCACGCAACTGCCTTCTCCCAGGTGAGGGTTTTATAAGGAGGGCGATATAAACGGTGGCACCGACAGTAGCGATGGAGGAGTTTGGAATAGGTGGGAGGCATTGATTCCATGTGAACTCCACTTTCATCTCCGTTGTGCGTCGCCCGGATGGCATAACCTCAAGCAACGGCGGGAGCCTGTTGGTACCCGCTAGGAGAATCGTGGCCAGGAGACCAGGGGCGGTATTCTGTAGAGTCCACCTATAGTGGATTGTCCATTTCGGCCGCTGATGATTGCTTAGGGCTGCTCGTCTCCTCCTCCTCTCGTACAGCTGCATCCAATCAGCAGCGGCCGAAATGGACAGTCCACTTGGTAGACTCCTATACAGAATACCTCCCCCCCCCCAGGAGAGTTATGTATGACTTCAAGCAGCGCGAAGACAGAGACGAGAACCGAAAACAAACACAACAGGCCGAGCACAGCTACCAACTGGGAAGGGGGGGGGGGGAGAGCAAAAAAAAAAAGTCTGGTTGTTTCTTTAATAAAATTTTCATTAGGCAGTTCAGTGCTCGTCTTGTGTTTGTTTTCGGTTCCCGCCTTTGTCTTCTTCGCGCTGCTTCAAGTTATACTGAAGATGGGCCAACTGACCCACATCAAGTTATTGCTGCTATAGTTATGTAGGAGGGACGAGGAGGCGGTGTGGGTGATGCGATAGACAGAGCGGGTGAGCTGACGTCGGAGGTATATACCATGCCTCCTCCGTGGGAGTCCGTAGTGACTATGAGACTATCTTGATTTGGGCGTGCCGTGATGGCGAGGGTGATGGGCCACGTGGCGGCGGCCGCCTTCCCTGCTGCCGCCGTTGGAGTGTTGTGTTGTTCAGGAAAGATGCTGAAGTCTTTTCCCTGCAGGTTGCTGTCCACGAAGCTCAAGTGTGGGCGGAATGACGGGGGGCATATTTGATGCATCCCCATTGAGTGCATGGGGATGGCGACGCTGGGAGTGATGCTTGGGGTGCACGTTGTGGGGAATGGGAATGATGCGAAGTCGTTCTTTCCCGTTTGGTGGTATGAACAGCGAGGACGTTGGAGGTTTCGCAAAACATGTCGGCCAACTGTGGGGCGTTGTAGGCGGTCACGCTGATTAGTCAGATGCGCCGCAATAGTTTTCTTAGCATTGTTGTGCACTCCCAGGAATTCTAGACGTAGGGTGGAAGTACCGGGCGGTAAACTGAGTTCTCCTTTGTAGACTTTTCGGATCAGCATGTCAAGGTTTGCTGGGTCAGAAAGCTTCAGGGATATATATATATATATATATATATATATATATATATATATATATATATTATTCATATAATGAGAAGCCTGGCTTCTCATTATATGAATAATAATTATCGGGTCCCTCGGTTAACCCCCTTTCTTCTCGTTTATATATATATATATATATATATATATATATATATATATATATATATATATATATATATATATATATATATATATATATATATATATATTTCTGTGTGTGTGTGTGTGTGTGTGTGTGTGAGATCCGTCCGACCATCGGCATTCCTTGTAAGGTGGAGTTTACAGTATGTAGCCTGTGGAGTGCAGAAGTACCTCTTTCGTTACTTTGTATACTTTGTAGTTGTATTCCAAGAATGCGGAGTCGGATGTACCCTGGGGACGTGTTGGCCTGCTAATGTCAGGCTGATGTTATGGGGATTTAGCTCTGCCTTGCTGACGGGTTTGCATCGAAGAAGCAGGAGCTCCTTGTCCTAATTTTCTCTACGCGTTTCTAAACTTGTCTTTTGAACAGACAATATGAATAGAGCGCTGTAACTGTCCATTCCTGTCTTTCTGGTCAGACGGTTTACGATATTTTCGTATTCGTAATGCCGTTTAGAAATAATAGAGTACCAGATACGATGAATTCATGTTTGATAATTCGGTGCGTTGTGCGCAAAAAGTGTGCTTATGCGCGTTGGTTCCTGCAATAATAGTAACAGTATAGCGGTGTATTGCGCGTCCTTCGCGGTCATCCGCGTCACAGCACGCCTAACTATTATAGAAGTAACCGAGTTTGTCCTGCTTAGCTGTTGGCGTGAAGACATCGGCAGCCAACATAATCATTATAAATGTTTGTCGGCTCATTGCTTTGTTGTTAAATTCCTTTTCGCTGGGAAGACTCGAACAACACAAAATCGTTTTCCGAAGCTTTTCTGGTTTCATGAACTCGCCGTCCCAAGATGTCGCGCGACACCGGCGTCTTCCGCATTCCGTATAAATGGTGATATATATACGTACAGGCAAAAACCTGCGAAAGGAATCCTTAGATTGCTTTAGAAGTTATATACGGCGCTGTGTATACATACTCCGAAAGAAGAGAGTGTGAAGAGCTGTGTGCGCCCTTTAAAGCACTCACTCCGTCGATCAGGCAAAATGAGAACGAGCGGACAAGAAGAAATAAAAAAGCACGCGAAGTGCTTCTCTTATGTACGAGGAACATCGATATCGGTTTCCACCCAGGGGTAAGAGTCGCCTGCCGAGTCTTCTTAATGCTGACATTACCGTTCGTGTGTGTGTGTGTGTGTGTGTGTGTGTGTGTGTATATATATATATATATATATATATATATATATATATATATATATAGACAGAGAGAGAGAGAGAGGCGTGGAAGTGAAATAAATGCCGAACGAGGCATTACTGTTTCGGAAAGAGCTTTGAAATCCCTTTGAGAACCTCTTTCGAGCTTTATAGGAGAGAGATTTGCATCCGCGTGTTGTCGGAATCGCGGTGCCGCGGCGCGGCACTGGAAAAAAATAAGAAAATATATACATATACAGGCATTCAGTCGGCTTTCGGTCGACAAGCACCGGCGGCAATTTAAGTTAGGAAGTCGGGAAGTTTTCGTGCACTAGTCAGGGCGACGCGCGAAGTTCTACCGCTTCGGCATATCTCCTCCTGTATTCTTTTCTTCTTTTCTTTTCCACGAAGCACGAATAATACGTGCAGGAAGCCAAGTTCCGAAGCGTGCGGTTTTGCTAATTAGTCCGGGCCGCAGTAACGGGGCTGTATCCTTTGAGCTTTGCACCGACGTCTGCGTGCCGACTGTATAGGCAGCGCTGAAGCAACTGCGCAGAGTATGCGATTTTCGTTCCTTTCCTTTTCTCTTTTTTTTTGTCCTCTGCATTTACTCTCCCGTGTTGAAAGCGAGGCTCTCACCTTTCCTCTGTATGCGTGCAGACGCTCGTCGTTATTAGCGGTTCCCCTTTCCCAGTCCTAATCGATGCGTCCTCCTCCTCCTCCTTTCTTCTTGTCATTCTCCTTTCTTATCTGTAGCTTTCTCTTTTCTCGCACGGCATGTACATCCAGGTACCCTCGCACTGAGAAGTTGTTACCAGCTTTTTTCTTTACTTCCCTAAAAAAAAAAACCATCGGTGTGCATACGTGCCTATCGCCGCGAAGCACGACAGTTCGCCATCGTTGAACCGTTCGTTCTTGTTCGTTTCTTTATGTCATAGCTTATAGACATTTGCACCCCCCCCCTCCCCCTCCAAGGTTTTGTCGTTCCCGTTACGTCCGCGTGGAGCGCTGGCGTCGTCATCTCCACCGTAGGCCCCGCAGTCTATTTATCCATCGCCGTGCGGGCGTGTTCACCTTTGCGGTGGAGCCGCGATTTCGAGCTGATAAATTATTCCACGCGAGGTATTATGATGCGAGCGTGCTTCGTGCACGGAACGATTCGCCTTGGCGGCGAAATGCGAGATCGCTCGCTGGTTTGTGTGCACAAAGCATGCGCGGCTATTCGCAACTTTCACGGCCTATAGGGGGCGCCACCTTAAATCCAACATGGCTGTCCGAGAGATTAAGAACTAGAGCAGTCGGTGCAGTGCTGCGGTCGTCTTGCTCAGTGACATGTTGTTTCGCGTCGTCATGTTGAAATGTCTCTTCAATTTACACGCCCGCTGTCGTTAGCCTGCGTAATGGCTCATATTGGGCGAGCAGAACGCAGGATTCGAAGCCTGTTTGAAGGCGAGGAAGTCCTAAACGCTGGTCATCTTGTGTAGTGCGGCATAAAAGTATGCACGTCGACGTCCGTGACTGTTGAAGGCCTTTGCATACAAACTCCGCGACGGTGTTATTAAGAGAAGTGACCATGCTTTCTGAACATGGACTTTACACGGTGTGGTGCTCTCTGCAAGTTGTTACTTAGACCGCTTGAATAAGCCGCCATGTCGAGAAAAAAGAAACCTTCCCGGTGTCGCGCGACCGAAGACCATTACATCGACGGCGTGAAAAGCAGCCCTAAAGCAGCGTTTTGTGTGCGAAAATTTCTCGTCTAGTTATCCCTGGCTGTGTTCACAAAGCTGGATGTTTAACACGAGAAGTAAACAAAAAACCATATCTGACCGCTTTTGCGAGCTATATATACGATAACCGTTCACCCTTGTAATTTTGTTATTGCGTTTTATGCGTGCTGTTCAAGCTACAGTCTTGCGGTAGTTTTACAGCCTGCGCGAGTCCTACCGCGTCTTGCCTACAGACAGATCAAGCGATACATAGCCGATATTTACCGGTCCGCGGCAATGCTCGCTTCATTCTTCCAGTTATCTTTATAAAATAATATACGCGCAGATAAGCTCAGGGTTCGCTACGCGAACACTGCACAGTAGTTTAACGTTTGTTGGACTACGATTTGTTAACTTACGAGTGCAGTCATGCGCGCCTGTGCACACATTGCAGCTGCGCATCGAAGTCGCAGACGATGTACGAATTCCAGGTCCCTCTAAGCATGCGTCACTTTGCTTCGATGCACAAATGAGAAACTCATCTTTCTGTTCGAAAATGGTGGAATGTCAAACCGGCGTTGCAGAGCACGAATGCATGAACGAGAACAAGAAATTTTGAAGCAGGTACAAGGCTTCACGGAGAATGTTTGCGCTCCAACGTAGCCGCAAAGGCATGAGTGGCAAGAACGCAAGCACCAATCATCCTACAACACATTTGAGTTAAGATTGCGCATTATTTCTTTCCCTGCACGTAATGTAGAGCTATGCCTGCATCTTTATGGTGGTGCGTCTATTCGCGATTTCAAGTGCTCGGAATCGTCGCTCATCTGTCGTATTCCAAAAAAGTCCTCCGGCATGAAGTGCGCACTGCAAACCTTCATAGCTTCTGTGACAGCTTTGCCAATCCGCAGCTTAATAATCAATTTTTTCCTCATGGACGCAGCCGGCGGGAATGAGTGAAGGCTCACATCACCTACCGCATAACTACCGCTCAGCACCCATTGCGGCACGCAGCAAATACGGTTACTCGTATGTTTGCTCATTCTGAACATGTTAAGTGTCCTTCAGGATCCCATGGGAGCTTTGAACGCATTAAAACATCAACCAAAAGTGAAGGAAAAGCGTACTAAACACCAATACGCTAGCCGAACGGGTGGCAGCCAGCGGCGAGTATAATCTTTCGATTGCTTCCGGCCGCCGCCGCACGACGGCGCCACCTTACGTGAAAGTTGCGAATACACGGGCACGAGCTCAGTGTGGGACCTGTTTTGAGGGCGTTGAACCGCCCGGGCGGCTCGCATACGAAGAGCCAGAAAGTTAAGCGCGCTGTTTAGGGATCGTTCGTCGTCGCTGTCTCCGCGACCGTGTGCAGCGAGGGAACGTCGACTGCGCAAAGAAGGAGAAGAAAGAAGAAAAAGTTCGTGGTCCTGCGTCGCTGTAGGGATCTTCAGGAATAAGGGATTCGAAGTTTGGTGATGCTATCGGTCGTGCGTACAAAGAAAACGGAAACGCAGTGTAGGGTTTTTGGGTGGGCTATAAGCCACTCGGGTATTACGCTATTTCTGAAACGTCTTTATGGAACCCTAGCTCTAGCCGGCAAAACAGCGAATCGCGGGCTGTTGTAGTCCGCCAATATACGAGCCACCCGCGCACCTACCAGTGCATTATATACTTTAGCTCTGTAGGAGCCATATGTATAATAGCAGCCTTGGAAATAAACCTTGTTGCATTTATAAAACGCGACACATTTTAAACATGCGTACACCTGCTCGCGATGCGTAATGCGCGTTCTTCGTCCTTGCAAAAGTTAAAAAAAAAATAAGGGGGTGCCCCTTATAATTTAGTGCGGGACAGGACTCTTCTCAGCGACTGCATTTATGTGTTTGCTTTGTGCAGTGCGTGTGTCACACACAGGTGTCGTGGCCTGCTTCCTTCAAGTCGCAAGCTCAAGGAGAGGAGAGCATTGAAAAACGCGAATTGAGCTGACGCGAAGCTGGCGCCGGCCGACATAGAGCCTTCTTTGCGTTTACAAACGGAGTTGGCGAAGAACTTGCGCTTAAACGCTCTGGAATAACACAAGTTACAATAGTCTATGTAAGTATATAGAAACCTCCAGCTCGCACCAGTTCTGATGTACGGGTAGAATTTTTGGCAATTAGTTTTATTGCTATAAATATAGAGCTGTATACATGAGCTCGACTCTTGGGGCGTGTTGCTCATAATCTGAGCACATCAACGTGTGCCTGTGGTGTACTGTGGGACAAAATACTTTTTTCTTCTTGGATAACTTGACTATCAAAATGCGTGACCGGAAGTTTTTTTGGGGGTCATCACCACACTGCCGTCGCAGAGGGGATAAAAGGGTATTATACTGCCTACCCAAAGCCGGCAACGGCCGAATTAAGGTGCGCGATTATCTTTTCCGGAGTTTGCAGGAGATGGGAGCCATCATAAAGCCTTGATTAGAGTCCGCGTTAGGCATCTCACAAGTGGCTATGTACGTGAATGGGAGAGTCAGCGTTTCCTTGAATATGTAGCGCGCGTATATATATCTGCTAAGATGTTCCCACCTTGCAGGGGGCGCGCGTTTCCGCAGAATGACTCGTCTGCCTAGAGGTGTATGCGTTTCGTCTGCGCGGAGCTGAAGTTCTTCGTGTATTTACTAATTATTATGGGTATGTGGGCTTTGCAGTGTTGTGCTTCTAATCCCCCCCCCCTCCCTTCCCCCCTCACCACCCTCCGTGCTTATATACGCGAGCTTCCTCGGCATGTTTCCTCGGGGCTCACGGCGCAAATGAGCGTCTCGGCATGGCTCGCGCTCCGTTTCGGTCGCAGTGTGTAGCTCAAGATGCGGTCCTCCCGCGTTGCGAGTCGAATATTATTAACAACTTGTAATGAATATTAACAACTTGTAATCATTCTAATGATCTCAATAAAAACCGATTCTGATTCTGATTCTGACAGCCCTCCGTGTATCTGTGGCCTCTGGGAATTGAGAATGCGAGCAATCCGGACGAGGCGCAGAAGCGCGGAGCGATATACGCGTGCTGTACGCAGCTTCACCGAGAACGCGCATCGCGTCCCATCATTACGTGCGCGCACCGTATAAAGCTGTATGACCACGTCTGTTGTCGTGGTCAAGTTGCAAGTATAAATTTCGCCCTCATTTTAGAAGACGCGCAGCCGTACATTAATTTGCGCTCTCGGCCGCGCTAATTACATGCTTGACGAAGTGACCTGCGTCCACTCGCAGCGTTCCTTTGTCTCAGTGCGCGCGTCGTCGTTTATTTTTTTTTTTTTGTCACGTGTACGCGTTACCACCCAGACCCGAAGAGTGTGTGTGCTATACGAGAGCCTAATGAAACCGGCAATTTCCTCCGTGCGGGCACGTGCTCCTTATCCAAAGCAAACATCGTGATAAAACCACACGCTGTAACTTCGGAACAGAGTCTCGTAGTTAAACTTTACACGTTGCAGAACAAAAAAAAAAAAAAAGAGCGGAGATAAGAAACTGGCAGTGCAACTTCCTAACCTTCTAAACGACTACCCCTTATGTACTGGACACCCTAAACTCTGGAATTTCGTGGCAATATTTTAAGAAGACGGTAAAAATAACTGTTATTATCAGGAGAATAATGCTAGTGTTAAACTACAAGTATAAAATATTTCGTATGTTTTTGTTCTGTGTTTCAAGTTCTTAGCAAGCTGTATAAGACTAAGCTCCTTTTTTTTGTTTTTTCGTGAACTTTGTTTTGAACTGTTTAAACATGTGTACTAGTTCAATTTCGTGTATGATTTCTTGAATGCAATGTTTGCCATACTGCTGCCACTGTACGGGTGGCTGCGGGTGGCACGCTAGTCAGGCAAATGTTTGCCTTTAGCCGCGTCTCCTATGACAATATCAATATTAGCTTAAATAAATCGATAACGAAAGACGGCGGGTAGCTAGGCGCAAGTGTGTGTAAGTGCGTGCGTGCGTGCTTGTGTGTGTGTGTGCGCGCGCGCGCGTGTGTGTGTGTGTGTGTGTGTGTGTGTGTGTGTGTGTTTGTGTGTGTGTGTGTTTGCGTGTGCGCGCGCGCAGGGTGTTTCAGCGACCACTTTAAATTAACAAAAATGCCTGCGGCAGATGGCACAATTCTAGTCCATGAGCTGGTCTACTCGAAGACGCGGACACACAAAAATTTGAAATGCGTAGTCCACTAATTAACAGTAATTCACTAATTATGTTTCAAAGTAATTACCTTATGGCACATATTGCAATTTACAAATTCTAGCTGGTCACACTGCAAGGCATACCCACGTGATAGGAATTGTGCGGACGACACCGTTTATGAGATCGGCGCTGTCAAACTTGCGGTAAAAATGCACTGTCGTTCCGCTTCCTTACAAAACGTCGTTTTACGCATTGGAGCACAAAAGCAACTCGAACGCCTATGCATTTCTCCGCAAGGTTAGGGAATTAATATCTCGAAACTGCAGTGTCATCCTGAGAATGCGTTCCAAGTGGATCCGCCTTGCAAACTCCCCTTCTAGAATTTGTAAATTGCAATATGTGCCATAAGGTAATTAGTTAAACACTTATCTAGAGAGTTATTGTTAATTAGTCGATTATGCATTTCACTTCTTTGTCATGGAAATAGGTTTATTATAGCGGCTCCTTATGCTCAGCGACCGGGAACGGTGAGGCAGCCCGAAGCACCGTCCAAAAAGACGCCAGCCATCAGCAGCGCGAGCCGAGCCGCGCGTTGGCGATGCGGCTGTATAGCGCAAGACACGTCTTCTTCGCAGTGCAAGCTATGTCCGCCTGTTCGAGTAGACCAGCTCAGAGTCTAGAAGTGTGCCATCTGCCGCAGGCAATTATATATATATATATATATATACATATATATATATAATGTCGTTATGTAGCATACGAGGTTTTCGAAGCTTATTTAGCCACGTTCCTGGTACTCCTAACTTCACGTGTTGCGTGACGCCATCGTGCAAAGAAGGTGGTTCCACATCCGCCCACCATGGCTCAGAGCGGCGCTGGCTAACATTTCCCAGTGTCAGATCTAGTAAACATAAATACCGGAGTTAATGGCGGTTTGACAGCCGTCGCCGCAGCGCAACTGGCAGTGCGACGCACGCGTAATGCGGAGGTTGTGGGTTCGTCTGCCGTCGGCGTCTTTTCGTCCACTTTCATTTCCATTGTCTTCGTTATTTTCTACATTTCAATTTCAACCACAGCTCATTTCTTCGATGCTTTTCTTGGCATCTTTGCCTGTTGGCTTTATATGGCCATGATTAACGAAAAATTGAGCCCCTTACCAATTGAGTTACCGCGTCGTTGTTTTTCCATCCACTTCCTGGGGTATTTATGTCTACTAGGCGAATTCTTAAGGCCATCGCACGCGTAATGCCAATATGTGGGCTCGCACCCTAACCCTACCTGCGGCCAGTAGTTTTTTTCATTCACTTGAGTTTCAATTTATTTATAATCTCGTTAAATGAGTTAAGAACTACAATTTGCGGTGTGCTTGATTGCTTGTTGGCCTTCTTATGATTTCGCTAATAGAAATTGGGCCGCGCGGTCTCCTTTTTTTTTTTGTCGTTCAGGTACATGTAGTTCAGATATATATATATCTGAACTACATGTACCTGAACAAAAAAAAATAAAGAAAGGAGACCGTAGGGCCCAATTTCTATTAGCGAAATCAATCATGAGAAGCCTAACAAGCAATCAAGCACACCACAAATTGTAGTTCTTAACTCAGTTAACGAGATTATATATATATATATATATATATATATAATGATATGCATAGGCTGTGGCGCTTGTATTTTGCGTCTTCTCTCGTCGCATTGCGTTACCCGTCCATTACGCCGACTCGCTCGAGAGCACTCGTTGCAATTAGCGGGAACGCGGGCTCCATGCGCGCTGCTAGTGTGCGTGACAGCGTTAACTATACATGAGCACTATGTTGACTGGCAGCAGTGATTGGTTCTTCATTCAAAATGAACCCTTAACTTGGTCGAAATAATGATCGTCATTGCGGTAGACTATACAGCAAAAACTTTCCGTAGTGAATTGCGTGCCTGAACTGTGGCGCCGTCGCTTTTTTTTTTTTGCGTTAGAAAATCACGGATTTCACGGTATTCCTCCTATTTTAGGGTTTTCTTTTCTTGTGTGCGTGCGCTTGTGGTGAAGGGAATAGTCAGTGCTTGGGTATGTCGGTACTGCATTGCTAAATCTTAGCTCGCCTCTTTGTCAGCGTTTCTCGCGCTCTTTGTTTTAGCATGCGCAGAAAAGGTTTTCAAACGCTGGGTCATCGTGCTTCTGTCCGTTTTCTTGTGCGTTGCAGTTTTTTCTTTTTAAATTGATTAACTAGCCTCGGTGCCAGGCTTTGCCTCCTGTCTCTGACGTCACTGAGATTTGGTGCGGGAAATTCAAGGCTGCATCGCCACCTGCTTTCCCATTATGTGTCCCTTTCTCGCTCATTTAATAAGACTGAGCTCGGCTCTCGGTAAGCGCCGCCTACTTAATATTACAGAAGTGTCATAAACGAATTTACTTTAATATATTTATTTACGCGTATATTTTGCTCAGTCTCCCGTTTAAGTATGCGGGCTTTCGGCTACTTTTTTTTCAGCTCGACGCCGCGTTCGCTTCGCCGCCTGCCGGCCGTCGCGGGCGTTCTTTTCCTTCTCTCGCTGCCATAAGGCTGCGCTGCTTTCGAGTCCAAGATTAATGGATTCTGTCCATTAATCTTGTCCGCATGGAGAGAAGTGGGACGGCCACCCGGACAGCGTTGCGCGGTGTGCGCGACTCGGCCGCTGAAAGAAACAGCCTTGACGGGCACCGCGCATGGCTGACGTTGAGGAACGACCGCCGCATAGCGAGAGCGCACCAACCATTTTCAAAGGATATACGGGGGTCGTCCAAATGGAACGGCTATTGCGGTACTAAAAGCAAAGCGAACCAGAAAGTGTTATGTGCCTCGCGAGCGTTGTGTGAATTTTAGGCAACTCTCGGAAAAATAACCCCTCCTGCAGGCGGCGTCGCACAACAGCGGATTTCGAAGAAAGCGGCGTTCTCCCTCCGAAAACTCGCTAACGGTCCCTTCTCAACCCTGTAATATGTTCCAGGATAGAGTGACTGCTGCGCCACGTTTTCAGTTTAGAATTTGCAAGGCACGTGCGAGGCACGGTGGTATATTCGTCCGATTTCCGAGTTGGCGTTCGCAGCTCGCAAGACGTGGAACTCCGCGTTGACGTCGTTACCGCGAGGACGTCAGTGGCGGTGGTCAGACGTAGGAACACGCCATATAGGCGCTCGGTATTCGTTTGGGTAATGATTAGTGCCGCCGTCGTTTGTGTATAGAACTGCAACGCAGGTCCGCTAACTTAACGTTTGGATAATGACCAGTGCCACCTTCGCTTGAGCACAATAGCCGCTTAACGATCACGAGAAAGAGGCGAAGACAAGAAGAAGGTAACTTCAACTGTGCACAGCTCGTGCTCACCTCAGAAATGACGTTCTCATATTTTCGTGATCTCTACACTCGTAAGAAAGTTCGGCACCCTTTGGAGGTTATCTTGTTTGCAAAGAATAATTTTCATCTGCATTATATGCCTTTTATTTCTTTTAAGGCTGCGCTTTCGGCGATTTAAAAGGTCACGATCGGCATGCAGGTGTCATTAGTAGTCGAACACGATACATCTCTCGTTCGATCGTTGTTGGTCGTTTCAGGTCTCCATTTTCCTGTAACCCTCTGTGCGCGTACCAGGGTGACGCAGCGTTCTTGACAGGAAAGTTGCGAGCGTAGAGTATGAAAGAATAAAGCAAAAACAAGCTAGGCAGATAGATGATGATCATTATTTGCGGAGATGTCTCAAAGGGTGTATTTTTGTGTGTGTGTGCATTTGTGCAGGCTGTCAGGATTGGGGGCTCAATCCCATCGTCCGTGGTCCTTTGCCAAGATTGGAGTACGGCATGAATTCGAAGGTAGCTGGCCCATGCCGTCGTCCAACTTATTTACGCTGAGATCGTTGATGAAGTGAAGAACTGCTTCTCATCGAGAACGAGGAAAAGGGTTTATTTACAGAAATTAAATCAGTCTAACATGACTGCTTGAGAAAAAGAGTAACAGTCCAACATGACTGCATGAGAGAAGTGACTCAGTCTAACATGACTGCTCAAGAGAAGTGTGTCCTCAGCATTCGCACAACCACAGTTTTTATACACTCGATCCGCCGGTCCTACGACGCGGCGACTCTTCGTTTTCACATCACCAACTCGCAGCTGCTCTGAAGATCAGTTTACGTACACAAAGGCAACCACGCTCTGTACACAGAGGCAACCGCACGGGGTGCCGTTCCGGGAAACTATCGTTGCCGATCGAGCGTCGCTCATTGTTCCGAGCCACTCCGAACCGTGAGAAGCACAAAAATA
The DNA here is from genome assembly GCF_038994185.2 of Dermacentor albipictus. Classification (NCBI taxonomy): domain Eukaryota; kingdom Metazoa; phylum Arthropoda; class Arachnida; order Ixodida; family Ixodidae; genus Dermacentor; species Dermacentor albipictus. The sequence continues at coordinate 331,055,743 of NC_091821.1, forward strand.
CGTCGTCCCCACGGCAGCTTGACCAGGCGTGTCAAATCAGCTCCGCGTTGGGGAACTCTGGAATCATTGTCCACACACCGAACTCGTCCCGTCACAATGTCGATGGGGCTGGAGGAAGGAAGCGGGTTCCAGCGCAAAGGCCGCTTCTTTGAACGCCTCCCAGCGGCAGCGACGGAGAGGGAGAGGTGCGCGTCTTGCACCCCTTGTCGTAATCGGGTGGCAAGGTGGCAATCTTGTTGCGCAACTCGCCATTCTTGACAGCGCCTCCATGGCCCGAAAAGTCTCGACTGTCTAGCGCTGACAACCGCTAGGCAGGAAGAGAACGGCTGCTGGTCAGGGGGGGATTGATGTCTTGGCTCGCAGCGACCACTTGTGCATTGATGTCACCGCCCCAAAACATCCAACAAGGACAGGCAACTGCAAAATGAACCCCACAACACGGCTCTGCGCCGAGATGACGTGCATTGGCTCTCACTTTAGACTCGCTAGGCTTCAAAAAAAACAACAACAACATAAGTGCAGAAACAAAAAAAATGCTGCATTTCACTATGCCAATTTCTGAAGCAAATTCCTGCTGACAAATTCAGCAATCATGGAGGGAATCCTGCTAAATGAGAGGGGATCTTCTCCGCTTAATAAATTTAACACTAGTAACCCTAAAATTTAGGCGGGACCCCCAAACGCAGAATTCAAATTAGCCTGCTCAAACCATCCGCATTGCTATGCAACTTTCCCTTCTTATATCTAACGGAGAAGTTGTACTCTTGGAGAGTGAGGCTCCATCGGAGCAAGCGGCCGTTTTTGTGTGACATTTGATTGAGCCACGTCAGAGGACAGTGGTCGGTTTCGAAGATGAACTTCGCTCCGTACAAGTAACACGACAACTTCTGGGCGGCCCAAACCAAACAAGCGCATTCCTTCTCTGAAGCGCTGTAGGCTTCCTCTCTTACATTTAGTTTACGGCTGGCGTAGAGGATAGGATGCCCCTCGTTATCGTCGCCGACTTGACTAAGTACCACGCCCATACCTCTGTCGCTTGCGTCGCATTGAACTATGAATTCCTTTGTGTAGTCTGGCGCGCGAAGCACAGGGCGAGAAACCAATAGCGTTTTCAAACTTTGGAAAGCGTTCTCTTTGTCCTTATCCCAGTGTACGTTACTCGGTGCTCCCTTTCGGAGGGCGTCTGTTAATGGACTTGCCAATTGCGAGTAATTCGGAATGTACCGTTGATAGTACCCCACAAGTCCCAAAATTGAACGAAGGTCCGCTTTCGGGCGCGGCTGAGAAAATTCTCCAATCGTAGCTATTTTCAGCTCAGCCGGCCGTCTCATGTCCTGACCGACAACATGGCTCAGATAAGTAACCTGCGAACAACCAAACCTACACTTTTCCGCTTTCATCGTTAAGTCAACTTTAAACGTACGAAGCCTCGCATTCTTGTCGTAATAGACTTTGGCGTTCATTTGAGCTATTGCCGTGTTCTTTCCGACTAATTTCTGGGTTGCGCTTAGCAGTTCCAGTAAATTTAGCACGTATTCAACCAAGGTTGGACTCTCCCCTCTTTCCTCCCACATCTCTCTTAACATTCTCAGTGGAGGCCGGAGTGTCCTCCCATACACTAGTTCTGCTGGTGAGAACCCTGTCGCTTCATGTGGAACCGTTCGCAAAGCAAACAAAGTTGCCGGCAGACAGTTCTCCCAGTCCTCCTTGTGCTCGTAACAGAGCGCACGCAAAACTCGCTTAAGCACCGAATGCCACCTCTCTACACTGTTTGACTGAGGGTGATAGACAGAACTGTGAATTAACTTTACCCCACACTTTTGCAAGAATGTGGAAGTCAGTGCGCTCGTGAATACTGACCCTTGATCTGCCTGAATTTCGGCTGGAAACCCAACTCGTGCAAATACTGTCAAAAGCGCGTCTACTACTTCGGTGGAGCTGAGCTCCTTCAAAGGGATTGCTTCTGGAAACTTGGTGGCCGGACACAGCATGGTAAACAAGTACCTGTAGCCTGATTTTGTTTTTGGAAGAGGCCCTACCGTGTCTATTACAAGTCGTCTGAAAGGCTCTGTTATTAAGGGCACTACCTTCAGTGGAGCTTTCCAAGTCTCTCCTGGTTTACCAGAACGCTGGCAGGCGTCGCATGATCTTACAAAGTTTTCTACATCTTTGAAACAGCCAGGCCAGTAGTATTCCATAAGCAATCTTTCCTTTGATTTGTTTATTCCTAGGTGGCCGGACCACCCATTTCCATGACAAAGACTCAAAAGGTCCTCCCTATACTTAGTAGGTATGACTAACTGATCTAAAATCCTACCCTTTCGATCTCTGTAATGCCGATACAACAAACCTCCTCTCTCATGTACCGTTACGTTGCGCCTAGCAATGCCTTCTTTAGCTGTGTCACGTAATCTAGCTAAGCTCTCATCATTCTTTTGCTCAGCTGCCAGTGACTCTCTATCCACGCGTAAGAGTTGATCAAAGTTCTTTGAGGCCGGTGATAATAACGACCCTGTCTCGCTTGGGAGCGCGTCTGCTTGCTCTTCCTGCAGGCTAGAACTCTGACACTCTAGTGCTACGCTCTCATTGAGCTGGTCAGCTGGCAGGCTCTCCTCAACTGTTCTTTTGTCCCTCGGGCCTAGCTCGGATTCGGGTATCGAAGTTATCCCCTTTTCTGCTTCCGCTGGAGGAGCTTGAGCATTTTCAGCCGAAAGCGCCGCGATCTTACGAGCTTGGCCTCGGGTCAATGCCTGTACTATGCCCTCTCCCAGTTTGAGCCCTCTGTCACGCAGTAACTGATTCGAACGATTCGAAAAGATGTAGGGATACTGCAGTGACAAAAATTTGGAAACTGCAGCCTCAGTCTCTAGCTCCCCGAATGGTCCACTGATTTTGACTTTGGCCATGGGCAGACACACGCTGTGTTCTTCTACAACCTGTTTTATCCATGCTACTTCTCCGGTGAAGTCATCTACCATCACGTAAGACGGATGGACAATGTCCAGCGTGGCGGCACTGTCTCTTAGCACTCGGCATGGTTTTCCATTAACTTGCAGGTCGTGGAGATATGGACTTAAAAGTTCCATATTCTCATCTTTTTCCTCCACGTAGGAAAAAACTACGCTAGACTTCTCGCAGTTTACAGCTATATGTCCCAGTTTGTGGCATTTGTAACAGCGAATTGGTCTAACAGATTCGAATTTTCTTTTCTGTTCTTTTTGTGTGGTTTCCCCGTTAAGTTTCTCCTCGCTCTTTTCTGCGGGCTTTTCCGCCATGTCTACAGGCTCGGATCGTCTAGTTTGCGCACCCTTTTTGAACGGAAATGGTTTCCGCGGTCCATTTCGACCGTCCCAGTTTCCCTCCTCGGCGTTCAACTTTCTACGGGTTGCGTACTCTTCGGCTAATTCAGCCGCCCTTTCCACAGTGTTTACATTACCTCTGTCTTGCACCCACAGTTTCACAGCTTGGGGGATGGTTTTGTAAAACTGCTCTAGACACATGCATTCAATGATCATGTCTCTGCTGTCGTACGCTTCCGCGCTTTTAAGTCACTCGACTAGGTTGGCCTTTAAGCTATATGCAAACTCCGGATAGCCCTCGCTATCTTTCTTGCCTGTGCTCCTAAACCTTTGCCGAAAAGCTTCGGCTGAAAGGCGGTATTTCTTCAGGAGACTAGCCTTAACTTTTGCATAATCATATGCATCATGCGCACTCAATCTGGCGATTACTTCCGCCGCCTCACACGGCAACATAGACAGCAACCGCTGTGGCCATGTACTCGGGCCGAAGTTCATCTTTTCGCAAGTCCTTTCAAAATTGCTTAGGAACAAGCCTATGTCGGTCCCGACCTCAAATGGCTTTAATAGCCTGTCCATGCGGTACGATTCTGCCTCACTTGATCGACCCAGAGCGCCTTCACTTCCTTGAGGCAACTCCAAACGTTTGCTTTCAAGTTCAAGTTGCATTTTCCTTAACTGAAACTCGCGATCTTTATCGCGTTCCTCTCTCTCTCGGTTTTCTCTGTCCCGTTCTTCTCTTTCTTTTTCCCGTTTCTCTCTCTTTTTGAGAAGTTCCAATCCCATTTCAATATCTTGCTCACTGGCCTGATTGGAAATTAGCTCCAATAATTCCGATTTGAGCATTTCCTTGCGTACATCTAGGCCCAGTTCCTCACCAACAATCAACAACTCGTCTCTCAGCAGTGTCCTTAACTCCATGACTGCTGCTTTACTGCCTTGATTCTGCTCTCTAAATCTATCTAGGAAAACACAACCTAGCTAACACACAACAGTCTAGCTTCCCTACTGTTCTAAACAGAACAACCACAAAATGAAGCCTAGAGAGTCAAAGCAAAAACCAAGCACTCACCGCAGATACAGCACCATGTCGCAAAGTCCATCTCACCGCTGTCAGCCAGTTGTCAGGATTGGGGGCTCAATCCCATCGTCCGTGGTCCTTTGCCAAGATTGGAGTACGGCATGAATTCGAAGGTAGCTGGCCCATGCCGTCGTCCAACTTATTTACGCTGAGATCGTTGATGAAGTGAAGAACTGCTTCTCATCGAGAACGAGGAAAAGGGTTTATTTACAGAAATTAAATCAGTCTAACATGACTGCTTGAGAAAAAGAGTAACAGTCCAACATGACTGCATGAGAGAAGTCACTCAGTCTAACATGACTGCTCAAGAGAAGTGTGTCCTCAGCATTCGCACAACCACAGTTTTTATACACTCGATCCGCCGGTCCTACGACGCGGCGACTCTTCGTTTTCACATCACCAACTCGCAGCTGCTCTGAAGATCAGTTTACGTACACAAAGGCAACCACGCTCTGTACACAGAGGCAACCGCACGGGGTGCCGTTCCGGGAAACTATCGTTGCCGATCGAGCGTCGCTCATTGTTCCGAGCCACTCCGAACCGTGAGAAGCACAAAAATACGTCGTCCCCACGGCAGCTTGACCAGGCGTGTCAAATCAGCTCCGCGTTGGGGAACTCTGGAATCATTGTCCACACACCGAACTCGTCCCGTCACAATGTCGATGGGGCTGGAGGAAGGAAGCGGGTTCCAGCGCAAAGGCCGCTTCTTTGAACGCCTCCCAGCGGCAGCGACGGAGAGGGAGAGGTGCGCGTCTTGCACCCCTTGTCGTAATCGGGTGGCAAGGTGGCAATCTTGTTGCGCAACTCCCCATTCTTGACAAGGCGTAACTGCTCTCATTATATTTATCACCCATATTTTGAGGGTTCCCCGGTGGAGTGCGTTTACTCTCTTTTGAGCAAAAGCGTAGACATGCTTGATCTGCAGGTGTAGAACTCCCCATGTACATATGGGACGTGCGGCCACTCTGCGGCAGGTACACTGCTATTTCAAAGCGCAATAAATTGAAAAAAAAATGTTTGATGCGAAAGCATCAAGTGGCTCAATGAGCAAAAAAACCGGCGTCCGGCGTCTGTAGCAACAAACGGCACCTAAATTCCCGTTGGCTGCGACGCCACGTCACGAGCTTGCATTGACGGAGCAGAGAGAGAGAGAGAGAGGCCTTTATTTAGTTGGATAGTTGTGTAGGGCCCGGTCACATCGCCCTACTAGATGGCCAGCAGGTCAAGCCTACCGGTGACCTCATAGGCGCGCGCGAGGATCCGGTCTGTGATGCTAGGGTGCGAGCTGCGCAGCAGGGTTTCCCAGTCGTCTGGAAGCAGGATTTCTCCTAATTCTGGAGGTGGGGGGTCTTCCTTGCATCCCCAGAGTACGTGGTTGAGGAGGCGGCCATCGCTTTCGCCATTACAAATTCACAGGCAGACATTATCTTCAGTGACTCCAAGACTTCCACGCACAAGTTTGTTCGGGCGAAATGGAAGAACTGCTGCAGCAATAGTGCGCCAGGTGCTGCGTGAGGAGAGAGGGCATCGACGAAACGCAACCCTCGCGGAAGCCTGTGTTATCCGCGCAAGCTCTCGCCTGCGTTCCAACTGCGCCTCGGAAAGGCCGAATGAAAACGCGCCAAGCCTCTCAACGCGCTCGCGTGCAACTCGAATGACCACTCGGCGATGTTCAATGGGACATTAATGCTTTCGCATTCACACCTCATAAGAAGTGCTTAGGTATCCTCGGATTTTTTTATTATTATCTCTTCATATTTTTTTCTTCTCAGAGATTTAAGAAAGAACACGTGTGGCGAATGAGAAAGGAAAATTGACTGGCTTAGCTCGGCTGTGCCAGGATATACGTAGCGAAAGCTAAGGCATGGCATGGTTAGCCTTGGTTAACCTTGATTGCAAGTCCAGGTTAGTATGGTTGTCTAGCTATGTTGCGGCGTTTAGCCAGTCGTTCGGCGCGCTGTTCGTTTGTTTCCTGGGCGATTCGTTTCCTCTTCATCTCGTTCCGATGTCGATTCCAGGCCTCCTCCTGCTTATCAGGATTGTCGCCGTCCATACTGCCGCCTCAACAATCCTCCGACACGTTATCAGGCATGCGGCGCAGCAGGCGAAGTGAGCGGAGGCGAACGCAACGACGAGGAACGCGATGTGTCGAGGAACGCGGTGGGACGTCATGTGCCTCTTTGGAGCACCGCCACGGCGAAATCGCAAGTTCGCGGCCAGTAAAGCTTTCGCTTCAAAAGGAACACACTAGGTATACGTTTGAGTTTATTGTTCGTGCCACGTTTACATGCAATAGCAGTGTGATAATCTTTGGTGTCCTGTGTTCCTCGCTGAATACGACGCTTTATTTATTTATAAATTCCTCATGCATTTTGCGAATACGTTTAAGTAAAAACACGTGTTATCCTGCGCTATCATCTATACCCGACTCTGAAATGTGATTCCCAGATATGGGCGCTGCATAGTTCGCGGAGAAACAAACAATAGTCACAAGTGCGGCCATTGTCGTCCGGCCGGCCGGCTATATTTCCCAGTACTGGCTACCTTCAGCCGCACACGAGAGTGCACTTCGTGGCGTAATATACGCACACGAAGTACTCTGGAAATGCATCGCTGGAATCGAGCCCGGCTTTGTTGAGCGAGTCCTGTGTGCCCGCACTCTCGAGTTTCTCATCGGCGTACATTCTACGCCCATGCCGGTCTTTGCGCTTCCCGTGGTGTGTGCGTGCGTCCTGCATGTGCGTGGGCCGAGGACCGATAGCTAAGAGCCAGCCGGCACACCACCCGCACGCAGTCTGGCTTTGTGGCCGACGCCGCTTTCTATACGGCGCGCCTATATGGTACGGTATTGACCGTCTCGCGTGATGAGTCGCACAACTTCCGGTACATGGCACGTTCTAAGAACGGACCCCCCCCCTCCCTCCGTGCACAGTTCGTTAACTACCCAAACGGAACGGCTTGGCCGCCACTGCTGTTCGACCACGGCATTATAGCTTGTGCACATGGCGCTCCGTTCGGCGTTCCAAAGAAAACAGCGCGCTGTTTGCTTACTTCGTTTCGCACATGAGCGCGTGTGTCTGCCGCCGCTGTCTGCTTTGGCAAGCTGAGTGTACGCAGTTTTTCCACTCGCTTTCTGTGGAACTCGATGGCTGCAGGTCAGCGCAAACTTCGTTGCTACTGGACACCGGAAAGTGGCCGCGTCTCGGCATTGCTCTCCAAGCGGAATCGAAGAAGCTTCGAGGTGGAATGATGGTGTCGAGGTTTGTTCGCCGAAGGTCCTGTAACAGAGCTGGCGGTATTCGCAAGCAAACTTTGTTTACTGAAACCGGAACGAAGGCAGCCCTCAGTCATAAACGCCAAGGAACGGGCTATATAAACTTTTCTTCCGGTGTACAGCACAGTAAAAACGTCAAAGGGAATCCTTCTTTTTTTTCACTGTGTAACTAGTGGTCTATCGTTTAACGGTGGTTTGTAATACAGCATTTAATCCATTTGTTATTTCAACATATTTTTGTTCATTCCGTTAACTTTACGCTTCGCGTATAATAACAAGATGACGTCCATTATTGTGTTATCTTGCTTTAAAGGACATGCAGAACACTAAATTACTTGAGACGGACACAACGTTCCTTGAAAATTGTTGTTAATTTCGAGATATAAGGTAGTTCAACGCAAGAGTAAATGAGGGTCAATGTTTCAGCTATTGAATATTGCGCCGTATCCCCGACGTCGGTCACTGTGGAACCACGTATTGCAAAGCGTTTTTTCGTACTTAGGGCGCGTTGGCCCAGCAAAAGTTCCCAAAACTCGCCTTGTTCAATCCTTCGTTCCTTTAGAACACAATGCAGTCTATCTTTACCGCTAAGGAGTTAAATAGGCTATAGAAGGCGCTTTGAAAATCCATGACGTCACAGCGAACTGGCGCGGGAATTTCAAGGAGGCGTCGCAACTTGTCATTTGTTATTGCGCTTTCGTTTTTTTTCGCTTACCAAGCATCTCATCGTGGTAAGAGTGGTGTTTTTGCTGTTGTAGAAAGTTAATTTACTGGTGCAGAATAAATCATTTTCCTCTTTAGTGGCCCTAGAATTTCTGTCCGTTCTCTGTTTTCTTTGAATATTGTCTGAATTTCGCGATTCGTGATTAACCGCTTTAATTCTGTACAGCGCGACATTTTGCAACCATGATCGGATTGCCGTGTGCGTTGGACTTGTTACTAGAAAAATAGAAAATCGTGATGGTTGCGCGTGTTAGTGATACTTTTGCTGTCAACTACGCTCGGGCGTGGCAGCAAACAATGAGTGAAAGAGAGAGGCTAGAAATAGGCACATGAGCCCGTCCTGGTATCATTCTGCTTTGTCTGCTTTATTATTCACCGCATCAGCCATCAACAAGCTACACGCCCGAGTGCACACACTACATGCTCGACTGCTTGGCGTTCGGCATCTCTAGCATGGTCTCGCGTTAACTACTGTCGTTACGCGAAAATACGACAATGCGCTGCAACTGCCTGTTAGATAATAATAATAATAATAATAATAATAATAATAATAATAATAATAATAATAATAATAATAATAATAATAATAATAATAGTAAGTTCACATCTATATTAAACATCGATTCTGTCAAAAGCCTTTCATCTCCATAGAGCTAACAACACAGACGCTCACTTTACCTACCCTCTCCTGTAGACGCAATAAATCGGATGTCCTTTTTCTCCACAAATAAATACATGGAAAAAGCTGCTGATAGCACTTGCTTTCTAATGTGCACTTTTACATTCCGCAGAAAGGCACAAGGAAACAGCGCGCCTTTTTTTCAGCCTTCAGATTTTTGTTACCTTGTGCAGGCGACATATAACGCCCATTCAATGTGCCTGGATATATTCATGCCTAATTTTAATATTTTCCTGACAGGAGTTGCCGAAGTATTTCAGTAACTGAACAAAAGCTCTCATATCTGTTGAGTGTTTCGTCATTCTGTAATCTTTTTTTTCTGTTTCTCCACTTTTGCTTTGTATTATCTTCGTGTACACATTTTATGCTCTGTTAAAATCTGTACTCGCGAAATTATTGTGTGTGTGGGGGGGGGGGGGAGGGGGAGGCATGCACTGTTGTCCCTGAGCATTGTTTTGCCGAGTGCGCCGGCATAAAGACCCTCGACGTTGTTCCTGAGCACTTTAATAAATACATTAGATCGATCGGTCTATCAATTGATTGATTATTTGATTATTTGCGGTTACTTGCAGAAATGGTAGGTAAAGCGGGCTTCTCCTCACGGGTACTGTCATTGCGGAGAAGCCACATTTAACGAGCGGGCAAATGATGCGCGCATTCACCATCCACGCGGGGGCGGCGAAGGCGCGTCGCAAGTGACTCGCCAGGCTACTTGCTGTCCGTGTAAGGAGAAACGAGATTATTCGTGCGTGTTATCCCTTCTTGCGGTGTAGCGGGGTGGAGCGCGCGCGCAGGTCAGGGGGTGCGTGAATTGTTGCACGAGCAGGGCCCACGGGAATCGTGCCAACACCCGTTACTGCGTTCGGTTTTATCGCGTGTGCTTCTTTTCTTCTCCCCCGGCTTCTCTCCCGCCGGTTGTTTGCTAGCCTCTGCGTTCGTTTTTGCGCTGTTGCAGTACTGACTGTGAAGGCCGCGTAGCGCCTTGCTTTGTCTTGGCTTCGCTGTCTTGCGTCTGTCTATCAACGCGTTCTACCGCAGTCTGCAGGATGTGGGAGGCAACGGATTTACATCTCCCGTCCGCCGGTTGTGCGGACGTTCTGACGTGCTGCGTGTAAGAATGGCTCTTCTCGGCCAGTTTCTTCTTTCTTTTTTTGAACTTGAAACGAGATAAACACATATCATAATATAGAAATATCGCGCATCCAGCCTCACTGTGCAGTGAATTCGCGTATAAGTAATCCGCGCTTGCACATTTTTTTTTCTTGTTCTTATTAGTCTGGTCTCCCTTTTGCTCGATAACGGGTTGTTTGAGAAGTAGGAAATGGTCGCGACGGTCGTGAAGTCCATCGTGATTGATTGTTCGTTCAGTCGTTCCCGTTTCCACGATTCGAGGGCCACGTTCTCTTTATTTCTTTCTTTCTGTCTATCCACCTTTTTCTTTCTTTCTATCTTCTTCTTTCTCTTTTTATTACTGAACGATGTCACGGCAATTGCCAAAAATGCGCCGCTACATACACTGAAGTACTTGGCATCGATGCTTTCTTATTTGAGCTCGCGGGTGGGGAGCGAGTCGGAGAAATTTCGGTCGCCTGGAATTGATGTGTTCGTTGCTCAAGTTAAAAAAAGAATAAAGATATAAGACAAGGGGAGCAGCGAAAGTGCGAGTTTCAGAGAAGGAGGGATCTTTTGGGGTTGGTACGAGGGTGTTGGCTCGGCACACGCGGTATACATCATCTCCCGTGCGAGGCGCCACGGCAGAAACTCCAGCGCGCTGTGTTCGTCGGGCACCATGGATCTCTGTGATTTTCAGAGCCCTGGGTTCGAGAGAAAAGTATAGTCGCTGCTGGTGCGCCAGCGAGGGTGGCGCCGCAAATCGAAATCGCGGCCCATAAGTTGTCGAGGTTGTCAGAGTGACGCGAGGCGTTTTATCAGAAGTGGGGAAAGGCAGGCAGAAAAAAGTAAGCGAGCAGGAAAAAAAAAATGACTTTTTGTTGAAACGGACCTTATCGCGCGTTTCTCTATATTTTAGCTCTTGCCTTTTTATTTTCCTGTCATTTGTTTGTGGATTTTGTATATTTTACATAGACGGCGCATGCAGAACGCGCTATTGGGCATTCGGCCGATTAAGTAATTGAAAAATTGGTCGCGGAACTTTTCTTTGCTGTGTAGGAGCCACGGCGAGCTACGTACGCAGTCCGAGAGCTTATCGCTGTATGACAGCGACGTACACAAAAAGAGATACAGTAATGACAATAAAGAAAAAAAACGCCTTGAATTCAAGCACAGCGAGGGCCTTACAGCATACGTATGATATTCAAATCAAACATTATGCGCCTTATTGCGAGTCTTCATCGAGAGCGAGATTTCCCATCTGCTCGAGGGAACGGCGGTTCAGGCTAGGATTTTGTCTTTCGTTTTCACTAAGTCAGAGCGAATAATCATAGTAATGCAGTCGAAAACAGCTGCGGCCACGCCGCCCGCCCGTGTCTCCGAAAGAAGGAAAGCTTTTTAATTAATGCTGCAACCCGGGCGCTGCGCCCAAAAGCTGCAGCCAGACCCAGCACTCGGATTTGCCGAGTTTTCCGGTTGGAAAAAGGAAACAGTATACGGCGGCATCCATGAGATGGAATTTTTAGATTAACACAAAAAAAAAAGAACATCCAAATCGCCAGACGGTTATTGGGCCGAACAGGAATCCAAAGGGTACGGTTACCGGATGGTTTTAAGAAAGATAAGACAAAAAACTAAGGCACGTGTGTGCACTGATCAGAAGCAGCCGGAGTAAACACTGCCTAGCAGTTATTACGGACAACAGACACCAAAACTCGGAATGCGCGCAGAACGCCAGCAACAGTCAATGTGAACACGTTTTCTCTCGCTCCTCCTTGCCTACGGATAAAGTGAACGGGCCGTGCCGTGGTGGTCCGCTTAATGTACAATGACCCGAGCGGGCGCGGCGGGAAGCGTCCGTCTCCCCTGCGACGTTTGTCTCCCCGCATTTTCTGTTTGCAGTGCAGTGAAGCCACTTTTGGGCATAGAGCATCGATCATCGCATACGCTCGGCAAACGAACGAGTGACTCTGGTGTTTTCGCTCGCGCCGGCCTTCATTCATTCCTATTGCCCGCCATAGATCGCGTTTTCTTTTTGTGCCGGTCTCTTTCTCTCTCTCTCTCTCTCTCTCTGTTTTCTTTTTCGGTTCGATGCACGCCCGCTTTGCCGCGCTGCGGCAGACGCGCGCTTCTCCAGAGATCGTTTGATGAAGCAGACGTCGATATAGAGGGAAGCTCACCGTGGCTTGTCCAGTAATGCAAACCATGCACCCATCACCTCCCCTCTCCCTTCTACTCTGTTTGGGAAAGAAGCCATCGTATGCGATTGGTAAAGAGAAGCCGCCAGTGGGCCTCTTTTTTTTTTTCGTTTCCTAATGATACCTTTCGCAGATGGGGTGAACAGGCGTTCGGCTTTCTACCGATATTGTTTGGAGATGAGCGCGTTAGATTGCAAGAGGGCGTGTTCTATGCGTATAATCATATTTACCCGCGCAGACTTTGGTGGTGGCCGTCCATTAACTGGAAATGCGGCTCCTCCCACTCCTCCGCCCTGACCTTCCGTTCTGGCTCAACTGAGACACGAAGAAGCCCCCATGTGCTATCGCGTCCCTTTCTCTCTATCTTTTTTCTTTTTTTGAAGAGTCAATATTCGGGCAATTTCATCTACTTTGGAGTACTCTCGCCTAGCGAAGCTGTGGTAATAGGGCTGGTTATCTCTGAATTTCGCTTGCTCTTGGTTCCTGTGGCAGTGACGTCGCTCCATGGTAGTCGTTGCTCTCATGACCGCTTTACGACCCGGGAAACGCTGGCTTTATCGTTTGTCTGTTTTTGATTAATTTCGCCAACCTGACTCTCACTTGCTGCGCCGTATTTGTTTGATATCCACCTGCACCGTTGGTAGCCGTCTTCGATTTTTGCGTTTGCGCCCAACGATAACGTGCGCATTCGTGATTTGAACACGGAGGGAGATGTATATTGCAACTTCATTCGAGGATGCTGCGAGCCGATGTTTTGGCAATTCATCTGCCCTGTCTTTCTTGGCTGATGTTCTTAAGCAGTCGTTGCGATATTTCGGCTGCGGTATGTGAGATTCCGAGAGAGTCCCATGAAAGGCGGGCGCCTTAAAGAAAATACTGTCTTGGCACTCATAGATTACCCTTGCGTCATAAAAATCCATACACCATCATTATCATGAGAGGCGGACGCTATAGTGACGCGGTAAATGGAGGAAACAGAAAGAAGCGCACGGCAGTGAACGATATGGCTGGGCAGTATATTACGGAGCCTTGCAGCTGAAATTAATGTTACGCGTATAGGTTGACGGACTCGCTCGCGATCGAGTAAGAGCGTTCGAATCGGATGCGATTGATCGAAAGATGCAGGCTTTGAATATCGAACCAAACACCGAACATTGTATGTTTTGTTTCTATAAGTGAAAGAAAAAAAGCGAGGATAAGCATAAAAAGGGAGTTGCTGAAAAACTAATTAAAGCTTCACCTGCAATGCGCGTGATACTCTTGACAGATATATTGTTCCCGTAATTTATGCATAATTCTGGAAAGCCCTGTCATGGATTCGCAAACTCCCCCAAATCATTGCCTTGTAAAGCGTGCTATAGTCGGCATATTCGCCCAATAACGAAATATATCAGCAGTAATCGGATGTTCGAATAAGAGATGTACTCTATTCCTGTTGGAAATATCAAACATTCGCGCACGTTGACTGGATTCACTCACTCACCAGCGAATCAGAGAGCTGCTGTGAGTGCGAGCGGGTGGGTGTGAGTCTGTCATTCAAACTTTTATTTTCACATGTGAGTGAATATTCGTTCGATTCGCACTTTACTGTGTGCAGTGTATGTAGTTCTGGGCAGTTCGGTGCCAGTTCAATGCTCGTGCAGAAACTGGTCCGACAAATGGTGCACGAGGCGTTTACTGCGCCTCTCCAGCAAGTTCAGCGAACCGGAACCAGCAGCTTGCTCCGTGTGAAGCGAATCGCGACCTTCAGATGGCTTCATATTGCATTGTTGGAACGAATAGCGAACTACATTCACCGGCTGGTCTATATAGTTGAGGCATTGCACGCGAATCAAATAGACCTTCAGCTTGCCCCCACCGAGCTCGAATGGGCACGAGTCTGAGTCGGAGTGCGTGCGAACGAGTCCGAGCGAGCAAGCTACTCAAGAGTGGGTGCTGATCAAGGCTCCGTAGATTGGTTCTCACGCGGTCACGCGGTTCCGTGTGAGTTCAAGTTCTGCTTGAAAATGCTTTGTTTGAGTGTATGCGCGCACAGGTTGGCTTTCTGTATTTTTTCTCTTCTCAGTTATTCTTCTCTCTCGCGCTTACGCCACGAGCGCTGCAAGCTAGATGAACCTTAACCAGCTCGCGTGGGCAGAGTTCAAGAGAGTCTCAGTGTCTTGTGATTCCGTGTTCTTATTTATTTATTTACTTATTTATGCGAATACCTGCAGCGCCACAAGGGCATTGTAGCAGAGGGACACTACAGAAATACATTGGTACAGCAAGGACTGACTCCGGAAAGAAAATATACATATACAGAAAGCTCCGATAAAAAAAAAGAGTAAGACTAACATGAGCAGGAAGACATTAATGCGAATGCGTCGACACGCACGAGACCACGTGCGTGTCGACTTTTCCCCGAATGGCTAAGCATTTTAAGCGAAGCGCTTGAAGACGTACAGTGCTAGAGTGCTTAGGTGCGTGGAATTTCGGATAGTCGGACACGACTGGGCGACTAAACATGAACAGCGATTTGGCCCATGCGTGATGAACTACATCATACAAAGGGGGCGCACAAGGATTACAAAAGGGGCAAGCGCAAGCAATTTGCGTGGTCAGCAAGACAGAGCGGTAAAACCTAAACGAGTACATGCGCACGGAAACACAGAGCACCGAGACTTATGACCTGAACCGCCCTGCGTACCATATCGTTCAGTTGAGTTGTTTATCCAACCCAACTCAGTTGAGTTTATCCAAGCCAGCAAACAGTGAGGCCCTTTCATATCATACGCGCCATCGGTCGCTTTGTGCGTGGATAACAGGTCTGCCCACAAAGGCCAGCCGAACGCAGTCGCGTATTTGCGTCCGGATCCGCGCGTCGTTTATTTAGGTGCCTTTTGCGGGCGTCGCCGTGCTCGTTGCTACTAATTATGTCGGCAGTGGGCCTGCTGCTTCGTGTGCATTATATACGCGGTGCGCCGGCGACGCGCATGGCTCACTTCGGCAAACACGCGCCAGGAGAGGTGAAACCGAAAGCGGGAGTGCGAGGATGGAGAGGAAAGGCGCGGGAGGGCGAGTGCGAAAGTACACCTGCGCTTCCAGCCAGGCCCTGTGCTGCTCGCGTTTGATCGCGAGAGCAGGTACCGCGCAGCCAGCAGCGCCCGGCGCCGGTAAACTGGCGTGTGCCGCAAACCCTCTCTCTTTCCTCCTCCTCGAATGGGACGGCGGCGCAATCAACGCGAATGTTGATACAACGCGGACAGGTCCTTCCGTGAGGTGACGCACACGCCCGTGCGCTGCGTCGCGTCGTTCCCTTCCCGGGGGAGTGCGTGTGTGTGCCGGCGGGAGAGCACCGTTCGGGACGATGGTAAGAAAGCGGGAGAAATCGTGGGGGAAGGGGAGGAGAGGGACGGCGCTCCGATAGCGGCGGCCGGGGATGCGCTCGAAAGCGCATTCGACCGTGGGCGCTCGGCCAGCGCGGCGGCACGTCTAGGTGCGACGCCGGAGTTTGCCGCGGGGCTGCGTCGGGGCCTGTGGTGGTGGGGGGGGGGGATGGAAATACTGAGTGCGTAGGTGACCCCCCTGTGCATCGATCGGGCCAAAAAGAGAGACGGACAGCCCGAGGCAGGAAAGGCGACCGTTGCGCCGCCGCCGCCACCGTCGTTAAAGGAAAAGAAAACGTATACAAGGGAAGCGCGAACGAGCGGCGCGCCCCGTCTGCGCCGCCTGCTGAGAGAACGGCAGTGTGCGCTCGGCCGGCTCAGCTGTCGAGTGCTACTCAGCGATCATCGGCGCTGTTGTGCTATGCGGCGACCGGCACGCCGACGCGGGGGTCCGCTCGCTGGCCCACGGCTTCCGTCCACGGGTCGGCGTTGACTGGCGCGCCGATGGGCCGACCACTGCCGGCGTGCGTGGCGGCTGTGCCGCGGCGGTGGCCCCCGCTGCCGCTCCTGTTGCTGTTGGCGGCGGCGGTGGTGCTTCTACTGCTGCCCGCGGCCGCGACGTTTGCCCACAGGCACCGCAGGGGTGAGCGGCGCCAGGTTTGGTTCGGGGCCGGTGACAGGCGCTCCGGCGGGACACATTTCGGGCAGTGTACTTCGGTGGTTGTGGCTTAGCAGAGAGCGAAGTGAGAGCAGAAGTCACACGGCGGTAGTGTGAAGAGCGCCGCGGCTGTGCTTTTTTTTGCGCTGTCCATTTCATTGCTCGGACGGGAGTGCCACCGTCCTTTTTGTGTTTTTGTGGTCGATTTAGCATATACAATCTTTAGCGTATTACATTCCCATTTCTTTTGTTGCATACGTTTGAGTGTAGCAGTGTCTTGTACTAGAGACAAGGTGACAAACCAATAAAATTTCATAAAAATCGTATAACTTAGCTCATTAGTGCTTAAGTTTTCTATCTATCCCATCGTTTGAGAGCGTGAGATCCGTGAACAAACAAAATATTGTTGTAGCTGATCTAAGTGTGCAAAAATATAAAAAGGCAGTGTCTACTTTCCTGTGCAGCCACCACACTGCACACTTGATTTGCTGTCGCTGACAAGGGAAGCTTCAGCCTGGAGCAAATGTTTCGGCAAGGGGACTTGGTTTTGGTTCAGGGTAGCTTGAGAAAGACATCTCGTCTCGTCAAAACAAAAGCTCCAGGGTATTGCTTCCAATGTTTGCCACTGCTGATTGATTCAACTATCCATTTTCCTGTGGGCTGTTTGCCACGCATGGCACCCTAATATTTCATGCATAGTGGGTAAGTCAATAGAGGTTTTAACTTTTTCAGTACTTTCACAGTCAGGAGCACACTGAATTTGTATTACTATTTTGTCCCTCTTTATATAGCAAGTGAGTGAGGTAGGGAGTTGTCTGTAACAGTGTTACGGAAGAGTGCGGGAGGGTTGTTGTGCAGGGAGCTGTGAAGTGGCAAACCTATTGCCTGGCCAGTACTTCTCCCAATCGATTGCAATTTTGTATTGATGCTATGTATAAGGCCCAGTTTTGCCTTCCCTTACTAGTTCCACACGGGCGAGAGGCAAAGGGGTCTGATATGAATGAGAACAGCGGATCACACTCAACCTCCAATTGCTTTGGAAGTTCAAGATCAAACTGCGCTTGATGATGAATGCTAAGCAGTTCTTATGTTGAAAAATGTGCCTTGCGGTACTTTCTTGATTTCAGCACATGATCTGGAACAGTTAGCCATCTTGAGCGCAAGATCAGGCATTTCTTTTTATGCTTTGACCAGTACATTTCTGTCCCTCCCCTTTGAGAGTACTTGTAACTGATATGTCGAGAAGTGGTTGTCATTGGTATGTGTGCAGCATAAAGGGAGAAGAAGCATTACTGTTTTTACTAACACATTGTGTTTTATTTTCTGCAGATCACACTCGGGAATTCTCCTGTGGGCGCCTGTACTATCGCACCTTCTACATGGACCGCAAACGCGAGATTCTTTTTGTTGGTGGCATGTAAGCAACCTGTATTATACATTTTTGCTAGTGGAGGCATTATTCTGCAGCACCACAGTCATACAAAGAAAGAAGTAGCGTTATATTGTGAAATTTTCATGTTTCAGGGACAAAGTTTTCCGGCTCAACCTGGCAAATATTAATCGAACCAAGTGCAATGTAAGCGCATCCATTATTTTTTATGTTGTATATATACATACTCACATATGCTCCCACAGCTACTGTGGAAAACACACAGTGTATCAGGAGCTCTTCGTTTTCGTTGGTGTGTTGTGTGTAATTGTGATAAGCAAGTAAGCAGAACATCCTTTGGTAGTTCCTAATTTTATGCACGAGATGTGATCATTCTGCGAGATGTTTTTCTATACTGTGCACTCATTCAGTGAGCTGTTGATTATAAAGCTGAGCAATTCTTATTGCATCAGAGCTAGTCATGTTGATATTTACAGTGATTGTTGACAAGCCATTTGCACGCTTTCTTTCATATCCCCTGATGTTGTTACTGCATATTTGATCAAATTTTGGTGTTATGGAAATTATTGGTAATCTTGATTTATTGATCTCTATAAGTTTTGTATGTTGTCCGGCTCCCTTTTTATATGAGATAGGGATGTGAAAAGATAATTATTTTATTTCATTCCGACCTTACTGGTTCAAGCAGGGTGCTTTAAATATTCAAAAAGGTTTAAAAACCATTGAAATTGAAAAGTACGTTTTTAAGTTCTGGAAAACTTATTTTCCCCTGAAAACCCTAGAATTTCTTAAATAATACAGTCTTGAAATCAATTGTGTGATCCACTTTCTATGGTAGATTAACGTGGACCCGGGAAACTTCCCATTTTAGAAACAATGATATGTATGAAAAATTTAAAGCCAGCACAAATGCACACACATTCCTTCATACAACAACTTGCATGGAACTGGAAAACCCAACAGTAGGCGAGAGGGCTGGTTCCCCTCTAACGTTAATGCTGCTTTATTCGCTCCTCATCAGGAATGTGAAGTGATCAAGGCGGTACACTCCAATATAATTTTTGTATCTTCAGTGCAATAAAGCTATGTATAGTCTTTCGGAAACATTGTTATAGTAAAAAATTGCTACATGAGATACTGCTCTACACCCTTGAAGAAGCTTTGATGGGGCTTTGAAAGTCCCTGAATACTCTTGAATTTTTGTCTCTGAAACTTGTACAAACTCTGTAAGTGGGCTGATATTGAGGGACTACACTTTTATTGTTACTGGGCACTGTAACAGCTTTATAAGTCTTGTTAATTAGTAATCTGCACTACTCATAAATAAGGATGTTAGCACTAGATGTATGAATTCTTTACTTCTTACCCTTTTAAACATATGCAGAAGATTGCAAAGGAAACATTCAAAATTAAACTGCTGCATAAACTTGCTGCTTCTTTTTTCTTCGTTTTTCTTTGTCACTCCCTCATACTAGAAAGGTCGACACACTGTATTGACTGTGAACTATGTTGTTTGGTGCTAAATATTAGGTCAAAATATTGTCTTTACTGTGAGCAATGTCCTGTTGCTCATGGTTGCTTTCCTTTTCAGGACCGGAGTCTCAGTGCCAACAAGGATGTTGTTTCTACTTGTGTTTACAAAGGAAAACGAGAGGTACGTAGCAGCATTGCGCACATGCTTTCAGCCTCTCCAGCATGACCTTTTCTTTAATTAAACGAAAATTGTACCATAGACGTATGGCTATTACAAAGCAGTGACTAATTAGTAAGACATGTATGAAGCATGGTCAATTGACTTTGTGCCAAAGGAACTTGTGCCTTTGTGAACATATGTCCTGTGCTTGAACATCTTTCACTGTGAGCAGATTGCTCAGTAAAAGCTTATTTCCATCATTTTGCCACAAAGCTTTCATAAATATGCACTGTTTTTATTGTTGCTTTTTAAGTAACTTTAGGCATATTGGAAAAGGCAAGGTTTGTCTTGGGGTGTTGCATTTGATGTTCGCATGCTGCATTTCTGTCTGTTATTCACAGCACTGTGTTTTGCATTTGTACAAACCTCTTTGCAGGATTACGAGTGCAGGAACCACATCAAGGTTATCCAGCCCATTGGAGATGGAACAAAGCTCTACATATGTGGAACAAATGCACAGAATCCAAGGGACATGGAAATTTATGTAAGCACTACAGTCATGTTTTTTAAACTTCTCTGAGCTTCAGAGGGAGTTAAAACTATTGCATAAACAGGGCACATAGCTTTTCCGCCTATACTGTATGTGTGATTGAATAATCTTTCAAAACACCATTGTACAAATTTTATAGTTAACGAAACAGTTTCAATTCTCTAACAGGCATTCATAGAGCTCATTTGGGCTGTATTTTCCAAAAAAGGAACTCACTTCAGCTTTAAAGTAAATTTAATCAATTTCCTAAAAAAGCCAATGAAAGAAGCCATCTGTGCAAGGCTGTATTGGTTGCAATGCAAATTCGTGGCTAACACATGCCACTGATGCATTGTATTTTGTTGTTACAAAATTGTGTATAAGGGAGGGGCATGTGGTTAGCCTTTGTTTCACGTTGTAAAGCTCTGTTGCAGTATGGCCTACTGCATACCAACATTAAAATAGCCATTCAATTTTACTGGAAATGTCTGTTGTACAGACAACAGTGGCAGTGATCACAGATGTACGTTTTAAATGTTCTGTGGGAACCTTATGGAAACAGTACAGAAATTTTTTATTTAGAGAAGAATGTGAGTCTCATTACCAGCACCAATGAACATTCAGAAGCTGGTGATATTAGCTGCTGTAGCAATCTCTGTGTTGACATCAAGCAACTTGTTGGTCGCCATTGACCCTCCAAGGCATTTCTTTCAGTACTTCATAATGAGGCCCTCGCGAAACCCAATGATGCCCTGAATGCACTTGTGGGCTAAAACATGTGCATACATGAACTGCTGTGAGAGCCTGTGCTGTAAAAAATTTTTGCATTTTCTTGAACTCCACTAAATAGGTTTTTAGAGTTACTTTTATATAGTGAAGCTCCCAATTTAGCAACATAATTTTCAATGCCACTGAACCCTTTCCTCTTGCGCATAACATGTGAATGTTGGGGCTAGATGTTCATTAGTGGAGTTTGCATTAACCACTCGGGCATGTAACATGAGACTGCAGTGGATAGTGACTACAGCTTGTAGTTCTTGTTTGTGACAGGTCAGCAATGTGGCAGAAAATTCCCCACAAAGCGAACATGAATAAATGTTCCAGCCAGTTGTAACCTCAAAGGTTCTCCCTCTTCTTCCTTCCCTGTGTCAATGACGTCCCCACTTTCACCTTGTTCAAATGCTGCAGTCGTGTGAGCCTCCTCACTGTAGGTGGGAGCTGGAGCCTGTTTGTTTGTACAGCCAACACCTAGGTCTGTGAGAGATTAATGCAATATTCAGTGACTCTTTTCGGCTGTGATGCACCGCTGGTTCAGTCCCCAGGAGAAGGTTATGAGGGGGTGGGGTCTTGTTCGGCGTGATCCATCACATATTTATTTTCAAGCTCCGTGGTATTACTGGGCATGTGTTTGTGGCATTTTCGTTGCCCTCATGTGCACCGTTCTTGGCTGCTCATGCCTGAGGCGTGTACTCACAGCACACAGCTGCTTAGCTATTGATATTTATCTGTGCAGTATGTCAAATAAGTTTTTTTTAATGCATTGGGATGAAATGCAGGTGCAGCATGCTCAATCATCATTTTTATGTATATTGTGGTCACAATTATTATGATTAATGTTACTTGCTTAGTGTTACTGTAGCATTTCCTTGTCTTTCTGAAAGCTCATGCACTTAGTTTCATTTTGTTAAACTACGTATTAATCAGTCTGGTTACTTGGTGAAATACATTTTGTGTCTACTTCCTTTTTCCTGTTAAGGTGTGTGCTTGTTAATGAACCAACCAGCAAAGCAACACATTTTGTTAAGCCACTTTGCATCATAGTGTACAGTTTCGCTCCTGAACTGTGCGTGTGGGTGATCTCTCTTACAGAGCAGCAACTTGACAGAAGTGTCGAAAAGTCAGCTGACATTGCGAGACATTGGCCGGGGTATAGGAAAATGCCCATTCGATCCCGATGATAACTCTACAGCTGTTTGGGTTGGTGAGTTAAGGCAATGTCACAAACTCTTTCTTATGGCTGTAGACCTTTTTGTTGGTTTATATTGTTGGCGAAAAATTTTACTGCCATTAGTCAGGTCTTCTGTTGCCTTTCAAAGCATTCATTTGTGCCTTTGTTTGTGAGGTTTTCAGGTATGGTATAACAACTTGTAAGAGTAATAAAACATGCATAATGTCAGTACTAATTTGGAACAGCATTCACTGTTAAGAATGTTCCTTCACTTCAGTCTTTAGTTTATGTGTGAGGGTACATTTCATGTGTGTGGCTTCACAAAAATAAATTTTTTAGAACTCGGGTCAATACACAATATAGTAGCTCCTTTACCTACATGTGCTCTGATCTTGATTTTAGCATATAAACTTGCTAAATTACGTTTACATGCTCTGAGCTTTGGTATTGGTTTTATTACTTTTGCGTTGACTTGAAAGACTTGAAAGCAAAACACAAAATCAAGTTAGCTTGATGGATTACTCTTCTGTAACAATATTTTAGTATTTGCAGAGGAGAAAAAGATTACTTTTTAGCAGAAGGAATAAAAATTACATGGCCTTCTTTTGTTTTCTCCTGAATCTTTCTCATGCACAAACTGTGCTAGTGACAGCATTATTCTGCGAAATTTGGGACAGTATTTGGATTGCAAATTTGCATCCTTTTACTGTTGGAGATGCCTGCAACAAATATTAAGAAAAATTTGTCGATAAAAAAAAAGGCAAATAACAGGCTGATCTAATTGCTTGTGTTTGTTAATGTTTGTGTTTGGTTTGCTGGGATTTATTTTTGCAGTGGCAGCCAACTCACTTAGTATGCTGCCTCGTAAGATTTGCTGGGCTGTATTTTTTCTTGTTGTTTAATGTAGCATTTTTCATTAGTAATAACCAGTTTGCTGGCCCTTACCATTATTTGGTACTGTCTCTGATGTCATTGGGAGCTGATTGACAAATTCAAAGGCGTTGGCACCTTGTGCTTGTCATGTTACTATCACCTTGTATCATACCAAGTCTCTGTTCTTGGTGAAAGTGTCCCGTACAGATTTACTAACCTTCTTGATAGGACCAAAGGTTCCATAAAATTCTTTCAAGTTTGCTATGAAGGATGTCTACTGTATTTCAACTGACCTCAGTTTTGTACACGTAGATACTAAGGAATTTTTGTTAGCACAGCTAAGTTTTAGGAAGTACTATGCTAGTTTCTTTTATGCTATCTTTCTGGGGGGAAGACTGAACAAAACAAAATGTTTAATTCTTGATTGCTTGAAAAATAGAACTATATAATTATTTTCGACAGTTGAAATGCTGTCATTGGTGTGTTGATATGCAATCAACAGTTTCGCAAACAGAGTGTTGCTAGTGTACCATTCTTTCTCCTCTTTGGTCTTTAGTTTATGTTCTTGGGATGTCGAATTCTGCAATTTGACTTAAGAAATTGGTTTCTGCTGAGTGCCAACTCCACTGTTGGAACATTGGTTGCATTTCTCATTAAAATTGGATGTCATGTGCTTTGGATAAAACTCATTTTTCTCTTTGTATTGGTGTAAGTTTCAGCTGTTGCAAAATGTTTTTACTGGGTCTATCTGTGCCACCCACAGAACATGGAAATCCTGGGGACATGCCAGGATTGTACAGTGGGACGGTCGCCGAGTTTACCAAGGCTGACACTGTGATCTTTCGATCGGCACTGTTCAACAGGACGACTCACGAACAGAGCGAGTTCTTTATGCGCACCCTCAAGTATGACTCCATGTGGCTTGACAGTAAGTCTGCGCTCTCAGAACAGTTTGTTTTCCTCAGAGCACCCTCCTGGAAAAAAAAAACTATTGTCTCGCATAACCATGAAAAGTGCTCTGAAGCTGTCGATATTGAGATAAACATGACACAACATAACATGACACAACATAAGCAGTTCCACTGCAATGTACCATTTCACATGGCCTAGCAGCCGCTGTTGTGCATTAGAACGAATGTTTACATAAGCATTGCATAAGATTGGTCTTCACATGAAAGGAACTGTGCACTGCTGAATAGCTGTTGTCACCTTGTTACACTGAAAGTGGGAAAATTCATTCTAGGTGGTAGTTCTCTGGTCCATAAGATGCATGCGTCCGGAATAACTTCTCCCAAGATGTGCGTACACATTGACAAGGGAACACAATCTGCACTCTCCTAACAGTTTACTTACACTGCTTTCTTTGGAAACACTGACTCCTGTAGCCATTGGATATAGTAGTCTAATGTTGAGGATAGTGATGAAAACACAGTAGAACCTTGTTCATACGTTTTGGAAGAAACCGCGAGAAAAGACGTACTAACCGGAAAACGTACAATCCGAATTATAAAGAAGATTCAACAAACTGGACTGTTGTTCACATCTACGTAATGCCAAGCGTTGCGCGGATCGTCGCGACACGAGACGCCGACGCGCTTCGAGCTGGTGGTGCTCCGGCGGCCCTAGACGCGTTTTGTTGTTTTCGTATTGCGTGGTGTTTTAAGAGGGCGACGGGAAACCGAAGCGAAATCGAGCTGGTGAGCGACGCCGGATGCCGCGCCCAAGCGAACTTGATGCCCGTGCTCATCGCGCCGCCTGCAGCAGGGAACGGCGGCGCGTTTGGATTATCACCTACTAAAAGCGTGCAGTACGCTACCAATGGCACTACGCCCCACGCGCTGTAAAACAGATAGGTGAAGATGCTTATCTCAATAGGTCTGGCGGCGATAGCTGTGAATGCGGCGTGCGACGACCCGGGCAGAGATTCGCTCGCACCGGAATGAGGAACCGTGCGGGCCGTCGCTTTCACGTGAGACGGGCGGCTACTGTTCTCGATCGCGCGCGCCTCGCGCCTTTTCTCGTTCGCACGAGATCTCTAGTGGCCGGAAAGCGTACACGATCGCGGTCTGCGGCAGGAAACGGTGGCGCGTTTCGGTTATCGTCTGTTAAAAGCTTGCGCTACGCTTCCGACGGCACCACGCACTGTGTAACAGATACGCGTAGATGGTTATCGCAAAAGGGTTGGCGGTTATAGCTGTGAATGCCGCGTGCGAGGACCCTGGAAAAGATTTCGTGATAACGAAATGAAAAACAGTATGAGCCGGCGTTTTGACGTGAAACGGGTGGGCGGATATTGCGGTGAAGCTGCTGCGGTGGGCAGCTATATACTGCTCCGGATCGTGCGCTCATCGCGCATTTTCTTGTTTACACGGGATCTAGCGGCCGGAAAACGTATCATACGATCGCAGTTTAGCGATGTACTGAACGTAGGTGCCGAAAACTCGGTGTTTTCTGGGAACGTATGAAACGGTAAAAGAGCGTAACTATGTTGTGTCATTTTTTTTTTGTTCTCGATTGCGAACGTCGGCGCCCGGAAAACGTACGTTACGGGAACGTATCAACGAGGCTCTACTGTATATGACTGAGTTATGACAGCATTGTATGAATGCATTAGTTGACCTTTTTCATGGGTTAATTGTCATTGCTATATTGCTACTAATACACTACCTTTTGTAATTATTGCAACATAGTTTTACTGGAACATAAATGCGTACATTCATTTCCTTTTTGGCACCACTTGCTTGGATGCAAGAGCATCTTTCAACTCAGTATTGGTTCTGAAATCTAAGGAATTGTTGCAGCACTTGCATTTTGTTAGGGTTAAAACACAGGTTGTCCCAACCACAGTCCACAGTGAAGGCACCAAATTTATCTAAATAATTTGTGGCCCTGGTTTGTATTTGAATGGTTTGCTTATTGCTTTTACCAGAAAAACTCAACGTTTTTGACTGTCAAACCCTCAATCTGGATGTTTATCGTAAGTTGTTTATCCTATCTGAATGCAGTGTGCAGAAACCTGCAGAAAGCGAAGGTACTGCTCGAGGGAACTGCCCTCTTTAACAATGCTTTTGCACTGAAGTAGCCTCTGAGCCTCTCTCTGATTGTTGAGGTGGCTTGCATGCTCTTCTGCAGGCACCTCATACAATAATGTGACCCTACCCCAGTGCATTTTTGTCATTTGTGAATCACTCAAGTGCTGACCACCCAATGGCTTTGAGTTTACTGGGCCTGAACATTGCAAGGAAAATAAAATAACATGTTATGTATCTTAACAAACAGGTAACTGAATAAAGTTACGTGATATGAACGAAATATATTAGAACTTTTGCGGGTTCATACTGGCGTCATGTTTGCCTGTACGTGTTACTTCTTTTTTCTTTTTTTGAAGTGTATGTTGTGATTCAGTGCGCATTTTACAAACCTGTGTATGTTGTACTGTGAATCT
Source organism: Dermacentor albipictus (assembly GCF_038994185.2). NCBI lineage: Eukaryota > Metazoa > Arthropoda > Arachnida > Ixodida > Ixodidae > Dermacentor > Dermacentor albipictus. The sequence goes on from NC_091821.1 coordinate 331,081,945, forward strand.
TTTGACATTGTTGTGCCCATCCTTTTTTGCAGAGCCCAACTTTGTGGGTTCCTTTGACATTGGAGATCACGTGTTCTTCTTTTTCCGGGAGAGTGCTGTTGAGTACATCAACTGCGGCAAAGTCATCTATTCACGTGTGGCCCGTGTGTGTAAGGTGAGCACTCCCTTTAATGTATAATTGAGAGCACGGCTGCAAAACGTTTCCTGCAAGTAGTTAGAGTGCTCTGGACACCTTCTTATGTACCCAAAGCAATATTGCCAGTGAACACTATAGCACAGTCAGCTTCTGTTCATGTGAGTGCCATACGTACACATGTTCTACCATCATGCCATTTTCTTGATGGCATTCTAACACAGCAACTATACCTGATGCCTTGACGAAAAAGGCTGATTGAGACTTTACCACCACATGACCATGGTTCCTGGTCTTTCTATTAGTAATAAAATGCAGCATACTTTTTATTATTATAAGTTTTTCCTGCTTCACAATGTGCAGATAAGCCTTCGTTTCTAGTGAGCAGAAAACTGGCGCTCTCTTCGCCTTCATTTTTGATCAATTGGCTTGGCTCGTCTATTGACAGAACAGTGATGACGGGGGCCAGCCAGCCATGACGTAGGCGTGCACTTGAGGAAAAACTCTGTACAAATATAAGAAATGTTTGTACAATGATGTGAACTTATTGCACCAGCTTTTTATTTTCAAAAGTGGTTGAAAAGGACAAAATGTAGGTGGTTAAACACAGTTACGCTCACTCATGTGAAAGCAAACGATGGGTGGCTTTCACAATCTGCAAGGCAGGCTATCGACGTTGCTCTTACTTCTCAGCGTTGCTAGAGGAGAAACTTCTTTCAGAGGCTGCTCAGATCGAAAAATTATGCTTACTGAATACCAACGCACTTTTGGAAGTAACCACTGCCGATATAAACATTACCAAGGGTGAGCATTGCATTGCGCCACAAAAAACTAGGTCCTTAAAAATCGGTTGTCAGTCCCTTTACCATCTATTTTCATGGTCACTGTCTTCAGCAACCATATATGGTCACTTCAATATTGCCTTCAATCCAAGAATACAGTCAAAGCTTGTTATAACGTTGTCCCATCCACCAGAAAAATGCGTTTGTTATATCCGATATTCGTTATCAGCATACACACAGATATTAGTGAAAAAGAGACATTGTTATAGGCCTATGTGAAAGAAATGCAAGCGGGATGCCTCCAATGGCCCAGCAAAGGATTTATTGTGAATTTTGATGATCCATCGACAGCTTGCCGTACCGATACAGGCACGGGAGCAACAATAAGTTGCACACGCATGCCCTGCACCGCCACGAATACGAAACCGTGCGATCGATATTATCAAGCGGGATCATCAAGTTGGCTTCCCTACTGCGGTCCAACTAAGCCAAGCCACAGGCCCAAACGTGCATGCCGCCGGCAGAACTTTCAGACATGAAGGGGATCGTACATGGATCCATAACATGCTACAACAGCCGTCAGTCTAGCCCGTGCATCTGACCTCCTGCTTTATCACCAATAAGGTCCATGAGTGTGAACATGTTTCTGGCAAGCGTCTTGCGACAGCTTATCACAGCCACTCTGCCAGCTGCACTCCTTAGGCTGCTACGCCTAACCAGTGCCACTTTGTTGGGAGTTGACAACAGAAGTTGCAATTTCATTCCAGTCAACCTGTCGGCAACATTATTCAAAGCCGCCAAGCTTGCAGCATTGTGCGTTCTCAAAATTTTGATTATTGCCATTTTACAAAGGTGACAGGGGTATGTGGCGATGCTGCAGGAAACATGCAGGTCTGAAAGGATCAGTCGCCTGAAAAATCAGCTGGCAATTATAATTGCCATTTTTGCTACTAGAATATATATCTTGAGGCATGTGTGAAAAAAAATTTGCTTTGCTATTACCAACACCATGTCAGATCTCACATCTTCGATTTCGTTGTAACGGCAGAATACTCCATTGAAATACAGTCGCCGACCGATTTTCCGGACTCCGAAAATTCGGACATGCCCGATTATTCGGTCAGCTTCGCGGCACCGCCATTCTTCCCATAGACCATAATGTATAACAACTGCCGAAAGTTCGGACACCTTGCAACCTCTCGTCTGATTTTTCGGACACTCCTTGAGCCAACTCGGTCGAGAGCACCATGCACCAACTCTGACCGGTGCATGGTTCGACTTGCTAAACGCGATTTTTGTTTTGAACGGAGCTTCGTTGCTGCACCACAAAGTAGCGCCACTGGAAATCCCCGCTCATCATCATCGTTTCTGCCTGGTTCGATAGAGTGGCTCTGCAGCAGTTCTGGTTTCAGCTTAGTAAGCCACGTCAAGACAATCCAGCAGCTGATTTCTTTCTTTGCGCAAGACGCTGCGAGGGCCGCGTTTTTCGTTTGTGAGACTCGTGTCGGCACAGTGGTGTTTGCTTTGTATGCTGTGTCGAGGTTTCGGTAATCCAACGCGGCATACGTAAACATCGCGTCAAGGGTCTAATGGCGCCGACAGTGCCCGTGCGTACTGCGCTGGGGAATGCCGGCAAGCGGGTACCGGGAGGCCTGAATTTGTCGCCTTCCGATGTGCTCCCTACTGACGCGGAAAATGTTCTGCCGAGACCTGCGCAGTGGTTGCATTGCGATTCCGGGCACCATCTCATTTCACAGTTTCATAGGTACTGACACTGCTGTATTGACATGCGCAGAACTCGACGACGGCAAGATCATTCATCAGGTTTCTGCTGCATCGCCGGACGATGACTCTGAGTCGGAAGATGGTGCATCATGTGCTACGCTGCCGTCGCATGCGGAGCGTGCACAAGCAGTAACTGTGCTTTCAGCCGCTAATAGTGACCGTACGACCGTCTCCGAGATTCAGGCTTATCTGATTGCGCTTAAACGGAACAGCATGCAACGGCGCATTCACGATTTCTTGCAAGCCTACTGCCGAGCCCGAATAAGTGCGTGGAAACAAAGGATTTCATTTTTTTTTTCTTAATCTGCTTTTTCGGACACCTGTTTATTCGGACATTTTCACAGTCCCCGTGAGGTCCGAATAAACGGTCGGCGACGGTATAGCATAACCAACCAAATTTCATATAGTCAACTTCCGTTACTTCAACCATGACGGGATCGATGAAATTGACCAAATTGACTGGCAGATTGAATTAAACAAAATGCATAAAAAATGCCAAAACACATCGCTGTTGCATTCGGTAGTATTTTCCCAATTCTAACATTTCTTTCCTGTCTTCTTGTATATTTCCTGTGCGCATCATTTTTGGCTATTTTTTTCTTAATGCAACGCACTAACATGTTTTACTAATTAAAACTAACATGACCTTAAATCAAACTTGCACCTGCTTACTATGTGTCTAAAGGAGAACACTAATGCAGAAATGACATTAAAGCTTCTAAACAAAGTATAAATTTAATGCATACTAGATTCTTTAGCAAGGAGAATGAGCAAGGATCAGTTGCACAATGGTGGCTGGTCTTAAAGGTCAGTTTCTCTGCTATACATTTGTGTTATGCGGTAAAGAATGCAAGCGCTGCGAAGGTGGTTTTGGTATCGTGTCTGATTGCACAGCACAGGCAATTTTCGGCCCAATTTTCTCAAAAACAAATAGACACGTGTTAGTAGATACCATAGTCAATGTCTTCCTAGGGCAGGCCGAAAATGGGTATTTTTTATGGGAGGTGACGTGTTCAATAGATTCACTGGCCCCTAAGCTCCACCGAGACAGACGCTGCCAATAATGGGGTTGCTATTGGGGTCAACATTGTGGCCAGCCACATGCGTACTGACTAGTAAAGTTTGAATTATCTGGCGAAAGCCATTTTTAAGATTGAAATAATGAAAGTTTGGGCCCATATGGCGTGAGTACCAGCCGGAGCCTTTGGCTGGAATTGAATTAGCTGAAATATTGCATTAACTGGAGTCGAATTAACGGAATTTACTGTATTTATTTTGTCACCCTTAATAATCATTATATATTCATGTTTGCTGTGTCAAGATTTGACTGTATATGCTGATTTCAAGGCCACAATGGCATAGCACAAAAATTTGAATATCCTGTGCTAGATAAGCTTCACTTATTTGTGAGAAATATAATGGTTGTGCTTAAGGAATAGCTGAAGCCATTAGTGGTTATAAAAGATAAAATGATAAAACTTGAGTAAGTTTCGATAGTGTCATGGTATAGGGACAGGGAAGAAGCAGGCAGGCCAGCAGGCAGCCAGAGATGAGGAGTAAACTGTAAACAGTTTATTGGCAAAATTGTGCCCAGAAATCAGGCACTGCTAACGCAGCAACGTTGGCAGCAAGCATAGTCAGTAGTTGACAAAGCAGAAGTAAAGTGGCCCTCTGCCAGGTGTCATCTGTACATGATGCAGAGAGCTCTTGACAGCCCTCGCAAAGCATGGCAGGCCAAGGACGTAGGCAACTTGCACCTTGAAACACAAAATGGTGAGACCATGCATCGGTGGCAATAAGAAAGCAAACACATCGTGCGGCAATACGTTGCGTGCACATACTATATGACATTTGCAGACATTGCTGTTTTCCAAGTGTGTATGCATGTCTGAAGGTAAAGCGACCAGTGACCTTTTCTTTATTTGACCTTTCACTTTTACAGAAAGACACGGGCGGTAAGAATATTTTAACCCACAACTGGGCGACCTTCCTTAAGGCAAGGTTGAACTGCTCACTTCCTGGAGAATATCCATTCTATTTCAACGAAATTCGTGAGTACTTATCCATTACTCTGTCAACTTCTCTGATTGTAATATCTAGGTCTGGGCCACTTTTCTCACCTAGACTTGCAATTTCTTTCATTTTTCAGCTTGTTTACTTCTGTCCTTCCTGTTTCCTACTGAAGTAAGACACTGTATTTTTGATGTGTTTGCGTGCAGCGGTTCTTCTGAGAAACTATATGAGGGATTGTGTACATATACAATCACAGCGTGGTGTGACCTGTCATAGCAAAGCATTAGTTTCGTGCCCTTGTAAGTGAAACTATCTGATCAGCCGCCTTGCCATCATGCTGCAGTCCCGCAGTGTGAGCACACCACCTTGGCTTGGCGGGCTCATGCCAATTTCATGCAATCTCGGAGGTCACACCTAGCTGCATCAGTACAGCATGCTGCAGTGAGAGAGATAAGTGGAGGCACTGGTTTTAAGCACGCCACGCACAAGCATCATCATCAATATGTGCCACGCCACAACTAGGCATGGCCTCCGAGATTTGCAGTCTCGAAAGGTGTGCTTGGCTTCACCAGCTACATACTACAGTGAGAGAGGTGTGATAAGATAAGAAAGAAATGCTGCTTGTGCATGGCCACCATGCATGCGGTGGTGAGAAGGACCAGTGTTGCTCAGCAGAATATTTGACACAGGTATCTTGAACTGCCGCACCAAACAAGTGTGGAACCTGATGGAAAGCAATATGCTAGGTGTGAAATGGTCGGTATTTTTGGTTTCGGAGACAAATCTAGTTTGGTATGTCGATTGGCAGACCAATTTTATTTCGTTAAAACGAGGTCTAAGATACGTGGATCTCTATGGGAATTTCAAGGGGAATTGTATTTATGTTGTTATATCCATTATTTTGTTATATCCTGTTTCATTATCACAAGGTTCATGTGTAGTTTAGTCTGTTGGAGTGTGCTGTTGCACAGCAACCAGAGGCATCTACTGTACAGGTTGCATCGCTGCAAAGGACATCATAGAGCTTTTTAGGGGCTCTGCTTGACCAGCATGCATTTGGCAAGCATTGTGCTTGCGTTAGGGAGAGTGTAACTTTTTAATTCACTGGAAACATGCATTTGTTCATGAAACTGAGCTCGTTCCTACTTGTGGTTGTGCTGAATTCAGCATAACAGTGATAGACTGTTGTACTTGATCGGCATGGCTTGAAATAAATGCAGGCATGAGGAAAAGTTGCGTGTGTTTCTTAAGGGCATAGTGACAAAACTGACTCTCGTTAGCAAAATGACGGTTGTGGCCTTCACGCCAAAAGGAAGGTGGATTAAATTGAATGAACTAAATCTTGTATTTCATGCAAACATGCTAATGGTAAACATGTTTGCTGTACAGTCTGGCACGGTAGGGGGCTGTACTGTCTCCAGTGCTGCAGAAAATATTTTAGCATGCTTTGGGGTTTTATTAAAACAGCCTGTTGTGCCTTGCGGCTTGTGTAAGTTCTTGGACATTGCTAGGAACATCAACTCATTTTATTTTAACTTTGCTGTCAACCATTGTACTGTGTAGCTAGCCCTAAGTTAGCTGCAATAGCAAGGCTGCAGCTGCATGCAAGGCTGATTTGTGGTATTTATTTTGCAGAGGCTGTTTACAAGTTTCCTGACGATGACAGCAATGTTTATGCTGTCTTTACAACATCACTGTGAGTATTCATTTGCATAGAGTGGATGAATGTGTGTACATTCAGCTTACTAAATTCTCTTCTGTTTAGCTGTAACAGCCTTTGTAGTTTTATTGCAGCAAACACTAGAAGTAGATTCTTGACAATAAAAATGCAAATAAATGTCTTAGGTCTTCCGCACTGTTGCTAACAAGATGCGTAATGCTTAAATGGTAGCGAGCACGTAGAGGAGTACATCACCACTATCAATTTTTTAGACTCTTCCCTAACTTCAGAAAGTTCACGAGTGCCATGCAGTGTTAAATGGATGGTACATGTTTTGAGGTCACACATTAAATGCCACTGCAACCAATAGTATAATGAATATTAAATGCTTTCAGGTTGCAAGTTTTTTGTACTTTGTGTGTTCAGCCATCATGATTGAAAAATATGATGCTCCGGTGTGTTTTGTTTTGCTTTCTTTGGCCTGGGGGTTTCTTCTGACCTTTAAACACACATGCATGCACAAATACAGATTTCTGCTTTTGCATTATAGCAAAGCAGGTGCTGCCTTTTTTCTGTAGAAAACAAAGTGTGCTGTCTGCATGCCTTCCTTGGTCCATCATGATTCAGTTATTTAGTTAACATCTCTTCTGCCTGCTTTCTCTGCCTACCTAACAATATTTCAATTGACCTTTTTATTGGATTTTTGATGTGTGCTCACAGCTATAATTGCACTATACCATGTGACATCTCTTGTGCAGTCACGGGGGCCCACACGGTTCGGCTGTGTGCTCATTCCGGTTGAGCGACATTCAGGGTGCCTTTGGGGGCAAGTTCAAGGAGCAGAAGACGTCGTCATCAGCCTGGCTGCCCGTGCTGACGAGTCAGGTACCTGAGCCACGCCCAGGCCGGTGCGTCAACAGCACCAAGACGCTGCCCGACGCCGTGCTCAATTTCCTCCGCACCCACACTCTCATGGACTCGGCCGTGCCGCAGTCCGGCGGAAGGCCCGTTTTCTACCGTGAGAATGTCGTATTCCTCTCGCTTGCTGTGCACAAGGTGGATGTGGACGGCGTTGACTACCTCGTCTACTTTGCCGGCACACGTGAGTGACTGCATTGCCTTCGTACCTGCCTTTATTCGTACCTGAATTTATTATGACGATGCGTGGCTCAGCGTCAGTGTATATGCATGAAGTAATAATAATAATAATAATAAAAAACCAAACAAAAGATGAAACAAACAATGCACCGGAGAGATGAACGCTGTTGCCCAAATGCTATTCTATGATGATGCATGTCAAAAGGTCAGTGTATAGATATTAAAGAGGTAAAAAATCTACAGAAAAGGAAAAAAAGACATAATTTAAAAAATAAAAAAATAAGAAAAGAAACGAAACATAAGAATATACAAAAGGAAGATGAAACAAACAATAAAGTTATGTGTTTGTGCCTTTATTCAATCAATATAGCATAACCACCATATAGAACTTAATACAGTAAAAGCTCGTTAATTCGAACCGCAAGGGGAAGCCGCTTCAGTTCGAATTAACGAAAGTTCGAACTAACGAAAGTGAAGGAGAGCAACAGTACACTGCGATTTGGAAGCAGTAGGGCATGTCAGAAATTTGGCGTGTCAGAAAGTGATGGCGTGTGCCGCGGGCACACGCCATCTTCAAGTCGAAGCTCTGGGTCCAACTGTGCCACACCACCGATGTCCACCGAAATGAACGTTAGCCGAGGCTTAACACTATCACAATGATTCGCGACGGCCGATATCTCCTAAGCTGAAAACAGAGGTGCACAACCGATGAAGACTGCCGAGACAAAGACGCTGAACATGTGAAGGTGGCGAAGGCCCTGATTCGTTGGTTCTTGATTGCAAGCGCAGCTGCGACGTACTTGATTCGCTGTGTTTTGGCGCTTGCCGTGCCATCTCCGCACAACATTAGCAGCTGTACAAGATTTGCAAAGCCTCCGAGATTCTCAACGGGCAAGAAGTCTTGGAGGTTACGTAGAATGGAGAGGCGGCAGCCGCTACTGCCTTCTGGCTGACCCCGCGTCGGTTAGATTTTTTTCCGATTTTGCCTTCTCTCGCCGTTCTCTCCGTTTCGGAGGCAATACAGCCTTGTGTGTAGGTAGTAGGCGCTTTTCTCTGGCCGTGTGCCAGGTGAGCGTAGTTCGAATTATCCGTGAGGGAACCTTCTCGCGTTCGAATTAAAGGACTTTTTTATACATAGACTTCTGTGGAGGTTGGCCGGACCAAATCGTACAGTTCGAATTATCCATAAATTCGAATTATTGAAGTTCGAATTAACGAGCTTTCACTGTATAGCTATTGAGCAATACAGCTTTGCTGGTCTTCCATCTTCACATAGTGGAAGGGCTCTGAATTTTTTTTCCAACACAAACTTCCTGTGCTCTGAAATGCAATGTATAGATTACTTTCGCATGCAGCATGCTTTTGCAACATAAATATTTCCTCTCCATAAGCCAGTGCATTAGCCAAATTGTCAGGTAGTTATGAGCTGGAGAAAGGCTATCTATGAAAGACGTATTTGTGTGTATGTTGAATGACAAGGGAGCAGAATCCATGTGTATTATTTGACGCATCATTAACTGGTACATTTATTGGCTTTCTTGAAAAGCTGGCTTAAGGGAATGTCCCCTGAGATTACAAGTGAACTTTAGCACTATGTTTTGTGGGGCTTTTCCCCGTGGGCTTGTCTTTAAGTTCTGCATTATTGGGCTTATTTGGCTTACTAGAATATGTTGCTGGGATAGCTGGTTCATTCTTCACGATTACGTTGCGCTGAGTTTTACACTGTCAAAAAGAAAGATGACGAAATAGGGAGCAGGGATGTGTATGGACGAAGTGCAAACTACCAACTCTTTATTTTTGTTAGAGAATGCACGAATACACAGGTGTCAAAAGGCGAGGTGGAGTGTTCTCCAACGTGTTCTCTAACAAAAATAAAAAGTTGGTAGCTTGCGCTTCGTCCATCTGTGTCCTTGTTTCCTTCTTTTTCATCTTTTTGCCAGTGTAAAACTCGGCACAACGTAATCACGAATGTGCACCAACTAGCCTCTTTCATTGCTTTACTTAAGGTTCATTCTTGTGGGGACTAATAAGTGCAGTCTTGAGATGGAACAGTGACTCTCGTCTGCCGCACTGTCCTGTCTAAGGTTTGCGCTTATTATTCCATGCATTATTTAGCTTACTGAACTGGCTGTGTTAATTGTTTGTTTTGCAGTAAATTGCTTGCGGGCACATGTGAAATATTGAGCTGACTGGTGGCATCAGTAGTGCACTTGATTGGCCAGGTTTGTTCAGAACAATAAACTATAGATGCACAAATTTGCTACACAAGCAAGGCACAAGGACCATAAACAAGATGCTTTGTGCATAGGTTTTGTGCCTGGCCTGCATATAGTGAACTTGAGTATTTACTTTTTTTTGCAAAGCATAGTAACGGGTCAACCAAGACATGTTGTGCTAGGCTTCACATTCAAGAAACAGACTTGACAAGCCGAAGCATTCTCTGGCCTGTGAATGTCTGAAAAAGACGTCTTTGGGTTGTTTTCAACACACAGGTAACTGTGCACATTCAAGCTAAGAATGCTTATGGTATTATGGGATGATCCCTTTTGATTTGTGATGCTTATGACACTGCACATGTGACTTTGCATTTCGTTGAGGGCATGCTTGCTCATTGAAAAACAACCTGCAACAGATTTGTTCAGCCTGTAGTTCAGAAGCTGTAAATGGTAGTGGTCAGGAAGCGGTGAAGTACGAAGCACCCTTTTTTTTGACGGCAGGTGATGGCTTGGTCTACAAGATAGTGGAGTGGAAAGACCGCTCGGGACAGTCCTTCTCCAACCTGGTTGACATAATTGAAGCAAGCCCAGGGGAGCCTGTTCGCACCATTGACATCTCTAGTGAGGTAAGGGCTTTGTGTATAACAGGCTCTGTTTAAATGTGAAAATTGAGTGGTGCATGTCTGTCCATATTGTCCAGCTGTGGAGGTGAAATTGTTTTATGTGCTTGGTGCATTTTTTAAAAAGTCCTTTTGGAATGAGAAAAGACAGGCTATGTGTTCAGCATAAAAAAAAATGCTAGTATGAGGCTGAGATGATCTTGCCTGTTAGGCTCATTAATTGATTGATTGATGGACATGCCCAAGAAACACAAAGGCCATTAGAAACATTGTAATGGAATGCTAAGTTAATTTTGTCCATTGGGGTCACCTAACCTACTTTGGTTCAAACCAATAAGAAAATAAAGGTGTGCCATTTTTTTTTCACAAATACCATTTTAACTAAAAGGTATATTTGCCTGAGACCTAACGTGCCAATTGACCTGCAGCCGCAAGCCTACACGCACTCTAATGCGAAAAGCCTTGGTGAAGTCAAGGTTATCTGCTGTTCAAGAAATCTTCACTCTTAACTGATCTTGCGCCCATTTTGCCTGTTGCTGTGACGAAGTTGTGCAAGAAGGGTGGGGATGGAACATGCCGATGGGTTGAAGGAGCCCTGGCCGAGGTCCTTGCAGTCTTCGCACTGAAGTGGCTTAAGAGGGCAAGGCCAATGATGGTAACGGGGGGCCATATCTGTACATTTTAATGTTTTTCTATACGTGTTATTCATTGCAGCTTTGTACCTGGATAATGTTAATAATGAAGCATCATTTTATTTGGGTGCAAATATCAAATGCATTATTTAAATTCTTGCAAAGCTTAATTGCCCTAAGGCGCTGATCCTTCCTATAAGCTTTGTTGTTTGATGTAGTTAACGCAATTGAAGCGTTGAAGAGGAGAATGTGCATTCATACAGCACATTTCAGGGTCAACAAAATTAGCGAACCAGGTATTCACAGAAAAAAAGAAAGCAAGTGGTAAGTTTGACGTCAAAGACTATCGACCAGAAGAAATCGTTGAAAGTTCTTTATCTATAAAAATATATTCACTGTAAGAAAGCATATTTTCTTGTGGAAGTAAAAATCTAGAAATGTGTGGCAAATTTTGTAAATATGTAAAAGAAACGAGAATGCTGAATCCTACTTCCACCCATAGTCACATTTTGTCTTCATCAGAATACAACTGCTGCAGCCAGGCATCAAACCTTGAACTTCATGCACACCAGCGGAGTACAGTTCAGATAACTTACAGTTAAGGCGCATGCAAATATTTGAAAATTTCGATTGCCATCGAATATCATATTTTTTTTAAATATCTGTATTCCATTCAAAAACGAGGTATTCGGTTTAATACGAGTATTCGAAAGAACTCGGTTATATTGATGGCTGCACGGGAGAAAACACAGTTCTTAGTGTTTGTTTCTATCTAATCTAAGAATATGGGTATGATTTTGTGTTGCTGGTGTTAGATATGGAGCTGTTTCCTGCGATTACTTCGAGTTCCCCAAACCACTTCGAGTCGCAGCACAGCTAATTGAGGAATGCCGAAGCAGGAAAGCACATTCCAGAGGAGCGGCCGAGCAAACAAGTTTAAGGCAACAAGTTCACGTGCCAACAAGTTCGTGCGCCGCCGGGATTAGCAGGTGGGCCTCGGACAATGGAGCATGAGCAGCCCTCCCCTTCTCCTCGTTAGAAGTGCATTGCCAGTCTGCGAGGCAAGACCGCAGAGAGCCGCCAGGTGTGACACCGCGACACGGGCGCCTACCATTGGCTGAAAGTGGCGTCATCGGAGCGGACTCTCCCATTGGTCAAACATGACGTGACTTCCAGTGCTCGAAGGGTTTATAAGAAGCCTTCCAGAGAGACCTGAGCATGCTGGGATATGCCCTGATTCCCTGATTCACCTCTCTCGAACTTCTTGCCGCGGGCCGCAGCGTCCGAGTTGCTGCCGGCCCGTAATGACAGTACGACTGTTAGTTGATGCTCACCTCCCTGTCTCTAATGTAAAATAAATTCCCCCAAGTTTTGGTTATCATCCCGAAGTCCGTCCTTCAACCCCTACATCTGGTAGGCAGCGGTAGGATCGCCTCCGAATGCATCAGCTGGTGGCAGCGCTACAGATCAACCTTCGTCCAGAGAGATCGTAAGGAACCGGGAAGAGCGAAGAAGAGAAAGCCTTCGTCGAAAGAGGTCCGAACAAACTGGGAGTAGGGAAGAAGGAGCGAGCCTTCGACCCAGGGAGTCCGGAGGAACCGGGAACAGCGGACAAATGAACCGGATGGCAGGGTGCTGCAACCGTAAGTGAGCGCGTGGTTTTTTTCCTTTTGATTCGCCAGACTCAAATGTTGTGTGTTCATTTTGATAGTTCTGGGAATCGGGAGTTTGTTGCATTGTGTGTTTGCACAAATTAATTAAGGAAAACAGTTTTAACCACCTGTCGGGGCAGCTGCCATGGATCTTAGAAGGTTGGCGAGGTTAGACTTGTTGTTGGTGTGCGACGATTTGGGAGTTGAGGCGGACGAACGGATGAAAACGCCAGCTATCATAAAGGCGATTAATGATAGTGGCAATGATGAGAAAAGCATTGAGCTTGCTTGGGAGGTGATACAGGAGCCACGGGAGCGTGCGCGTCGTGTACGTTTGCGAGAGGGTCGTGAACTTAGGAGTAAGCATAAGCGTGAAGAACGTGAGAATGAACGGAAGCATGAGCTTCAAGAACTTACTCTTAGGTGTGAGCTTCACGAACGTGAGAATCAATGTAAGCTTGAGCGTGAGCAAAAGTATGAGAGAGAGAAGGCAGCACTGATCAAAGAGATACAGTATTGTGATCAGTTATTGGCACAGAGACAACGGCTGTCTGAGAATTCTGTAGGTAGTACAGAGCGAAAGAATGAGGAAGCATCTAGCAGACTTTCGCCAAAAGCCGACGAGAAGAGTAGTGCCTGTGAGATTGGCTGCCGATTCATAAGTGAAGGGAAAAGGCTAGCTGCTAACGATGCCTTAGTGGCAACAGAGGCCGTTAAAGGCCGCAAGGAGAGCGACGAGGTGCTGTGCCAACAGATGACTGTAGAGACAGCTAGGCCAGCTGCGAACAAATTGGCACAGTTACCGCGTGTGTGCGTCGCTGGTAATGTTAGCGAAGTTGCTAGCGAAGAAAAGGGTACTGTTGACGCGACAGACGCGAGCACCCATGTCAGGTCAGATGTGCGTGCAGAAGTGAGGTGCGAACTGGACGATGCAGTTGAGAGTAGTTCTCGGGATGGCGAGCTCCGTAGTCCACGAGAGAACAACTGCATTGTTCAGGGATCGGTGCGGCTCTCCGCCAGTCTAGATAGCCTAGAGAGGGATGGTTCAGTTATTAATCATTCGGACTGTGCGCGTGAGACAGCGATCGATACCGACGGGCTGTGTGCCGATTCGCAGCGTGAGCTGGGCAATGTAGTAGAGGGCAGTTCGCAAGAGTGCGAGATGTCTTACTCGAGTAAAGCCTGCTGCATTGTGCCAGAGTCGGTTGAGCTGTCCGCCAGTCGAGGCAGAGAGAGAGTAGATTTAAATGTAAATCACTCAGACTGTGCGGGTAAGAGACCGATCCGGGCCGACGAAATGTGTACCGGCCAGCACGAGGCACGAGAAGGCGACCGGAAAGCGAGTGCAAAGAGAGAGCGCCGTAAAAAGAAGCGCAGTAAAGACCGAAAGACGGTAATTAATGTAGCGCCGCCAAAGATGGCCAGAAACCCAAAAGGGCAGGGCGCGAGGAAAAAGGTGCGGTCGTCTAGGACGATGTTGACGCATCCAGAATGGTCGAGCCACCGGTCAAAGGGAGACCGCGAAGAATGTTCTGCACGGACGCGGACAAAGGGCACGGGGCAGTTAATCTCCTCGTCGTTCCGTAGTTCTTTTCACAGCTCAGCGTGCAGTTCGAAGAAAGGCAAGGTGGCAGGACGAGACCAGGTGGGGAGTAGCGACGCGGTCAATCAAGTTTGTGTTGAAAGCGGGGCGCGGGGACGCAAATTGGCAGGAGAGAGTAACGTCTTGGGGGGGCTGATAGTGAATCAGCCCTTTTGTTGTCTCTCGGCAGCCAGAGTAGCTTTGAGATCACGCCCACCTCGGGTAAGGCTGAAAGTATGAGTCAGTCGTAAGCAATCGGGAACGGGAAGCCAAGAGAGCTTCCGTAGAAGTAAAACGTGTTATGTTGTTTTTATTTTTGAGCATCGGAAAATTTCGCGATTTGAGACTAGGATTTCTTTCAATATGTAAAGGTATGAGCTTTGTTTGTGTTTTCGTTTGAAAAGCTCGAGATTTGAAAGATGCGTTTTAAGTAAACATGTAGTCTCGCGAGATGCTCATTAATAAGTAGATAGGCTTTTTTTGTGTGTGTGTGAGTAACCTGAAGGTCCAGGTTATCGTCGAAAGGCCTATGGTAAAGCGCGTGTGTTATTTAACCTTCTTTCTTTTTAAGTGTTTTTGAATTTTCTAAGGTTAAGCGCGTAGATTTTCAGTGAGTGCATGATTTGCACGGAGAAGCGTTCTTAGTTCCATTAGCGCGTGTCCTGTGTGGACGGAAGGAAGCAGACTTTATGACTGGGTTGCTAGTTTGTGTGGAGGGCAGCCGTATTCTGACTTCTTTAGTGAGCGTGCGTGGAAATAGTTATTAAAAGACGCATTATTTTAAGAGTTCTGCGGAGTGTGTAAGTCCCGCAAGTTTAATTGTTCGTTTAAGTCACGTATCCTGTAGGACTTTCAGGGAAGAAACGTGTGTAAGCGTCAATGAAAAGTTTGCCTACAACGCAAGTACGCGTTCTGTTTAGTGAACACAAGGCTAGTGCGCTTGTGGTTACGTACTTGTGAGGTTGACCATGCAGATTGTTCAGTGGCACCGGCACGTGAGATAAGTACGCCACTGCGGTAGGGTTGGAAACATGCTGTTCGTGTAGTTAGGCCACTTAAGTTATGTTCGGCTGTTTTCATTTGTTGTTTGCATCGTCAACGACCCTTTTGTTTTGCAACAACAATAGTAGTCTGGTCTTGTCGGCAATCGAGGAGAAATGCATAGCTGTTTGGAAGGGTGGTTGGAACTGCTTTGTCAAAATTGGGGAACTAAAAGATCAGGGTTGATTTTGACTCAGTAATAGCCTGGCGAGTCAGGGGTGAAGAGCCTGCGCTTACGCGTGGTGCAGCGCTGTGTTGTTTGGTTTGTTTGACGTATGTTCTCCAGGGCCCAGGATCCCGAGGGTTGTCAAACGAGGCTCGACCCCAGTACCCTGCAGCTTCTTTCAGCGTTCCTCATGGCCAGCGAATTGAGTTCACCGGCCATTCAGAACAACCGGGGCGAGGACGAGCTGTTAGATATGGAGCTGTTTCCTGCGATTACTTCGAGTTCCCCAAACCACTTCGAGTCGCAGCACAGCTAATTGAGGAATGCCGAAGCAGGAAAGCACATTCCAGAGGAGCGGCCGAGCAAACAAGTTTAAGGCAACAAGTTCACGTGCTAACAAGTTCGTGCGCCGCCGGGATTAGCAGGTGGGCCTCGGACAATGGAGCATGAGCAGCCCTCCCCTTCTCCTCGTTAGAAGTGCATTGCCAGTCTGCGAGGCAAGACCGCAGAGAGCCGCCAGGTGTGACACCGCGACACGGGCGCCTACCATTGGCTGAAAGTGGCGTCATCGGAGCGGACTCTCCCATTGGTCAAACATGACGTGACTTCCAGTGCTCGAAGGGTTTATAAGAAGCCTTCCAGAGAGACCTGAGCATGCTGGGATATGCCCTGATTCCCTGATTCACCTCTCTCGAACTTCTTGCCGCGGGCCGCAGCGTCCGAGTTGCTGCCGGCCCGTAATGACTGTACGAATGTTACTTGTCGCTCACCTCCTTGTACATAATGTAGAATAAACCCTCGCAAGTTTGGCTTTTCATCCCGACGTCCGTCCTCCAACCCCTACACTGGCAAAACTTTGCCTGTAAAGCGCGCACAACCACTAGACAGCCAAGCAATGCGGGAAAGTCAGCCTCGCAGCATCAAAGGGAACGGGTTTACGGAAAGCGAGCGTGCACTAAGAGTGCAACGAAAGAAGATGGGCGGGCCAGGATCATATTTTGCAGGGGGGTGTCGCTGGCTCGTCCGAGAGAGTGCGGTCATTGTAGGAAGAGCAGTTGGATGGAGCCGCGCCGCCGGGTTTACCCGCTGCCGCGAAAGAAAGCCAACTTCTGGGGGCCACTTTTCCGCCGTTTGACGTTCGATATATCGGGAGTCGCTGCTATTTTTGTTTGATGTAAGCGTAATTTTTGGTATATATACTCATGGTAACTATACCGTGCCCAGAAATTGTTCGATATATAGAATAATTCGATGTAAACGGGTTCGATATAGTCGGGTTCGACTGTATGTTTGTTACGTATAAAACTCATGGAACTCGAGCTCTATTGTGTGCACCAGAATGACATGGCTAAGCATCCACTGAGCAGGAGCAGACAGATTTAGATGCATACCCGAGGTTGGTTGGGTAAATAAAAACATACCCACAATTACATTCTCATTATGTGGTGCCATTCTATGCAGCACAAGTCAGTGTACCTGGGTTCGGACGATGGTGTCCGGCAGGTGCGTCTGGACCTGTGTCGTGGCCGACACCTGAGCTGCCTGCGCTGCGTTCGGGATCCCTATTGTGGCTGGGACAGGGACCACCATGAGTGCCGCTCCTACGTGACAGGGTGAGCTGTGAGCAGGCATTTCTTCAGAGAAAACAATGCTAGGCTCAGATGATGCTTGCGTTTGCATGCCCTCATTGCTTTGTGCAACCACTCACAGAAGTTTTCAAAACACAAGCTTCAAAACTAAACAAAACTGAATTTCCTGACAGTCCTAGTATGAAACTACGAATCGAGATAGGTGGTCTGAAGTTTACTGTGTCAACCTCAACGTTCTGGCCTTTATTCTCTGGCCACAAAGAAATTACTTAGAAAACGTCCCATAATACAGTTAAACCTCAATATAATAAAGTTGCTAAAAATCATGACTTTACTTCATTATCTCAAAATTCCGTTGTATTTCAATGTGAACTTTTATGCAGATAAGTACAGTCACTGCCAAATTTTTCTTGCACAGAAATGACCGTGGAAGTTTCAAAATTATCGAGCAAACGGAAAAAACAAATTTCAATGAGTCAGTGACCAATGATAAGTTTTCATTCTGTGTCAACAATATCTTCACATTGGTGGTGTCAAGTGAAGTCGTGAGAAGCTTTCGCATCCACAAAAAGGGGTGTGGCTGTCACCCCTGCCACATTCAAGAAAGAAGCATGCTCCTCGGGATTATGCTGCACTAACATACATCTTTTGTGGTTAAAGGGCTCCCAGAAAGTGGAGAATCAAATTATGTCGTTGGCTTTGCCATCTGACATTGCTGAGAGGGGATAATTTACATGGAAATGATGCAAGCCTTTCGCTAGTGAGGTTCGCTTTAGAGCCCGAATAGATTTATTCCACCAAAGAGCATTTCTGAAGGTCTGCCGCATGTATGACATGTGGACCTGACATTTTCAGCCAGTTTCCAAGAGCTTCAGTTTTGCTTTTCTCGTAAAATCCCAACAAGGATCGCTGCCGGTGTTACTACACATACATGAGAAGTTGCTCCCATGACGGCGGCATCTCGTGCAGCTGCACCACGAGAAAAGCACCCTGCTCGAAAATAAGGTGCACCCACGCCTGAATTTTGTGATGAGTACACGACCTAAGAGTCTGAAGATGACAGCAAACCAGATTCAAGCTCTCATGCCGACAATGTTTTGAGTTAGCCTGGGACATCCGCAGCTGTTTGCCGGCGAGTTTCGTTTATAGTTTAATGGTCTCCTTCCTTGTATGCTTATCTCCCGATCTTTGTGCACGACCTAAAGGCTATCCTGATTATCAGCAGGGTGTGTATTTCACATGGTCAGGATGTGCTGGCACCGGCAGCAAATAAAATTCAGTTCATGCCAACAAGGCCAGCCAGAGCACATCTTGGCCCAGCACTACGGAGTAGTGCAAGACAGCTTACAATGGTGTGGGCTTTCTTTCTGCTCTTCTCCACTGCAGAGGTGATAAAGACCATCTGGAAAAATACAACCAGATATGCTTGGATGCATATTCTGGAGTTGCCCAGCAACACTAAGAGAGATTGGTCTTGGAAGGAGGTGACTCCAAACGAACTGGTGAAGTTCATTGGACTTCTCATTAGACCTTCCTTAGAAGATGCCGAAAAGGCAAAACTGCTAAATGTGTTATACAAGAACTGCAAGGTTAAATTTTTCTTTTTTTGTGCGAAAAGTGCAAAGTGCTACGTTTAAAAAAAAGAGAGAGAGAGGAAGAAAAAGAACAGCAGCAACAACAAGAAGTGCTTCACCGGATGTCATGAGCAATGAAGTGCTTCCTGGTCTTAGTTTCTTTTCTGTATCCAAAGAATGGCAGGGTACAGAGCATTTATTTATATTTTCAGAAATTATTTTTTGATGATTTATCTTTGAAATGTATATTCTGAATTTCCTTTGATAGTGATGTTCTTGTAGATATAATTTTCTTTATTGTTGTTTTTATCAAGTGCGCACAAAAATGGTGCTTTCTTAAATTTTTATGTATTAATACATTTTTTGCTTTGCAGCATATGCTTTTGGAAAGAGTGTATCTTCTAAGTACAGTTTGTTATGCTGTGACAGTTTGTGCTGTGATATTATTTGTAGTGGCAAAATTTTTTTTATGGGACCTATAAATAACGGCCATTTCCTCGCCCAACGAAAGAGTTAATTAAGTTAACCACTACTCCAGGACCTAGCCATGTTAGCTGCAAAACTGTGCAAACCTCTGTAGCATAACGAAAATGTGTCATGTGCAGCGTCATATTTATCACACAAGGACATTGCTATAACCTATCTTTCTTACTTATTCATACTAAGGTGGAGAAAATGAAAAGTTGCTGTCTGTAACAACGTTTATCTAAACAAGACAGGGCTTTCTAATTGCCATAAAGGCACGGTAAATTTGTGTTTACGTTCGGCTTTCATTTAGAAATTAAAATGTGCCTTGTGATTCACTGTCCTCGCTGTGCTAAACTGGTGTCTCTTATTTTAGTATCCGTTATCATTATTTTTACTTCTGCAGTTTCCTGCAAGATGTGAGCAATGCTACTCCGGACATCTGTGAAGAAAGTGAGTTTCGCATGAATTTATAAATTGCCTCCTCCTGTACTCCCTTTTAACGGGAAAATGGTGCACTTGTTATCAGTTGGTTCCTGATACTGGAAGTGCCATAGGCAGCATGTAAACTATAATGCAGACAAGGTTCCATTGATCAAACCAAGTCTTGTTGAAAGAGTCAAATGACTGGAATGAGATTGATCAAAATGAGCAAGGAAAAGAAAAAATTCGATTGACCAGGAGCTTTTTCAGATATATTTCGATTGATGAGTTTGACAATGGTCTTGTTATAGTTTACTACCTTTAAACAAATCCGCATAAATTATGGGCATTTAAATTCAAAGCTTTCCATATTGTGATCAGTTCATTATCTAGTTTTTCATCTTCAGCTGGCTATTTAGGAATATTTGAGCACTTTGTGCTCTTTCTTGATATAAATGGGTTAACCATCCATTCATTCCGTTAACAATGTTGAAATGGAATGTTTTAGATGATCATGCAGTTAAACCTCGATATAACAAACTTCAGTATAATGAAATTCTCAATATAATGAAGGATTGAGCATTTTATAACTTCTTGTCCATAGAACACCATGTATTTAAAACCTCACTACAGTCCAATCTTGTTAATTCAAACACGCTTGATTCAAACTTCTGGTTTATTCGAACTGACGCTGGGGTACTCTCAAAGTTGTGTGTATTCCAGTGGGTAAAAATTCCCGATAACGCTCTGAGCAGCACGCCTACTGACGTGATGGCTCCTCTGACCAGCATTGTTCTGACTCTGCCATAGAGGAAAGGCTATTTCATTCTCTCTCAAAAGGCAAGGTCGCCGTTTCTGTGTGGTGCTGTAATGCCTCAACCAGACTAGCGGGACGTGTGCCGCGAAAGGGATATGTCCTGGGCCAATTTACCGTGCCACACTGTGGCGCTAAGCGAACTGCGAGCAGAGGAGACTAATAACAGTGACTCCTACAGTGACATATGCGCAGGAAACTGGTATCATGTGGATCTGCCCGACTGCTCTAGTTGTCTGGTTCAGCTGGACTGCTTGTTTTGCACTATCATCTGCTCATGTTAGCTCTTGCTCACGCTTGTTTTGGTTGACTTGATTAGTCTCGTCCGAGATATTTTTTTTTTTTTTTTACAATTACGTGCCTACACTGAGACACCCAGATGGAAAAGTTGTTTCATATGACAGTGCACCATATCCGATTCTGTAATACAAGACAGACCTTAAATACAAAGATGCGTAGGCTACACCCAGTACACCGTTTTCCTTGTCTTTTGAACGCGGCGATGCTGCAACAGAAGGTAGCACACCGACATGGTTAGGATCAGTGGCCGCAACTTCATCACCTTAATAAGACATGACTCACGTTAAGAACCCAGGACGAAGAACGTAAACACAACACCGATCTGTTAGCAGACAAAGGAAAAAACATGCGAGCATGCAGAGGGAAGCAGTAGCGGAGGCCCAGTCTGGCTTCGGCAACTCCACTGCTTCAGTGGCAGTAGGTGGCAGAGGTAATTAGCGCCATCCAGCAATCTGGCGGGAAAGCAAATCCGCTTCCCTCCTGCCCTTCCTTGCAACTACGCTCCCCTTGCCCTCCTTCTCAACTCCCTCACCTTCGACGGTCTCTGCGCCAGCGCTGCAAGCGCAGCCGGCCCGGCGCCAGCTTAGCCAGCTCCTCGAACTTTCATTTTCTGCCGTTATCAGGAAGCGAGCATTGGCCGGTGTGGGCAGTTTCGTGGACTTCGCTCACAGTGTGCTTCTGCGTCGCGATATTTCATAACTTGCACCATTTGTGCATCATGCTATGGTACAATAATACTTCAAGAACAAGTCCTTCTTTTAATTTGAACGAATTTTCAGGACCCTTCGAGTTCTAATTATTGAGATTCAACTGTATAACAAAATGTGTTTATACACAATTTCAATATGACGAAATGTCACTATTGCTGTGAAGGAACACCGAGGCAATAAAAGGAAACTTCCATGCAAACAGATGTTTAAATGGTTGAATTATATGCAGCTGCTTGCGAATGCACCTTTCAAATCGCATGCCACGCGACCAAGAGCGGCTGCCAAAGATGTTCCATACAAAGTCCAAGGGCGATAAGATCCTATTGTGCTCCATGTGCTGCATGCTTTGGGTGCAAGTGAAAGTGTGTGAGAGTGAGCTGAGAAATATGATGGCTTGATGAGTGCAGTCTTCCCACACGAGCAATGGGAAAGGAGGGAGGGAAGCAAGCTTGTGGTTACGCGACCAAGTGCGTGTGAGGGGAGGGGGGGGGAGGGAGAGGGGGCAATTTGGCGCATGTCTCCTTTTTCTAGTGCTGCCGTGGCTGCACATGGCTGTTATCACGCTTTGAGTGCATGTGTAGCCTGCACGCCCTGTTTTTGAGGTAATCTGCTGTGTGTGCAAAGAGTGGACATGCCGAGGTGGCGTAGCATCATGTGTGCTGTTTTGCCGCATGCTTGGTGCTGGAGGTGGCCTAATCTCAAATTTCAGGGATGTGTTGAAGCGAGAGCCAGACGAAGCATTCATTCCCCACTGCCTGCGCTTTTCATGATAGGGTTGTCCCTACAAAAGTGTGGCTGGCTTCACTTCATACCGCCAGTGTGAAGACACCGTTGACATGAAATGAAATCGTATCTTTCGTCACCAACTCCCAAATTCTGGAAAATTATATTTTTTTCTCATGCAAGTTTGCTTTTTGCGATTTCCAATCGTTCAGAAAAATTCATGGTCCCTTGCGTGTAATAAAAATCCATCAGTGTTTAGTTATCTATGTAAAAGGTCAAATTTCAGTATCAAGAAATTTCAACATAACAAAGCAAATTGATGATTTTACTGACTTAATTATATTGAGGTCTAACTGTACTAGACATAGTTAACCACTGAATAACTTTTCCTCGTGTAAGATCTGAATGCCTGTACATAACAGCCATCTGTGCATCCTACAGGACTCTAGAAACTTGCCTTGAGCATAGCTATATAGTGAGCAAGGACTGCAGTGGCAAAGAAATATGTGCGAAAACAGTCCTGTGCTTAGATTTAAGTGCACACTAAAGAGCCCTAGGTGGTACAAATTAATCCAGAGTCTCCCACTACGATGCGCCTCATAATCAGATCGTGGTTTTTGCATGTAAAATTTGATAATTTAATTTGTTTATGAAGAAATACACAGATCCAATACTAATGTCACATTTGGCTGCGAGAATTTCTAAAAGCGTGTGCCAGGTTGATGAGTAATGACGCTAATGTGATCTGTCTTGGCATCAGTATTGTCCGTGCTGAAAAGTCCAAAGTATCACATTCAATTTTCAGCCATTCTCAGCGTCTCTGTCTACTCGTGCTTTTCTCTTAGCAATGTGGGTGCCTCCTTCTTGACGGATTAATGTTGTGATAATTTCATAAAAGTTTCATTCCCTCCAACTACGAGAACCTTGTGAATGCTCACTGCTTTTCACTGGAACAATAAATTAAAAGCCTACTATTGCCTATTACTGTATTTACTCGCATAATGATCACACTTAAAAAGTTATGCAAATTCAGGGGTGCGATCATTGCGCGGAGTAAATTTTCCACACACCTGAATATTTTTTTTCATCCCCCATTTGCTGCGGGATGACAAGTCAAGAAACGGGCAGCTGCCGCTGTAACAGTGCTGGACATCAGAACAAAAATGGCGGCCGATGAAGCAAGCCGAACGCGCCATTCTTCTGTATCAGTAATGAATAATATTGTTAATATCAGTAAGTTTGTGACAATAATGTAGCCGTGCGCACCCATCTTTGTTTATGTCCCATAACCAGAGATGGGTGCGCTCAGATGCCAGTGACAGAAACACATCACGAGCATGTTGCAAAAACTGTGGCATTTATCTTCACTACAATCCTAATACATCACGTTTCCGCTAAGGGTGGGTGAATATCTTAGCTGTGCTAAACGCGCCAGTGTATGAATAGGGTACACTTCTAACGTATCAATGTAAACGTGGCTACTGTCATTGTCGCTCACGATCTGTTGCGTGCCCACATGTGCAGAAGAGAGGAATTGAAAGGCCTTTTTTTGTTGTTGTTGACCACAACCATTATAAAGCCTACAATAAAGCCAAGGCAAGTTTGGTTGTAGATTTTTTTCTTCTTGAAACTGCAGAAGGTGATGAAAGGAATGAAATGGGGCATCTGGTTAAGAATCTGTTTGGTGCATGCAGCTCGCTTGGTAACTCTTGAAGAGTTGTTCGCATAACATTTGACAGATGGTAAACATGATCATCATCGGCTAGACATGGCACACAACATATCGCTTTAGCAAGTTCAGGGTGCGATCATTACATGAGTACGATCATTATGCGGGTAAATACGGTATTATAAAGTGTTACACCCTTTCTAGGGATGCCTCTTGCATACTATTTGGGGAGCTTGAATGCACACTAAAATCCTGGTAATTCGAAATTGCTTCATTTGAATTGACGGCTAATTCAAGCTGCTCTAGATCCAGGCAGAGTAGCATGCGTTTGAATAGGGAAACCCTCCTTTGAATTCGATCTCTGAATACTGCACAACAGCTCCTTTGTACAAAACTTCTCTCTCCCATAGACCACCTTTCCAAGAAACCTAGCTAAGGACAAAAGCCAGATTCATTGCTAGGCACCATAATGTCACATAATTGAGTGGTTTAGCTATGCATGATAGTTACCGTGGTATGGGATACATTACCCACTGCACATGCATATCTCTCCACTGAACTGAGGTACCATATTGCTTGTTTTAGCATATGTCATCACATACTGCAATTGACCGTATAAGTAAAATCAAACAATAAAATATGGCTAATGCTTTGTCCTCAGCATGTGGCTGATTTTACCATTTATTTCTTACTGCCACAAGTGAGAGCATGTAGAAAGAACAAATTTGGATTGAAACAGGTTAACCTGGGCACTGCCATGTGGTTGCATAATCACATGTTGACCAGCAGTAGCTGCCACTACTGCTGCAGGTCACTGATGCACATTGGTGCTTTTGTCCTTTTTGTTTGTGTTCCTAGATCTTATCAGCTGCTGTCACTCAGTGATTGCTAATTTCCAAGACAACACTTCCAAAAATGCCTGTTAAGGCCTGCTGCAATGCTCGATTAAATACAGTATTTGTTTGCTGTACCGTTCAAAGAGTCAAAGAGTCAAATAGTTTATTCAGACAACGTGGTACAGTTGCCTAGGGCGCAGACCAAAAGGCAAGTGATTGCCTGACAAGGAGTCTGTGCCCTTGCTCCCATTCGAGAGCACAAGACATTCAGCGCATAAAATCAACACTAAACAAGATGGAAATACAGAGTGGTTGGTAACATTGAGACGAGAGTTATTTCATATTGAATATTTATGTATAATTGGGAAAATTGATGTAAGAGATAAGAGAAAAAAAAAAAAAGAGTGGTTATGCCTGCAGTGACAATAGATACATAGTGATGTTATTTTTAAAAGCTTTGAATGATTTACTTTCTTGGATAATGTTTACAGCAGGATGGTGATCGTTTAAAAAACTGGAAATTCTGTAGCTAAGTTTCTGGGTGCCGTAGTTTGTACGTATTTTTTCCTTATTGTAACATATGTGCCGGGTGTTGTAGGTGTGTGTTTTCGTTAGATATTGTTGAAAAAAATCCGTAGGATCCCAATGCATTTGTAGGTAACTAGCTAACGCTATCTTTTTGTTTATAACATTCCACAGTGTAAGCAGTTGATGTTTTCTAAACAGTGGGGCAGTGTGGCTAAGGTATGGTGCATTATCTATTAGGCGCAAAAATTTCTTTTGTAATAGATATATGTTTTCTATGCTTGTTTTAGGTGCTGTGCCCCAGACAAGAAGACAATAGTGGAAACGTGAATGTACCAGTGTGTAGTATAGTTGTTTCTTTAGCCAGATGGGCAAAAGGCTCTTTATTTTATACACGATACCAATGGACCTAGATATACCAGTGCGAACTTTTTCGATGTGAGGTGACCAGTCAAGATGCTCGTGAAAGATGACACCAAGAAATTTATGTGTTGGTACACGTTCGATAAATTCATCGTGAAATTGGATAACTATTTCTTGTTTTATACACTTGTTACGAGCGCGGAATATAATGTACTTAGTTTTTTTAGTGTTTAACTCTAATTCATTACCGTAGAGCCACGTGGACAAATTTTCCAGCCATACATTGGTTTCAACTTGGAGGACTTTTAGGTCTTGTCCGCAGAAGAATACATTGGTATCATCAGCGTACATTATTATTTCTGGTGTAGATTTCTGGTCTGCTATATATAATTATATCATTTATATATAGCAGAAATAACAGCGGCCCAAGGATTGATCCTTGTGGAACTCCATAATGTATCTGACCTAAGCTGGATTTTGCATTCGTAATATTCGTGTACTGGTGACGATTTAGGAGGTAATTCTTTATTAATGTGAGAGCCGTATTTATATAACTTGTACAGTAAAACAGGGTGCTTAATGGAGTCGAATGCCTTTTTCAAGTCTAGGAAAACACCTATTGTATATATTTTCTGCTCAAAGTTGTCTATTATCTTATCCTTAATTTTTATTAGCGCCATTTCAGTAGATTTCTCTTTCTGGAATCCGTATTGCTGCTCGGCGATGATATCGTTTCGCTTGCACAAGTTTAGTAGCCTGGTGTTTATAACTTGTTCAACTACTTTCGAGAGGATTGGTAGGACTGAAATTGGCCTATAATTATTTATGTCATTTCTATCACCTCCCTTGTGTATGACAGAGATTTTTGCAATTTTTAATTTCTCTGGAAATATTCCGGTACTCAAAATCAGGTTGCATATATGCATAAGTGGCTGATTAATCATGTGACTGATGGATTTTATAGGTTGAACTTTAATATCATCAGCACCACATGCACTGTTATTTTTTAGGTTTTTGATTACTGTACAGATTTCTAGTTCTGTAGTGGGAAACATGAAGATTGAGTTTTGGATGTTGGACGTGATATACGTTGTAAAATCACAATTACTTGCCTGAGGTTTACTTGAAGCCCCTGATATAAGAAAGTGCTCATTAAGTTTGTCAGCAAGCGACGCCCCTGTGTAAGGCACTCCATTTATAACGAGTTCAGAGATGCCGTCTCTTTTGTTGTTGGACATTAGCTGGTTTACTGTATTCCATACTTGTTTAGGGTTGTTGCAGATATCAACAAACTTATGTTCGTAATAACTAGTCCTAGCTTTTTTAATGTCCGAGCTTAATTTATTACGAATTTGTTTGTATTCAGTCAAACAGTCCATATTTTTCGTTCTGATAAAAGAGGCAAATAGTCTGTCATGTTCTCTAATTCTTTTTAGAAGGTCGGCATTTATCCATGGCTTTCTGGCTTTTTTACACTTTTTGATTTCTACGATAGGGAAAGCTTGATTGTAGAGCTCAGTAATTGTTTTAATAAAGGCGTCATATGCTGCGACGGGGTCAGATAGTTGAAGAATATCTGCCCAGCTTGTTTCTGCTACTAAGTTTCTAAATATTGTGGTCTTAGCTTCATTAACGATTCTGTATGTAATGGGTGCACATGTTTTGGAGAGACTCTGTGGTGTACAGTAGGGTTTAAAGAACATAAAAATAGGTAAGTGGTCACTAATATTAGCTATTAGAACACCTGCTTGCACATCATCTTTTTTGTAACTTGTTCAAGTTACTGAGCCCTATACTCAAAGGAACTCTCCCGAGTTCAAACTCCTTCTTATTCGAATCATTTCCCAGTCCCCTTGGAGTTTAAATAAACGAGGTTCCAATGTAGTATGGTATGTTCCTTTCAGCAACTAGGACCAATGTTCTTTTATTTTTTGAGACACCTTCTTAACAATTACAGTCTCTGAAGTGTAGTTGAATGGGAGCCAATTTGCTGTAATATATTTAAATATAATTTTTAATATAACTTTAGCGTAGAAGTGCCCAAGGAGCGCCACTTCTAAAGGTGAAGCTGAATGCACTTGTGATGCGTTGTGCAGGTGTCCGCCGACGCCAGTTGCATGCCCACTGGGGTGAGAGTGTGCACCTCAGCTGTCAAGGCCACCATCCAGAACTCATGGAGCCACCAGTTGGAGCTACTGGACCTGGGACCACACACAATAAGGTCAATGTTACTGACAGGATTATGATCACCTACGTTGCGCTAAGTTTTGACACTGAAAATATGAATAACTGTGACAAGGAAGAATGAAGTGCAACATCCTTCCTTGAACAGTGTTGCTGTTTGCTGTTCATACACAACACTGCCTCAAATTTACAGTTACTTAGAAAAGAGGGTAGACTAGGGGCCCTATAACATAAAACTATTCCGATATGTTTTTATTCCAATCTCCTGACGTGAAATTTGCGTAACCACCGACGCAAGCGTCGGGTAGTGACCCACTGGGTTTTGTGAACAGACCAATCAAATGCGCTCCTCGTTTATAGGAGGCACTTTTGTTTGCTTTAAAAACGAATAACATTGCCTACAGTGAGCGGCTTGTCTTGTATAATTGGCGGACAAGAGGCGAGGATCACGATCAAGTGGAAAGGGATTCGATGGGGCCGAGCCAGTGCATTGAAAATCGATAACCGGATGAAAAGGGTGGTGCCAGCATCTGCGACTGGTCCGCTTTCCTTTACTTAGCTTGTGATGGTTGGTCGAAAATCGCGGCTGCATGCAACAGAAGGCAAAGAATGCTGCAAATCGGATCCTCAGCGAAGAAGGGTTAGCAGAGCGAGGTCATAAATGTGCCGAAAGTGCTTGAAAATATTGCATGGCCATGCAGAAAGTTTTATTGTGCGCAAATAAAACCGTGCTCTCTGGCAGGTGCGAGTAGCCAGTGCCTGAGTGATCGGCGGCAGCCATCTTTTATTCCTTTCCAAAAGGGGCAGCCTGCGGCTATTCAGAAAAAAAATTCATCAAGGGAAAATCTGACATCCACCCGTTCGTATCAGTTGCTACAAAGGAAACCTGTAGGGGTTCCTCGAAAGAATAGCATCACAGTGGAAGAAAAATTTGTTCTGGTTCGGGACTTGAAACCGTGACCACCGCCTTTCAGGGGCAGCCGCTCTACCATCTGAGCTAACCAGGCTGCCAGCAGATGACAGGGTGAAGCCAAATTTATCGACAACTCGAAGCAAAGGCAAGAGTTTGACGTAATAGTTCTGCGGAAACCCACAAGGTGGAGAGAACTAATTAACCCTTTCGCTGTCACGGACGTACCGGTACGTCATCGCTCTTCCCCCCCAAAACTGTCACTGACGTACCGGTACGTTCTCTATCGTGCGTTCAAAATTTCGCGCCAGAGCGCAAAGCTGCCGCTCCTGGATTGGCCACACAATCTGTTGACTCTTTCTACAAGTTCGTATATTCGCCCCGACCTTTGTTACTCCATGTATTGAAGAGTACTGCGCGATGGCCACTCCCCACTTTCTCTTTGCTGAGTGGCGCGGTGGCTCCGTGTTCGCTGTATCATGCGTCGCGCGCCTGTGGTTATGGGTTCAAGGGTTGCTCTGCCATCTCCGCTGGTTTGAAGGTTTTTATTTTGCTTCTGTTGGTGTGCCTGCTACGGCGCGTCAAGTTCAGGCGCACGTGCCGTTGCCTCTCCGAAAAGAGTGACTCGTTGCTGCTTTCGCTCTCTCGCCTCACCCTCGCTTTCGACTTGCAGCTGTAAACGTAAAGCCCTTCGAACTTTGTTTAGCCTTTTTCCATCTCTCTCTGTCATCTTGATCACGCAACGTCCCATTTATCTCCGTTGTGCGGGCGACTGAAAGCGCATCCCCCCTGCGCGCGGTTACTTTCGGATGGCTCAGCGCGCGGGACCTTCGTCTGCTCATTGGAGCGGTGGCTCAATTCCGATTCAGAATACGAGCCGAGCTCGGATTCGGACTCGGACAGAGTCGCATGCGAGGAAGAGGGTTCCGCATCGTGAGATTCGGATGTTGAAGGCATTTTATAGTCAGGCTGATGATGATGATGATGTTTACTAACAACAGCTGCAGAACACTGAAATGTGTATGTTACATTGACTATGTTATTTGTATACCAATCATAATCAAAAATAAATTGCTATGTTCATTCCCTGTTATGCTCGTTCCCTGAAACCAAGCCGACACTGGGGGTGCGTCACGGTCAGAAAGGTCCGACAGCGAAAGGGTTAATAAAGGGAAAATCAGACATCCACCCGTTCATAGCAATTGCCACAAAGGAAATGGGTTCCTCGAAAGAAAAGCCTCACAGTTGAAAAAAAATTCGTCCTGGTCCGGGACTCGAGCTCAGTACCACTGCCTTTCCAGGGCAGGTGTGAAGCTTTTTCTTCAACTGTGAGGCTTTTCTTTCGAGGAACCCGGCGTGGGTTTCCTTTGTAGCAATTGCTACGAACGGGTGGATGTCCGATTTTCCCTTTATTAGTTAGTTCTTTCCACCTTGCAGGTTTCCTCAGAACTATTACATCAGAAAAAAATTCAGTTTTGTTCGGCATAATAATGCATCTTTCACGCGTACATGTCTCTTTGACGCGGTGAGTTTTCACGGTTTTGTGACGTCGCGTGACAGGCAGGTGAAGTGCATGCAGCCCAAAAACTTTTGACGAATAGCCGAGGGTTAATGGCTAAAAGGTGTCCAATCAGAAATAACTATTTCTTTTTGTTCTGTCCAATTATGCATAGTAAATGTGTATGCGTCCTATCAGATGGGTAGCTATCGTTGTTTTCGTTACAGCGCATGACAGACACGCGAAGTGTGGGTAGTTCAACAAAGTTTTTGACCAATCGTGGAGGGTGGATTGCAGAATTCGAATAGAAATGTTTGGAATAGCTTTACGTTATAGCGCCCTAGCTTTGGCATGTCAAATAACCTTAATCTTAAGGATGCAAGAAAATTAATTTGGGTGTTGGCACTCCACCCAACGACGTGACCAGATAGGGTGCATTGTTCCTGTTCCTCTGGCATTTATTTAAACAATGACAGGTGGCGCCATGACATGGAGTCCTACCAAGATGTGCCAGCCCTACTGCATTTACTGCGGGTTCATTCAGCTCCGTAGCTTGTATGTGTGCATATTTAAGTGTGGCAAGTAAAAGGAGTATTTTAGCGGCAGTCGACACCGGGTCATCTCACTTTACTCTGTGTTCTGTATACTGCAACTGCATCAACAGGCCCAACAACAAAAAGGACATGGCCTTCTCGTTCATAAGAGCTTGTTATCAAGGTACATATTATTTCACGCTTTTCTGGCTCACCTGAATGACTGCTGATTGCTTCTCAAATATAAAGAGATAAAGAAAGTCCGCACACATCCGGTAGCACAAATTGCTGTTCGGAATGAAGCACCTCTTGCTCATAGTTGCACCTAATTACCTTCTGGGTCCGGATGGTGTTTGCAGATTGTTTAAAAGAAAAATGGGCCCATCACAGCCACCAGACGTATAAACGGCCATAGCTATCCAGAGGCTCAGCCCCCTCATCACTAAAGACTGCGTACCAATGCGATGCAAAAACCCAGTAACAACAAAAGCTTGAAGCTTGCATCTGCATTGTGCCCACTACGGTGCAGCCCACTTATGGCGATACCACATATATTGATATATCGGTTATAATGACGAGTCGGTTTAGGAGTGCCAACCTGCACATTAGAGCTGTGGGAAAGAAAACCATATGTAACGCTACGTTATTCACTACATATCTGATAGCAATAAAAATTTTGCCTTCTGGATGGCATTTTCCAATCAGAATAATCGGGAAATTTGCATTGCTAAGCTTTCTTTAAACGAACAATGCCGAGACGAGGCAATATGTTTGCCTGCACAAGTCCGTATCTGCCGTGATTAACTGTGCAGCGTGTCCTGCGTCCCCCCTGCGTGCTGATTGCGAAAGCCGCGAAGGGCATCACTAGCTAGCAAAGCGCACCACAAACAGGGTGTCTACCAACCGGGAAAACAGGAAATTCTCTGGGATATTGAATAGTTTGGAAATACTCAGGGAAAACCCACGGAATGTGTGCCTCTATCAGGGAAAATTAGCTGTAATTTTTTTGAAAGGGAACGAAAGTCGCGCTAATGCTGGCTCGAGTAACAGAGAGGAATAGTAAAGAATCGTCTTTGGCGTCGTGTTGTCGGCTGGAGGAGTTGCCTGTGTATAGTCAACAACTGATTTTCCGGTTGCCCGATTTTTGGGACATGGCCGATAATTCGGACGGCTTCGCAACACCACCATGTACCGCATAGAGTCAGTGTATAAAAACATATGAAACGTAGAAAAAACTCTTTACCATATGCCTTTTTGGACTTTTTGCCGTGACCGCAGTTCTGTTACGGCATTAATCAAAGCCACCACCACCGCCATATTATCTCGCTGCCTCCAACCGGCGCTCTCGCATGCAGATCTGCTGGCAGCTGTAGCCACCACCACAGCAACGCTAGGCTACTTCGCTACTTCGATGTTTGTTACTGTTAGCAATTCACCGCTGTTAGCAATGGCACCGATTCAGCCTTTGTAATTCTTGTCAATGGCTTCAATGCCCGGTAAGCACAGAGCATTGCATCATGCCGGTTTCCAAAAGTAAGCTTCACAAAGGAGTGCGGTGAAGCTTAACAAGTATGGGAAGGGGCAGTTGTCACAGGACCTAGTATGCATTCCTTAAAGGGATCCTGAAACGATTTTGACGATTTTGTACAAACGTACTGAGTCATTAGGGTAGGTCCTTCTGATCATTAATTGATGCATCTAAGTGCTCCACGTAAAGTGTGTTATTTATTATAAGGCTTTAAAAATTTACATCGCTGTCGATCGCAGGATACTGCTCGGCGGAATTTTCAGCCGCCCCTGCCCATGTGACGTAAATCACCCAATTGACGTCAGTAGGGCGAGCTATCCGATTAGCTCCCCAGGGCGCGTCATCAATAATTTTTACACCTTTATGGTAAACAAATGATGTTCGTAATAGTTGGAATGTTAGTTAATTTGTTTTAGTAACAGAAGGAGAATGCTTAAAAACAATTTCTCGCTACACTTAAGCACTTCCGGCACACAGCAAGCGCTGTCTGCTTGTGTTACAACGTGCTCCATTTTGATGAGAGCTCCGCGGTCAGAATCAGTCTCAGTCTTTTCGCAAGCATTATGATTCGACTTTGTTGCATTGTGGACGGCAAACATAGTGACTGGCAGTATGTCAAGCTGGGACATTGTGTCCCTCTGCAAGGCAGCAGGTGAGCGGACTGGCTGCAGTGTGAGGGCATGCGTATTGTTTCAGTGCATGCGTCCACATTCCGCATAGCCACGTGGTCCTGTTGGGAGCGGAAAAAAAAAATTTATGTAATGCACTACTGTGCGTGCGTTTGCCAATGAGAGTGCAACACCCTTAGTCATGTGACACGAAGCTTCCTCAAGCACCACTAGATGGTGTTGCCCTTCACACATTTCCGCAGAGCTCCTCAGCGGGCGCTCCGGGTGGCGGCAGGGATGCGCTTTGTGGCTTTGGGTGGAAACACATCGCTAGTGTTTCAGTGTGCGAGCGCATCATTGAAGCTTTTCGTTTTTCACTGTCATGATCCAGCTGAGACTTCTATGTTTATTAATTTACATGCCTCAAAAAAAAAAAAAAAGGGATGTCATGATCTTGTGGAGAGGTATTCTCTAAATGTCCATCTAGTGGGCAGGTACATTTCAGCTGCTGCTGAAATGCTTATTGGATGAGCCTTGGGTACCAGAGAGAAAACAGGTGCCCACACCCAGTTACCTTCTCGATGGTTCAGCTCCAGCCAATCAGCAGCGGCCGAAATGGACAGTCCATTAGGTGGACACTTACAAAATACCCCTATGGTCAAGGTCACATTTACCAAAGCGCTCATCACTCAAGCCAAATAGCGCAGTGTTGGGTTGGATGCAGGGCCCGAAGGACAATCAAGCATGGAGGACAGCGGGTCCGCGATGAGTTTGCATTCCATGCGGGTGCCATTGCATCAGCAAAGGCATGGGCATTCTTCTGCGTGCGCATTTTCGCTCATGAAAACCGTGCCATGTGGTTCCAGCTTGAGGAGAGGAAAAAAAAAAAGCAAGAAGCGACCTGGTGCCCCCCCTTTGCCACTTCTCAGCAAATGTGGAAATGCGCCACGGAAGCAACAACAGACAGCCCATTTGATAAAAGATGGCGCCGACAAAGTGAATTTTTTTTGTTACTTGAGACGAAGCTGCAAATTTTGCAGGACTCAAAGTATGAGCTCACGCAGAAGTGCCGCAATCATGATGGCTGCAACCAGGGGCCATGCCAATTAACGGAAAAGGCAGGCTTTGTGCACCAGGGCGAAAGCTTCTATGATAGTGAAACCAACATGGTGGAAGCTGCTGACATTACCGAGCTCTGGGAGCATGTCGCTGCTGAAGATGAAACAGGTGGTGCTTCGATGGAGGAGTTTCTGGGTGCAGATAGTGCTGCCTCGTTATGGGAAAAAGATCTCTGATGGGATGATCGTTGTTGCGACTGAGGCGCCGAGATTAACAGTGAGCCGTCTTTGACATCGACCCTGATGTTCACACGAAGGGCACTGTCGTCAATCGAGTCACTCATTGATTTCATGCATGCTAAATTATTGCCACTAGTGTTTGCGCAGCAGCTGGACACCGCAGTTGTGAACCTGAAACTTCCACCAAAGCAACTGCAGATTGTGGGGTCTTGCACATGCTGTTAGGACAAAGGAACGACAGCACAGTAATGCAAACAATCACAAGAGCATTTATTGCTCCTTTCACACACTAATGCCTGCTAGCCGACTCACAACACATAGAACATTTCAATGGGGGGGGGGTGCAACAAATCTAGGAAGTCCGACTCACTGCGACTGGATAGCGAACGAATAGGTTCGCCCCCGTGCTGGACACAAATGCCTGGT
This sequence comes from Dermacentor albipictus, assembly GCF_038994185.2. Classification (NCBI taxonomy): domain Eukaryota; kingdom Metazoa; phylum Arthropoda; class Arachnida; order Ixodida; family Ixodidae; genus Dermacentor; species Dermacentor albipictus. Next base: position 331,116,301 of record NC_091821.1, read on the forward strand.
CATTCATGTGTTCGGTCATGTGAATGGTGGTGCATTCAAATGATCGTGTTCTTCCATTCTGGTCTCCTGCTCCTAGGCCTCATGACATGGTCTCACAGAAGCATGCATTGGCGCATGCGCGCGGAATGTCCACGCTGCTAGCTGATCCGGAGCAAAGAGGAAGAGCATGCTCCCTGTCGCACCTGACTAAACCCACCATTAGGTGGCATTAGCAATGCAACACTCGCGCCATCTCTCGTAATATGCTGCAACCACATCGTCGCCGACGCTTAGCTACTGGGAGAAGCTAGATTACAGGAGACACGAGAGCCATGCGGGAAAAACAACGTCAGGGGACGTGTGAAAGTCGAGCAGCCCCACAAGATTTCTGACTATTTCAGCACGCCTAATGCTTAGCATGCTGTTTAGAGGTCTATAAGCGTTTCAATTTTCACAGTCTACTTCATACAATGACTATTTCTTAGCGCAAGTAGTAAATTTGCTTTTGCAGCTACGAAGGTATGTTCGGCAGCTTTCTTTTTTACAGCAATCCATATATAGCGATGATCGGTTATGACAATCCGATTTTTTTTGTTCTTCTTAATATCATTATAAGTAGACTGCACTGTGCAAGGTAGAAGGGGGGAAGCTACAGTTGACACATTGGGATGCACCATGGCAGCACAAAACAAAGATAAAACAACTTCATGCACAACAGAAAGCCAAACCTGCTGCTTTGATGTGTTCACCGCTGAACTCCTGGTGGGCCCCCGTGCTGCAGCCAACCCCACACCCCCTCTCCCTCCATATCATTACAGTCTGTGTCTGACCCGCAGCAAACGCTGTTTCGTCCATGCTCGTTGCTGCGGCAGGAGGCAAGTGTCAACACCTAAGCTATTCATACACCATGTTGCCAACTTTCGCCTAAACATAATGGAAGGATGTTCTGTCTCCATTATGGGAATACAGTGGTGATGATGATGGCTCTGGTGGTAGGGGTTGTTAACACTGATATGCAGTTTTGATTTTGTGCCTCGTTGTAATGCACAGGTAATAAGTGCACTCATTTTAAGGTGAAGCTTTCGTTGTGGAGTCTGACAAGCTTTGATGTTTTTGTCGTTGGTTAGACTGGGCTACTGCGGAGGCTACCTCGAAAGCAAAGCTTTGTTTGTGTTGTCAGATTGGTTTAGATGCCATGGTCATTAGCGGTCATGGAACTGACTTATCCATGTTTTGTTTGCAGGTGCCTCTCTGGTACCACCAGCATGGCAGAGAGCGCCGCCTAGTGACATCTAAGAGAGACAAGTACATCCACACTTCTGGTCATGGCCTGGTACTTATGTCGCTAACTGAGAGGGACTCTGGGCATTATGACCTGCATCTGGAATCAGTTGGCACACTCTGCAGCTACAACCTTACTGTCGATGCTGGTTAGTTGGCATTTGGTAATGTCATTAACTGATGCACATATTTAGATTGCGCGTCAGAAAAGTGGCCTGTTCTGACTACTTCACTATGAACAGTGTGCGATCAACATTTAATTGGTTCACATTGTGCAGACTTATTTGTGATGGTGTGTTGCATTTGAGTGGGCATTTGGTGTTGAAAATGGTTACGTACGCTTCTAGTGCCATATTAGTATCACGAGTTTTCTAAATGATATTGTTCCTGTCAGTCCTGGGCATGTTTTGACTAGACTATTGTATATTCTGGTTTAAAGGTCACCCTTTTGTGCAATTCGCACACCCCACTTTTTGTGAGTTTCGAAGAAAAGAATGGTATCTAGGTTATACTGATGTATAACACTCATCTATTTTAACTAGGTCGGCATGATGAAATGTGATTATGAACGCTTGTACACTCATTTTCCAAATGCCTTACTTCCCAATTTCATAGCACTAAACTTCCTTAAACATAATTTGGCTAGCTGCAAATTCTAGTGGAAAAATATTTCGACCAACAATCCTCTTCAGCACAGAAAACCAACATTTACCACACTTTACTTGAAGCAATTGAAGGCCTTGTCCTTCAATGCAGCTATGTCAGTCAGAAAGTTCAGCCACTTCTGCCAGCAGCATCGCTAGGTCACCGTTGTCGGCCTCTGAATAACATTTACAAAACGTTGTTGGCACGTCGCAAGCATTGCCTCTGAGGCGTGGCATGCTTAGGAAAAAATAAAAACTCCTATTTGTTGCTCCAGCCTGCACAGTATTATGCATATGTGTAACACCGTTGTACATGCTTGGACAAAATTTTATGAAAAAAAGAAAATGCTAACTATAGTCTAGAAAATATGGTAATTGATACTGATTGATTGACAACTGTGACAGTTGGCCTTGTAGACCATATTTACTTGCTTAATTATTTCACTCATGTAATTATTGCACTCCCAATATGTCAAAAAAGAAAAGAAGTTTTTTCCTTGCATAATAATTGCACCTTGAACGGCAGAGCTTTGTCGGGATGGAGGAAAGAAAAAAAGATTAGGAGAGAGCATAACGTCAGGTAGTCAGCCTTCGCAAGGCAGTCTCCTCTGGCATCATTCTCTCCCTGCTTTCGCTTTGAAATGGGACATGCACACATGGCAGTTTAAATCCTGGGATAAGTCGTGCTGTATATGGCTTGGTGCATGGTAGGTTTGAGTGCTGCTGACTGCTGAAGTTGCCACCACTTTCTACGGCCAATGTTGCTCACTTTCTGCTTGCTGCATTTGATGCTTTTAGTTCTCAGCTGCAATAGCTGGAAATATTGTTGCCGTTTCAATGGCAGCACCAGCTTTAGAGCATCCACACAATTAGCGACACATGACAACTTCCGAGCTGTGCAGGGAGAAACCTAGCACAGCTGTGCGGTGTGACTAGAAACAACTGCTTGCTGTCACATGCTTGGGTGCATTTCTCATGATCCTTCCTTCTATTTTTTTATGAGTAGGCTTTAAGATTGTCATGTGCTGCTCTTTCCTAGTTTTTTTTCTTTCTTCCATGTTTGTCTTGGTGCCATTTTGCCATGGGCAGCTTACAAGTTGCCCAGCTGCCTTCATGGCTTTATGTATGTGCTGGAACACAGCAACTGCGCTGCCTGCAGGAACTTCAGTATCGATGACATATGTGTCTGGTTGGAGAGGTCAGCATCACAAGCTAAAGCAACAAACAAGACATGTCGGCCTTTTCGTGGAGCAAAGATCGGCAAGCTTGCACAAGTCGAGGACTCAGTCCTTCAGTATGTAGGGGATCTCCAGAAAGAAGGATGTGCCGTATCACTGGAGATGATATTGAATAAGGCACGCACAATTGCAAGGAAGCAGGGAATCTTGGTGAAAGGCTGTGCAACCAGTGAATGGATGACATGCTTCATGCAACGGTGCGGGTTATCACTGAGATGGCAGATGCCGTGCCAGGGGCTCCTGTCTGCCTATGAAGACGAACTGATAGAATTCCACCAGTTCATCATGAGCACCTGTGAAGAAAAATGCTTCCTCTTGTTGCATATCAGGGATGCTGACCAAACTCCGCCGTACTTAGACATGCCCCAAAGTATGACATTTGAGGAGAAGGGTGCCTGGAGCGTCCTAATCAATATGTCGGCTGTGAAAAAGCATCGATACACAGCAATGCTGGCAGTGACCACGGACGTCCATAAGCTGCCACCTTGCCCCATATTATATAACGGAAGACTCTTCCAAAGGAAAACTTTCCTTGTAATATCCACATCTGAGCACAGGAGAAGGGATGGATGACGGCGGACCTCATGGTTATGTGATGTTGGGGGACATTTGAGGATGGTGATTGGAAGTGCTTCTCGTTGCCATCATTGCGTGCGGTGGACTGCTTTCATGCTCACTTTGTGGAAAGTGTTCGTGCAGAGCTGAAGGCATTATGCTCTGGCGTCTCTGTCATAGCAGGTGGCCTCGCATCACTGCTGCAGCTTTTCAACATGTCCTTGAATAAGCCTTTCAAAAACAACTTTTGAAGGCTGCATGCAGACTGGATGGCCGCAAGCCATCGTCATCCGACATTGGGTGGCCAAATAAAGAGGCCGTCAGTTGTTGTACTTTGTGCCTGAATCTCAGAAGCGTGGAACAGAATCTCAAACGAGCTGGTCATCAAGAGTTTCAAGAACACAGGGTAGCGAACTCCCTGAACTGGACCAGCAATGACTTGTGCTGTGGTGCTGTGACAATGCACACAGTGATGACATTGTAGCCTCTGACGAGGAAGCTTGCGGTGGTGGCAGTGGGAGTTCTGACTCTAGATAAGAGCGAGCAGAGGAAGGTAACTGAATAATAAAGACACTTAAAAATAACAGGGCGAGGGGAAATTTAAGTAATGCATAGTCAAGGCTTACATTTATTACAAAAGTATGCCTTGTTCAAGTTGTGTCTTTGGCTATGTTTAAAGTCGCTGTCGTAAGAATTTCAACCTGCAACGTGTATTTAATTCTTAGTACCCCATATGTTTTCCTCTAAAATTTTACCATGCATAATGATCTCACCTCCAAGTTTGCATTAGTTCTTTCAGGAAAAGATGTGTGATCATAACGCAACTTTGTGCATTCTTTCTGTGTCCTGTCCACAAAACACGTCATTATAACCATGTTCTATCAAGCCAGCAACCAATTAGCCCATGTAAATCTGTTAAGGAACATGTTCTTCCTTCCATCGGAGGTACAAATAATTTGTGTGCAATGTTGTGTTGAGGAATTGAGGAATTTGTCAGCATTTACTCATGTTGCATGTCGTGCTGGCTTTTCAGAGACCTGTGGAACCCCGACAGAAACTGACTATCGAAAGATCTACTCAAACTGGTGCCATGAATTTGAGAAATACAAGCTGGCAATGAAGACTTGGCAGACCAAACATGCCGTAAGTGTGCCCGTCTTGATTGACCTTCCTAAAACAAAATTGACCTTCCTAAAAAGCAGAGGGGTTAGCCAATGTAACTGCCCAGTTGGAAAAATAAAAGGAATATGCCACTGAGCATGAGTGCCCAGAATATTCTAGGACCAAGATAACATTGAATTCTGTAACAAGCTTTAAAAATAGCAAAACAATGGAAAGTGTATTTGGCATTCAGAGATATCTGCAGCTGACACTACAGACACCTTCTGGAGCACTCAAATCAACTGTGTAAAGAAGTAAATGTAAAATTAGGCAATTGTTTTTGTTTACAAAATTATCTGCCTGTATGGCTATAAGAAATATTGGATACAAATAATAACAAAGGTGTTTTCGTGTTCATTTCAACTTTGCTGTGATGACATTTAACTGTAATTTTTGTGTGTGTATGCTAAAATGCAAAAACAGTCAATGTAGTCAAATCTTGCTTCAACGACAATTTTGTTACAACAAAGCATTTTTGATTTCCCATTAGTAATCCATACAACTGCAGTTGAACCCCACTACTATAGACCTCTTCTATCGAGCTCCAGTCCATAGAAGTCTAGTGTATTTCTAGTCCATTTCTCCTGTAGACTGCTAGTCTGTAAGAGAAATCAACTGTGATTCCGCCTGTAACATCAGACAAATCAGTGGGGAAACTGTCTACCACCTCACAAAATTTATCTTACAGCCTGGGAAACAGATTATCTTGTGACTTTAAAGTTGATATTATTGCAAATTGTTTACTTAATGGTGTTAAGTTGGAGTGGTTTGTTGCACTCGTCGGTCCCTGGACTTGTGCAGTAGTGCTGAAGATCTGAAACACTTCTCCAGAATAACTCTGCGAGTGAACTTTTTTTTCTTTTTAGAAATGTCAAGGCGGAGGTCACCCTAACGATGTCACCTACCAAGGGAGGGCACCAGCTGCCTAAAGCTGAGCGAGTGCTTTTTATTTCTCCTTCTTTGAAGAAGGTAACACACGTAGGAGGAGTTCAACAGACTTCATGGCAAAGAACTTCCCCACAGTCATCTTGGATCTAAGGTCTACATCCATGTTTATTTTGACATGGGAACCACCACTTTTTTAATTTTTTGGTTGTCATACCAGCCAGGCCTCTCATACTCCTGCAGTATGATGGAATTGATATAATGCTGATTGCAGCTACTTATACACAGCCTCCAAAGAGCAATTGTCACACATATTCACTCAAGCTGCGCATACTAGAAGGTACGGACCTGAGTTTATAGTAGCCCAAGTCCTTGAATATTCAAAGAGCTAAAAACTTGACACATATGACAAGACTGTCATTTCGGTATTGGTGTACCCATTTTAGAATGTGTTGTGGGCAGCATATGATTGCAGAGGGCAGTTCAGTGCAGCAGGAAAATGTTAAATAATTTGCAGCGGGAAGTGCTGCAGATCATTTGACATCTTTGACATATTTCACATTATTGACACAGGAGAGTGCTGGTCAAAGCATAGTTGCATTTGTTCATGTAGCCAAATTCATTAAGTTCTTGTGTGCATTGTGTTCAGCACAGTGAAATCGAGTGAGGCATTTTGATTGTGTCCACTCTCACTATACCGGTCCTGATGTGTGTTTTGTGTGCAGCAGCTACTGTAAATATTGCTTTTATTATGACTATGAGTATTTTTCTTGTCTTGTGTTTAGTGAATATGTTTAGGAGGGAACAAGATGCAGATCAAGTTTTTTCGTTTTTTACTCCCTAGGTCATTGCTTTGTGCTAGGCGCAGGAGGATGAAGTACTCATGTTTAGACACATACTGTATGTCTGCATCATTTTAGATGCACATTTTAACTGAGTGACTAGCCACTACATTCAACAATCTCATTTCCTTGCCATGAGCCTGATCCATGCATCCTTTGTTCATTCAACCTTGCAGCATGTCACTCAAACTGCTTATACACAAACTGTAATATAAAGCTCTGTAGATGTGAACCAGACATTCTATATTGTACTACATTTCTAAATTTTAGAATTGTGTAAATTTTTGCTTGCAATGTGCATAAAATGTACAGCTGCTGACAGAAGTTCATGGGACATAGAAGGGAGCTAATTGGATTCTATTGTGGTCAAAGCATGCAGCCAACACTTCTTGTGTGTAGTGTTCTCATGTAAGTACAATCCACTTAGTGTGCTTTTTTTTATATAGCCACATTAATGTTCCCAAAACTCCTCTCAGCAGTTTTGCAGGCCTCACCACTGTTAGTAACAATCCTTGAGCATTGGGTATGTACACTGTTTGTAATGGCTAATTGGAAGTAAAACAATGGTATAGTCAAAGCACGAAAAAAACAGACAGCACCTATGTTTCAGAGCACACACACAATTTGCCGATAATATTGGTGTTTGTCAGGAGATGCTGCTATAATTATCAGAAGCTGTGCCCTTGTGTATTGTTGTAGGCAGTTATGAAGACTGTTCATTAGTTATTCAGTGTATTGACAAAGCTTTGCAAAACCATTACTGCACCCTTGATGGGCTAGTAACTTAAGTTCACTTCCTATAAATGTTAGTGGCATTGGAGCTCCTGAACCAACTTTCATTAATGTGTTTCCTAATCCAAAGACATATTTTTAACTGCAGTTACCCTATGTATTGCTGTCACGTATTGCAATGCTGTGCACAGAGGCATTGTGCCATTTACTCATTTTGTTATATAGTGCCATGTAAAGCTTGGATTAGCACCTTATCTTGCTCATCTATCATGTTTTTCTGATGTCAGTGATCTTCATTGCCATGGCAGCAGCTGCATAGAACAACACTGAATACTTGGTGGCATCTTGTGAGTTAAATATGATACAACCACGTGAGCAATACTTAAGCACTTGATGCAGATGCAGTGCAAGGCATCCGTGAGACTACCACTGTTTTCCATTCCTAACGTGGGATGGCCTGAGGCATTATCAAAAGTTGTTTCATTTGCCAGAAACATGCCAGTGTCAGCTTAAAGGGACACTAGGGGGCAGCACTAAATCATGGTGTATATGCTGTTAGATTTATCTTTCCAAGATCTCTCTGCATTTCTCTTGTGAAGAAAGAAGTGAAGGCCCAACTTGTTTTAATGATATCTTGAGCCCTACTGCTGTGCCACTGAAATTATGGTGACAACGTGGTTTTCATGGTATTTTCACACGTTGTGGTACTTGTACTTGTCGTGGTACTTGTGGTACTGGTATACACATGCCAAGTTCACAGTTTACTGTTACTGGCATATTTATGCGACCAACTGTCTATTCGAGATATGTTTTAGTATTTTCAAAATGCAATGTGATTGAGTTTTTAATAAACAGTCAACTAGACACTGCCAAAAGCACTGATGTTAATGGAAACCAGTGTGAGAATGCTTAGGTAGTGTTGCCACTTGCCTTTATAATTTTTCATGTCCTTTAGTGGCAGATCAAACCTCTACTCATTATGGGACTGACATTTTTATATTTCTGGAAATGAAGTACACCAATCTATTGTAGTCCAAAATTTCTCTTTGCTGTCCTTTTAAGAGAAGGGTGCAAGCATTGCTGATCTTGGCGTGTTTCTGTGCCAGGCCTTCTTAGCCTAAATGCCTATTCCCACATTTGCAGGGTCGGCACAAATATGTGTGCATTACTAGGAACTGCTGATGCCTTGTGCTGTGTGAGTGCATGTCATAGAGTCTATTTATTTACACACCATACAATTCCTTATGACCTCTAAGATTGCATTGAGGCTTTTTACCCCTTGTAAGTATAGTAGGTTGTGCTTCTCGATTTGTATAGCCACATTGCGTAGAATGTGCTCATAGTGCTGTGACGTCGTCGTACGAACTCTTGTGACTTTTGTCGTTTACAGTGTATGCATTGCCAATGATGCAAGACGCAAAAGAGAGTTGTGAGAATAGTGCTGCCCAAAAGCTCTTTTTTTCCCCCTTTGTACTGCGAGCCGCGTAAAGAATTGACTGGCCTGTTTTTGTCATTATCCTCTGTGGTTTTGATGTAGGTCCAGTCCACATCCTGCTGCCTGTTGGCAGCAAGTGTCCTTGTGAAAAGTGAACATTTCAACATGAATGAGGCAGTTTAAATAAATATTGCCCTTTTACATGTCATCTCAGTGCTTGCGTGCATGTTTGTGTGCATGAGAGAGAGAGAGAGGGAGGGAGATTAGCCTATGTATTTAGAAATGTGCCTCAACTTGAAGCCCAGGCTTGTCTAGACGTAGATGATGCCTTACTTGTACGTCCTGAAAGAAATCCGGAGTGTCTTGGACACGTTCACACCAGGTCTCATGTAGATCAAGTTAAGCATGGGCATCAGGTTAAGGTGTACTTCTGAATATGGGGATAAGCTTGACATATCAAGGCCTGCATCGTTTGCTAAAGGGATGATACGGGAGTACCAAAAACGGAATTCCAAGTTTTGAAGCTTGTTGCATTTTCTTACGTCAGAAACAGTTTACCAGCGCCTATTTTTGCAGGTATCGGCAAAGTCTCTTAGGCATCTGTCTTTTCTTTTTTAAAAATCTTGGATGTGGAAATTGGCACCCTATGGTCGGTTGACAGAAACCGGCATCATAGGTGGCTCAGTGCTCCACGTGTGCTTCTATATGGCTGTCAGAAAAAGCAAGTGCTCTTCGTTTGGCACTATAAGTAAGTGCCAAATGAAGCAACAGTGCAAGAAAAAAAAAGCGACCTGACATCATGCACAAAACATTTAGTGACTGAGAGTCACTCAAATGTCATGTTGCCTTTTGACACCTGACAAGGTTTGTCTCATGTCATTAACGCAAGTACCATTAAAAATCTCGGACTTGTGCTCACTAGAGTGACTGTATATGCCTAAAAGGAGCCACATGCAGTAGCTCTAGTGCTCACTAGTGAAACGTCACTGGGCACATTCCACTATCCACATGGGGTGCCACTGGTGGAGGTACTACTTCAGCGGCTGCTGGCTGAGTGCGAGGTCATAGGTTTGACTGCTGGCAATGGCAGCTGCATTCGCTGCCATCACCGTCATTGCTTTGCTCGAAGAGGGCTCGACCAGCTATCCAACCTCGTGTATATATATATATATATATATATATATATATATATATATATATATATATATATATATATATATATATATATATATATATATATATATATATAATTATATATATATAATATAATATAATTATATATATATAATATAATATATATATATATAATTGAGCTACCGCCGCCGCGGTAGCTCAATTGGTAGAGCATCGCACGCGACATGCGAAGGTTGTGGGTTCGGTTCCCACCTGCGGCAAGTTGTTTTTTCATCCACTTTAATTTCCAATAATTTATCATTACTTTATTTCATTTATTAAGCACCTGCAATTTCCCCTATGTTGTACTTGGTGTCAGTGTTTGTTGGCTTCTCATTATATGACTAATAAATATCGGGTCCCTCGGTTAACCCCCTTTCTTCTCGTTTATATATATATATATATATATATATATATATATATATATATATAGTCATATGATAAGCCAACAAACACTGATACCAAGGACAACATAGGGGAAATTACCTGTGCTTGATAAATGAAATAAAGAAACGATAAATCAATGAAAATCAATTTGCCGCAGGTGGGGAACGATCCCACGAGCTTCGCATTTCGCGTGCGATGCTCTACCACTTGAGCTACCGTGGCGCCGTTTCGCCATTCACTTTCTTGAGTATATGTTTTCCTAGTAGAACCCTGGGAGTGTTAGCCAGCACCACCACTCGCAGACCTTTATGGCGGATGTGGAACATCCTTGTTGCCGCAGGTGTCGCGAGAACGGGATCTTTTTTGGGGTGAATGCAACCAGTCAATAAACCCACACCTGCTACCTGAAGGCATCAATGTTGCCGGATTCAAGACCCTCGTTATGTAATAAACGAGAAGAGAGGGGGTTAACCGAGGGGCCCGATTTTTATTAGTCGTATGATAAGAAGCCAACAAACACTGACACCAAGGACAACATAGGGCAAATTACTTGTGCTTGATAAATGAAATAAAGAAATGATACATTAGTGGAAATGAAAGTGAATGAAAAAACAACTTGGCGCTGGTGGGGAACGATCCCAAAAATTAAGTATACCACAAATCCCACAACCTTCGCGAAATGTGAAGGTTGTTGGATTGTTCTCCACCTGCGGCAAGTTGTTTTTTCACCCACTTTCATTTCCATTAATTTATTGCAGGGTGTCTACCAACCGGGAAAACCGGGAAAACCGGGAATTCTCAGGGATTTTGAGTAGTCTGGAAAAAGTCGGGGAAAACTCAGGGAATTTGGGCCTCTATCAGGGAAAATTAGCGGCAATTTTATTGGAAGGGTTGAAAGTCGCGGTAATGCTGGCTCAAGCAACAGACAGGAATCGCAATTAATCGTCTTTGACGCCCTGTCGTCGGCTGGATGAGTTGCCAGTGTGCAGTCAACGACCGACTTTCCGGATTCCCGATAATTTGGACCGCGTCGCGGCACCGCCATGTACCCCATAGAGTCAACGTATCAGAACGTGTGAAATTTTGGACGCAAGAACCCTTCGCCGTGCGATTTTCCGGACGTTTTGCCGTGACCGCAGGTCCGAAACGGCGGTAATCAAAGGCACCACCGCTGCCCTTTTGATTACTTCGCCACCTCGCACCGGCACTCTCGCACGTAGATCCGCTGGCAGCCGTTGCCACCACTGCGGCAACGCTAGGCCTAGCTGCTTCGACGTTCGCTATGAAGCTTCTTGCCCTTGGGTGCCGAGTTTTTTATTGAAAGAATTCGCTGCTGTCAGCAATGGCACGGACTCCGCTTTTGTGGTCCTCGCGATTGGCTTAGAAACTTAGAGAACATGGTGCGTTGCATAATGCCGGTCCCCGAAAGTCAGCTTCGCCTCTGTACAGAAACGTTACATGGTGAAGCATACGCAAAAGTATTGCAGTGACGCATAACAAGTGTGGGAAGGGGCTATTGCCACAGGAAACAGTATGTGTTCCTTAATTATACACACGTGCACCCGGTATTTCCTGTCACAGTACGAGTGCCGATATGCCTAATATGTGTACCGACAGGCCTTCAGAGCGTTTTCGAACGTGCCTGTGGCGGCTTGAGCCTCTAAGGGCAGTAAATGACACGCATTTATTTTTTTCCAAATGGTCGATTTTTCGAACGTTTTCGTGACCTCTAGGGAATTCTAAAAATCGGCTGTGGACTGTGCAAATGACCAAGATGCTTCAAATTGTCCTTGGGGCGAACGAGTGGTAGAAGAAGGACAAGAACAGAAATGATGTACGCATTGAGGAACAAACGGGAAAGGAAGCTTGCTGCCGCCGTTTTGAAGGAGGTTGAGCTCAAAAAACAAAGTTTTGGCTGATGCCGAGATGCAGGTGTCCCGCATCCAAACCAAAATAAACTCTTTAAAGCAGTGAAACACAACACTGAGGCGTCGTGCGCGGGCTGAGAGTATGTCAGAACAATTGAGATTGACTTACGAGTGGTTGTTGAGAGAGAATCTCAATTGTGACAGAGTTCGGGCCTCATACCACTGAGCTTGCTTTCAGTTGATAGAAATAGCTCATATTCGAATATTTTTGCTTCTCTGTGCATCTCCTTTTTATTCTTATTTGTGAATGTCCGACTTATTTGCAATTTTTTTCGAAGACACTTTATTTGCTGTGCATTTTACTAACCCCTGCCTTCTATTCTCTTCTTGAATAACATAAACACTACTCCTTAGTATTCAAATTGAATTAAGTCGCTTTTTAATTTTTTTCATGTGCTTACTCGACAGTGACAGCATCAGGCGATATGGTTTCAGCCCGTCTTGACATAAAACATAGTTCTGAATCACTCAGGGAAATGGGCAGATGCACTCAGGGAAAACCTGGAAAACTCAGGGAATTTAGAAATGTCAACTTGGTAGACACCCTGTATTGTTTCTTTATTTCATTTATACAGCACAAATAATTTCCCCTATGTTGTCCTTGGTGTCAGTCAGGCACGTACCCAAGGGGAGGCCCGGGGGGCCCGGCAGTGAAGTTTCAGTGAAGTTGGCAGTGAAGTTGGCGGCAGTTGGCAGTGAAGTTTCGTGAGTAAAACAGGTTCAGCAGTGAAACGAACAGCCCCGCAAACTCTTGAAGAGTGAAATGCTCAGACTCCATACACTTTGCGCATGTCTGTTGCACACCTCATTGCTCCTGCCGATGAAAAGATTTCAAGAACATCAGACTCTCTGGAGCTATAAAAGTAGGACGCAATTTTGAAAAGGCCGCATGGCGACGATTTTGTTTGCTTGTGTGAGTGGCTGGCGAAGTAACACAACTCCGCGCGGTTTGTGTGCCTTTGTTGCAACTGCCGTTTTTTTTTAAGTTGTATTCTACTAATCTTTATTTTACACTTTAACTTCTTGTTCTTGGCAGTGTTCTTTCTGCGCTTCTCTCCTGCGCAAGTCCATTTGACGTAGTTCCTTGTTTGCCAAGTAAAGGAGAGGTGTATCGCACAGGTGTACCTGTAACATACACCTTATTTCATTTCTCTTTTGTGGGTTTACGTGTTTTTATGGCAAATGGTGGGCGTTATTCACATTTGTACTGGTAAAGTACCGCCCCCCTCATTTGCATAGAAGTTACCTTGGGCTGCCCCCCCCCCCCCCCCTGAAAGAAAAAATCCTGGGTACGTGCCTGGTGTCAGTGTTTGTTGGCTTCTTATCATATGACTAATAAACATCGGGCCCCTCGGATAACCCCCTTTTTTCGCCTTTATATATATATTGAAGATAAGATTCAAGTAACGATAAGCAATTACCACAAATACCATTTGATTCCAGTTTCTGCAAAAGAATACTGTGGTCGAGGGAATCAAAGGCCTTATATATATATGAGAATTCGAAATCTGAATATATATATATATATATATATATATATATATATATATATATATATATATATATATATATATATATATATATATATATATATATATATATATATATATATATATATTCAGATTTCAAATTCAAGTTTAGTTAACCAGACAATATGCTGGATGGTTCGCTGGGCTAAAAGCGGAGTGAACGGCTTGATGGGGCCCAGGTACAGAACTGAAGATATGCCGTGACAAAGGCAAAAATGGGAAACATGCAGATTACAATGCATAATATAACATAGTCATAAATCACACAAATACACTTGAAATACGATGCTCATGAAAATGCATATGCAAATTACAACACATAGTACAACATATTTATCACTCGCACAAATGCACTGAAAATGCTGCAAAAATTTTTTGATGCTTTTAATGACGGATTTGCAAGCAGTATAGTAGATATTTATAGATACTGAATCTTTTACTAGCAAACAATGGAACAAAACCAAGAACGTAACTGTTTTTTACTGCTACTGGTTATGTTTTCATATCTGTTTAGTGTTGTTGGGACTTTGTATGCCAAAGTTTGATACTTATAAATTGTACGAAATCGAGGTACAGACCATATATGGATGTTTCTTGTGAGTACTGTAATAACATGACGCTCTAGACCTGATAAGGCTGTAATAAAGTCCAAGATTTTCTATGTAGTGAATTATGCTTTCTTGTAGAACAAGGGTTTTATTTGTTTGTTTTTGTTGTTGTGCCCCATATCAACGTACATTAAGTTAAATGCGAGTTAAACAACGCGTGATATATTTGAAGTTTGGCCCTGAGTGGCAGCAGAATACAGCAGCGAGACACGACTCCTGTTACAGACGAGATTTTCCTACATAGGCAGTTAACGTGAGTATCCCAACTTAAGTTCGATGAAAAGTAAACCTTAAGTATTATATGCATATCGACAGTATCTATTCATGGTGAATCAAGAATTAATGACTGGTGAGTAGGCACTATCTTATTTTTAGCACGAAATATAACAGCTTTTGTTTTATTTGGATTCATCTTGTCTGCTCATTTTTGACCGTGAGGAAATCTCCGAAAGCAGGTTGTTAGCTCTGGATATTAATTGAGGCAGGTTAATGTCAGAGATAAGTATCATTGAATCATCTGCGTATATTACGTACTTAACTGTTGTGCCCATGTTTACTATATTGTTGATATAAACATTAAATGTCGGGGGATCCAGATCCAGCTACATTTATTGATGTGTACACTCTGGAATCTATTTTGAAGATAAGATTCAAGTAAAGATAATCAATTACCACAAATACCATTTGATTCCAGTTTCTGCAAAAGAATACTGTGGTCGAGGGAATCAAAGGCCTTATATATATATGAGAATATGAATATATAGACTATGAAAATATGAGAATTTACTACAAGACCTCATAGTAGGAGACAGTTCAGTTTCACAGCCCGAGTCCTCTCACACCACCAAGGACCTGGCGTCTCTCGGTGGCGTAATCTTCCTTCGTGAAATTCTTTCATATTTCGCTAACGCTAATACAGCTTCGCCGTTCCGGAAAAACTGCAGCATCTCTCTCTTCTTTTTTTTTGTTGTGCATGAATGCTGTTGATTCTGATTTCGAGTGAATCCGGCTTGGCTTTATTTCGGATGCTGAGAGAATTATACAGGGTGTCCCAACAGTTGTGCACCAAGACTTAAAAGAAGAGCAGTTGCCTTATTCCAAGAAAACCTAGTGCGTATTGTTTCCAGTACAGTGGAGCAGCTGATACATTTTTGTTACTGAGATTGAATTAAGTTATAATTAATTATCTAACTCAAGAAGTACTGTCGTAATTATCAGTGTCAGTAAGGTACCTATAGGCACCCCCAAATGACATCTAACTGCGGTGTTTTCAGCAATTACTAATCACTAATGTAAGCACGATCTTTCAAATAACCCCAAAAGAAGAAATCGAGTGGAGATAGGTCAGGTGATCTAGCTGGCCAATTTATAGGCTTGTGCCTCCCAATCTATTGTGCATGAAAAGTCACATCCAGCCAGTTTTATGCTTGGCTGTTGCTGTGTGCTGGTGCTCCATCTTGCTGATGCCACAGAAGTGAAGATGTGAAAGTGGGACTTCGCTGAGAAACTCGTCCATCACTCTTTCAAGGATTTCGTCCACATAATGCTGTCCAGTCAGTGTTTGATCGAAGAAGATGGGACTGATTATAGCACCTGCGTAAATTCTGAACCAAACATTGAATGACCACTGGTACTGGTGCCTAGTGCGCGTTATACCCAGTGTGGATTGGAGTCACTTCAATAATGTACATTATGCAAATTTACCTAGGTGTTTCTGCGAAAGTTGGCTTCACCTGTGCACATGATGTTGTGCAAAAAGTCAGGTGACGCATTGGCTTTTGTGAGGACTCAATTTGAGAAATCTAGGCGACTCTACAGGTCCCTATCTTCCAAGCGTTTGTGCTGGTTAAGGTGATGTGGGTAGGCCATCATTTAGAATCCTCCAAACTGATGACTCGGAAATTGGTACCTGGGTGACCATGTCCCGCAAGATAGCATGAGGGTTTGAGGCCATAAATACTAGAACATCCGTGCGTAGGCTAGGACTCAAAGATGGAATCTTTCGCTGCTGTTTCTTGAAGCTGCCAGTTCATCTCAGGTTTTCATAATTCCTGATGATAGTCGATGCGTTTGTCCTACCACCACACTTCAATGAGTAATATGTATTTGCGGCCTTACTCTTGTTGCCATTTGCAGATCCCAAGGCAAGGATCAAGTTTTCCTTCTGCTCATTAGAGAAAAACATAGCGACTCGGATGAAACAAAAGACACCTTTAAACATTTGCACTGATGTCAGTTCGCTTTTGTGGTGATAGGTTTTGTGGAAAAAAAAAAATTGTGCACTTTATCTGCACTAAGATAACAACTATCACAGCTTGTTTCCAACTAACACCAAACGCTACGTGTTACTTTGGCCGGGGCGCAGCAGATAAAGCACTAGCTCGATCACAATGTTTACCTTTATTTCCTTTATTTAGTTTATTACGGCTAATGCGGAGGGAGCCTGTTCGAGGGCGCTGCTTTATGATGCGGGTAGAAGCGCAGTCACATGGTATTTTCCATATTTCGTGGGGTTTATTTATCAGTCAGGAAAATTGGAACACAATTTGTAAGTCACGGAAAACGCCGCAGTTAGATGTCCCTGCTCCCCCTCCCTTCAGGAAAACTCCGAAGGGGCTCAGGCCCTAGAGCCCCCCTCCTGTAGTCAGCACCTATGGCACCAGCATGTTTGTGTTATGTCAGCCTTCTTTATTTTTTTGAGTAAACGCAATGCAAAGGTTGGTAATCATGTTTTTTTTTATAACCAGTAGGTGTATATTACTATTTTACGCACATTGTTTCTCCTCCTTTCTCATAATTAAAACCCTCATGTTTGGGTATAAGTGAATTTTCAAATTTTACTACCTTCTGCACCGGCTTTGTACGTTGCATTGCCCACTAAAGCAACCCTGCAATTAAGGAGTGGTACCTGCTTTTGAGTCTTTGCACTAGTATCGATTGTGAGGACATACTGTGGCATTATGTAAAACCAGCACCCGAGTGACGTGTAAGCATCGTGTGTGGAGCGTCTGCTTTCGTGGCACCAGGCGCTGCATTTCCCATTGTGCGTGGGTGCAGTTTTGTCCACTTATAGGAAATATAAAGAAAAGTTTTGTTTTTTCAAATCTGTTCATTAATAGTCGAGATGGGAATATTTCAGTGCCGCGAACCCATGATTTTAGGAGGCGAGTTCCACTGCCGAGTGGGACAACCTCTCCACTTGCCCCCTAGAGTTACTCTACTTGCCCCGTCTAGCCTCCGCAAGCGAAATTCCTTCACTGCGTTCTCCCATATTGGACCTCGACGATCGTGTGACGCGTACGTCATGGGCCCGGCCTTCAATTTTTTCTCCGTGCTTCTTTTTTCTTTTTTTTTGCAGTGCGGCGCATTTTCACGACGGCGTTGCGTGCGAACTGTTGTGATTTTCTCGTTTCGCGCAGCACACGATTTTGCGCGCTGTGCACGAGGACACCTGACTAGCGGTATAAGTCAGTGCTACACGAATACTGAAGCAGACACACGCGCATCACAGACCATGATCCCACGCTGGAACACGGTAGAAAATAACATAGTTTCGGTGTCTGCGCGCGGGACCGCACGACCGTGGAAACAAGGAGACGAAACGGAAGTACATTACTCTTGCTGCGGTGCGGAGCAAAACAAAGACACGCAGACATTCGGTTTGTGTGTTTGATTATTTCTCTAAGTTTTAATTCGTCTATTAAAGCAACTATATTACACAAATAACAGATGTTACCTTGAATAATTCTCGAAGTCACATGTCACCACGAGCGACGTCACAGTACAAACACGTGTACGTAGGCGCACTAGCACGTGTACGTCATCCTCCGGCTTGGAGCGCGGCGGGCCCGAGAAAGGAAAACAGCGTTCGACTCCAATTACAGGCTTGGATGAGAAGTGGGTTGGCGACTTACTGGTCGCGCTGTTGCTTCTTTAGGGGGCCCACGGGCACTCAGGAGGCCGGAGTAGGTAGTAATGAAGAAGGTCCCCTAGGGGAACCTCAGGATAGCATCATCGTCAATAACAGAAAACGGAAGAAAACAAGAGAGCTCGCAATGCAAAGGGCTACATCAATATGCAGGGCGGCCGAAGAAAGGAAAAGTGGGCAGAGATTGAGGAGCAGTTAAATAGAGAGCAAATATGGGTGTATGCAGTTACAGAAACGCACCTTAGAGACTCCGAAGAGCCACCAGTGATTGAGAATTATGTTTGGGAAGGGTGTAACATAACTAAGTCGGAAAGAAAGAGAGGGGGAGTCAGAATGCTCATCGATCAGGGAGCCAAATGGAAAAGAGTAAATTCAATATGTCAAGAGCATCTTTGGTTATCAGGTACAATGAGTGGGAAAAAAAACTTGGCTGGGCGTTACGTATTTGTGGAGAGGAAATAATTGCGCAGAGAAGAATAAAGAGTTAGCGGAATGCGTAAGTGCTGATATTAAGGGTTTCGGGAATTATGCCGAAATTATCCTATTAGATGACATGAATGCCCACATACAGGATTTAGATGGCTATACCGACAATGACGGGAAGTCAACGCTAGACCTTTGTGAGCAACATAACCTCGTTATCGTGAATACAGGGCCTAAGTGTGAAGGGCAGATCATGTGGGGAGTAGGAAACCGGCAATAGACCTTTGATTACTATCTGATGACAGAAGGAATTCATGATAGGTTGAGAGAAATGGTCATTGATGAGGAAGGGTATAGCAGCAAAGGGAGTGACCATAAACGCATCATTTTGAAAATGGGATATGTAATTGGGAAAGAGAGCAAGGAGTGCGAAATGGCCAGTACGAATTTGAACGCTGAACAAATAACAAATATATTCGGAAGAACTTGACAAACGGCCTAGCAAAGAGTGGGAGATAATGAGCTTGTCAGCGTAATAACGACAGAAATACGGGAAGAGAAACACGCTCGTTGGAAAGGAAAAAAGAAACCGGAAAGCTGGCGGAACAGGGAGATACGAGAAGCGATCACCGAACGACAGAAAGCATCCAGATAGCACAGGCAGGCAAAGAATTAAGGCGCAGTTGCCGCAGGATGAAGTGGCCAGTAAATTGGAAATATACTGGGATAAAAAGGCTCTGGTTCAAGTACTGGTGCAAGCCAAGATAAATGGTGAAAGTGAACGTTGGTTGTCAGAAATACGTGAGAAAAACAAGGCCGTACCTAGAATGTTTTGGAACCACATAAAATTATTAGGCAGGAAGTCAGCAGCAATACAACAATAGACGAAGATGGAAACAAACTGGAAGGGGAAGCGGCATTAAATTACATTCGAAGAATACCAGCCGAATCTTTCAATTTGAAGAAAAAGAGAGCATGAAACAAAACCAGAAGGAAAAGGATCTGTTGCTGACAAATTTCAACTGGAAGAAAGGCGAAGAGAAAAGTCCTAAGCGCACAGCCACATGGTTAGACGAGGTTCCCGTTAGGCTGATTAGTGAACTAGGAGCAAAAAGTAAAGAAGCACTGGTGAAAGCACTGGAAAAAATTTTACAAGATAGACTAATACCGGACAGTTGGCGACAAAGTAAAATGAACTTAATTTATAAAGGTAAGGTGGAGAAAGATAGAATTCACTCGTATAGACCGTTGACCCTTACATCGGTAAAATACAGGTTAGCAATGCACGCTATCAAATTAAAGCTGAAAGCATGAGCAGAGAATAATGGCGCTTTGGGAGAACTTCATAATGGCTTCAGAACAGGTAGGCGTTTCGATGATAACTTATTTGTTCTTACTCAATGTATTGAAATATCAAGAGTTGAAAGCAGACCGTTACAGGTGGCCTTTTTTGACATTACAGGAGCGTATTACAACCGCAACATTTTGTGGGATATTCTGGAAGGGGAAGGCTTAGGTGACGATTGTCTACATCTTTTGAGAGAGATCTACCTAGGAAATACCGTTTGTGTTAAATGGGAAGGGATGAGGAGCGGGGAGAAAACTGATATCAACAAGGGACTGAAGTAGGGGTGCCCCTTATCTCCACTGCTGTTTATGATGTACGTGGTCAGGATGGAAAGGCGCTAGAAGGAAGTAGTATTGGGTTTGATTTCTCATACAAACAGGCGGGTATAACAGTAGAGCAGCATTCCAGGTTTATTTTATGTGGACCACCTTGTGTTGTTAGCTAGCAAGCAACGTGATTTGCAATGTCTGGCTAATATCTGTGGACAGGAAGGCGAGAATTTAAGTTTGAAAATTTGCATTAGAAAATCAGGCGTTATGGTATTCAACGAAAACAGTGGACAGGCAGTGGGAATACAGGGCCAGGAAATACCTGGGGTAAAGAACATAAGTACGTTGGTTTATGGATAAACGAAAACAATAGATATATGGAAACACAAGAAAAAAGCAATAACAGTAAAGTGGAAGAGAAATGCAGCCATATTGAAGCACAGAGCGCTATGGGCATACAATAGGTACGAGGTGCTCCGGGGTATGTGGGAAGTGTAATGGTTCCAGGACTTACTTTTGTAAATGTGGTTGCTTGCTTGAAATCAGGGGTACAATTAGGACTCGATGGCAAGCAAGAGTGAGTGGGACGCCTCGTTTTATGCACTCACGGGAATACTACAAATGAAGCAGTGCAGGGTTATAGGGGCTGGACAAGTTTAGAAGTGAGGAAAGCTCACGTAAAATTGATTATGAAGAACTACTGAGGAATATGGAAGAAGGTAAAAGAGGCAGGATAGTGTTAAGGTATTCGTACAGGAAAAACATTAATTCACAGTGGAGGAAAAGAACTAGGAAGCTTACCAGCAAGTATGCAGCCTGAAGGGTGAGCAATGCAGCAACAAAGAACGTCAAGCGGAAAGTCAGAGGTGCTTAAATGATTTCGTGGGTGGTGGCAATTGAAAAGAAAGCTGCCATGAGTAACTACTTAAGAGGAAAAAACGAAATCAGGAAAGAAACAATTTATGATAGCTTAAAGGGAGGCTCATTACTTTCGAAGTGGGATCAGGACGCTTTAGAACACACCTACAAAGCAAGATAGAAGGAAGAGGAGCATGTGGTTGCTGTGGTTGCTGTTTTATTAGAATGTGAAGATATTTGCCGAGCGGTCGATTAAGGCACCACTGGCCTCCTTGAAGCCCTTGGGTTCAGCGAGAGCAGGGGGAAAGTAAACATGTCCGCTATAGAGATTAGTAAGAGGCGATTGGAAGATTGGTGGAAAAGTAGGGAAACGACACACAAAAAAAATGGAGACCTACAAAAACAAAGTTCACTATAGGGGGTGAGAAAATTGGTCATGAGAATTCCACGTAGTTTTTTGTTTCTTTCTTATCCAAGTAAGACACTAGGCAGTATAATAGCAAGAGCTTGGTTGAGTAAGCCACCGCCCTTTTCTAAAGGTGACGCTCATAATATCCATCCATCCATCCATCCATCCATCCATCCATCCATCCATCCATCCATCCATCCATCCATCCATCCATCCATCCATCCCGGTCGGCGCCGCCGTGGCATCGTTTCAGTTTTTGAGTTTTGCATGTGCTGTGTTTGCGTTCCTATACGACAAAAATGCAGGTGCTTGGCTGTGGAGGTCACATGCTGGGCTCTGATAGTGTCAACATTACTATCGTCCATATCCTGAAGAGAGCGCTTGGAGTTGGCGTCTCAACAGGGTTGCTGGCCACGTGTGCAGAAGGAGCACGTAGACGCGCCCCAGCAAAATGGCTTGACAGCGTGGACTCAAAGTCGAGGATACACAGGCTGGAAAGGAGATTTGTGCGGAACGCCTCAAGCAAGTCTCGCTGTGTGTTCTGTGTACTACGCAGACAAACAGCAGTGATGCACGCAAGGTAACGTTTAATATCAACTCACCACTCTCGTGTTGGACTAAACGATGAAGAAATTACACACTGGCCGCCAACATAACCGCTAATTATTGTCAATCAAAGTAAACAGCACACAAGGCGTCGCTTACATCAATTACCACAGTGCGTGGGTTCCGCAAATATTTTTCGTTATGCGTATCATTAAGGAAAACTCGACAGCGCGTTAGTTAATTAGTATGTTTTATCGTGATTTGTAGCGAAAGCTGATCCTGCAGGCGTGTGAACCTAGCTTTTAAAGAACAACACGTGTTTACATGGCAAATAACATTTACAAAGGACATTCCGCAGCATAGACTCAGTGGAGCGTCAATGCAGTGGCGCGGGTCGCCTAGTGGGTGGTTGATCATGTGTCTGTCAAAGGAGTTGAAGCGGTATTCATCGTGTGTTTCATACTTCTTTGCCCATTTTCTTTATTCGAGATGGGCTACTTAATGCGGAGTAATATAAAATCTGATCTAATTGGATGAAACCCCACCTCGAGAGGGAAGTCCATTAAGGCTTTCTAATAAGTGTAAACTTGAATCCACATGCTGGAGTCAGCATACGCCCCTGTTCACGCACGATTTTACCTTAAACAGCAGCAAAGCGTTGCATTAGCCTGCAAATATTTGCATTGTCCAAGTGGTATGCCATAAGTCTGTGAACTTATGTTTCGATTTGTACAATAGGTGTATATAATTACTTGAGTTGGAAATAAGGTGCAATCGCACGCATAGCATTTAACAAAATAAATTCAAGAAGGCTTTGTTTCATCTAAATTCCAGGAAGCTAGCTGCATTTGCCCTAACTTATTTTTCTGTGACCTGAAATGACTTTTTTGTGAAATTGGACGGCAGTTTCTTTTATTAATAAATTTGTTCTGGCTCGTATCACTTGGGTGCTAGGTACATGATGGTCCTTAGCGATAGAATGTGTCGACGCCCGCTCGCACCTGATTCATTTTACACTGCGGCTTTTTCGCACATGAACACTTCAGTGTATACACGCCAGTAAATCTGATCTTTGGGAGACAACGTTAGCTGTGTCGTTGTTTTCCATGTAGTATCAATTATTTATGTGTTCGCGGAAACGCTCTATTGACAGGTAAGTTTCGCGAGATTGCAAACACATGAATCCAAATGTTTATATGAAGCCAGAAGGACAACATTTAGACAAGTTTCCTGTGGCGCCCATAGTATTTTCCTGCGCGTTCGCTTTTTCGGCCAGCACGGAGAACTTAGTTCAGCTCGTAGAGATTTAAACCAAGCATACCAGACAAGAATTTGGCGCTAGCATTTGTGCAGCAGCAACATAACTCTGTTAGCAGTTCTGTGCAATGCCGAGGACGCACGACAAAAGAGCCGTTGTAAACATTCATTCATTGATTGACGAGTGCACAGCTGTGGCCTATCCTTAACAATGGATTTGCGCCATATTCCGACGACGCATTCGTTTTACTATGTTTCTCATTAAATTCTTTTTTTTCATGAAATCGTTCTCTTCGTTCTATTTCTCTTTATTCTAAGCTACATGTTTTCTTACATTCTTATTGCTTATTTTATTTCGAACCACCCAGTCCTTGGCCAATCATCCAGAGTGATTATGTGCCCTAGCTCCAGAGAGAGAGAGAGAGAGAAAAAAAAACATTTATTGAAGCATAAAATGGAATTCTCGCGGATCGAGGTCTTCTCTTCGTCACGCTGTCTTCTCGTCGAAGGGAAGCCTCTTCAGCACGGGTGGTCCCTCAGTCCAGGGCTCCACTGAGTTTGGCCGCGTCCCTAGCGTGCTCCACCAAGGTTCTACTCCTGCATCTACATGACCATCATCAGTAGGCGGGGGGTGCAGTTGCAAAAGAAGACGAAGAAAGCCGTGCCGCGTGACGCGAGCAGGAACACGAGGCCGATCCAGTGGAATCAGTGCTGAGCCATGATGCCTGTAGCGCAGTACCAGCGGCTGTCTCATCACAGCGGAATTTCTCTGCCTTCGCAGGCGCATCAAAGTCCCAACGCTTATGATCAGCAGCAGGAGTACGGACAGCAGCTGCCGCAGGGTGATGAGCACCAGTTCTACGGGACTCCCGCGAACCCGGTCGTGGAACCCGCGTCAATGAGAAGAATCCAGTCGCCCCTGCAGAAGGTGAGCAGCCTGGCATGTAACCTTGACGTCGAGTTACGCTGGAAAGTACCCCAAATACGCACTACTAATGGTAGAACGCCTCCTGCCAAGCGTTACTGACTAGTCCTAAATGACGCTTCACTTCAGAGGCGGTTCGCCGGACTGTGCAAACGACGACATTTCGGACGCACGTACGCGTCCGAAATTTGGCGTTTATAATGTCTTCGGCCCCTTCGGCTGCCCACTGTACGGCGAAAGCTTATGACGTTTACGATTACTCTGTATTACTCCGAGGGACACAACGTACATCTTTGTAGAAACAGGGCCGAATTACCTTGCTTCATAAGTCTGAGACCCGCCTTGTATGCACCTAACTATCGTTGACGAGAATTAGGAACACTAAAGATTAACATTAAATCAGTATGCACTCGTAAAAAAATGTATTTGAAAACGATATTTTCTTCAATTTCGCCCTTATGAATTGACCTTCAGTAGAGAAAACAAAAGTCAAAGTTCCGTTCTTTTGAATTTCCTGCCGAAAAGGTCCAGTACCGATACGTCAAAGTGACGTCACAAATTTCGAGGTATTCATATTTGGGCCGCCTTGGATGAGCACGATTTCTGAATCTTGCTAAAGTCGCTATTTGGCTGTCCTAAAATGCAATGTGGCCCATGTCTATAAAAAAGAAAGAAAGAAAAAGTCAAGCCTATTCCGCCCTGCGAATGTGGCTAACCAGCGGTGCTGTAAATGTCGTGGTAAGAAAACTTGTGGTAACGACTTTATTGCATCACTCACTGTCACTTGGTAACGATGGTCACAATGGCTTTGTGGTCGCTATGATATCCTTTCTTCGGCACACTCCCAACTGTAGGCACATTCTCTGCGAATACACATGGTTGCTTGTGTAGATTATTGACAGCAGCTCAAGAGCCCGTCGGTTTCACTGCTTCTCTCGTTCATTCTTAGCGAGGGTCCTCAATCCGGCAGCCCTGAAGTCATTAGATAGCATACGATGTTTTTTTTTTAACCACGCGCTTTCTCTCCCAAGTTCACGTGTTACGTGAACCGATTGGGCAAAAGAAGGATCTTCTACATCCGCCAACGATAGTGTCGAGTGGCGTTGGCTAACATTTCCAGGACTAGATCTACTCAAGATAAATACCTAAGTTAGTGGACGGATTAATAGCCGTCGCCGTAGCACAAATGGTAGTGCAGCGCACGCGTCATTCGGAGGTTGTGGGTTCGGCTCCCACCGGCGACAAGTTATCTTTTCGTCCACTTTCATCTCCCTTTAATAATACCTAATTTCAACCACAGCTAATTTTCGCTGCGCTCCTTGGCTCCATTAGGTGTTGGTTTTATGTGGTCGTGATTGGATATATATATATATATATATGTATATGCAGGGCCTTTCTTTTGGCTTGCATTGTTGCCAATAAGGCAGCTGTATATCTGTCAAAGTGCTGAGAAAAAGTTAATCACTGTCACAACTGTCCCTTTCGGTTTGATGTATCTGAGAACGACCAGGCACCCGGTCTGCTTTCTTCACTGTCAGCGCCGAACTGCCATTTTCTTGTAAATCCTGACGATGATCGGTCCACCGGTCGAAACTGCTGAAATTACTTGTTCTGTCTGCCTTGTAGCAGCGCTCAAGTTATTTACGTTTGAAAGGTGGCCCGAAGAATTTCTCGTCACACACACACACACACACACACACACACACACACACACACACACACACACACACACACACACACACACACACACACACACACACACACACACACACACACACACACACGCACACGCACACACACACGCACACGCACACGCACACACACACACACGCACACACACACACAAACACACACACACACACACACACACACACACACATGTATATATATATATATAAATGATCCTATAATCCTATGGTATATCTATACATCTATATCCTTACATCGGAGTGGCACAACAAGAAGTGTTGGAGAAAGGTCCCTTGACCGACAGGTAGGGCGTAAATGCTTATGTAGTGCATACCTCTCGCTGTAGCTCATGTGACTGCTGTTTTTCCCGGCATAGCCAGTGTCACTATTCTTGATGTTGAAATGAAGAGTACACGTGACTTGTTAGGATTCCCTCCGTGCAGGAAGACGACGCCTATCGTCCGTTGTACGTAGGCTTGGCGCTGATGGCCTTGCTGGTGTCCGCCATGATTGGCTCCGTGCTCACCGTAGTGGTCTTCTTGGCGTCGAGCAGCGGGAACATTTTCGATGCTACAACGGTTGAAGGCGGGGCCACGAAAATGCCCGAAGTGCTTGACCGGCTCACCCCAGCGATCAGCCTTCTGACCCCGTCGCCCATTCCTCAGGCCATGGGTACACATAGAAACCTCAGAAGCATATAGCATACTGCCCCCTGCATTTCACCAGGCTATGTTATTATCATCGTTCTTTTTACGCAAAACACATGTTTTTTTTTCTGTGCTTGACTCTGACATGGTCGGCTTCTTCTGCATGTCTCGAAGCCCCATGTAGGGACCATGTAGCACCTTTCATGAATGGCGCAAAGTGTGCTTGATATTATAAGCACCTCTTAACGAATCGTTTCCACACTCACAGCTCTTTTTTAAAGTCACCTTGTCGAGCCATGAACGCCGTTATCGGTGATATAATGCTGCCGCCACCATACCTTTTCTGCCTTCGCTTCCTCGTAGTTGTTCGAACTGCTATCGAAACTGCGCATTTTCTCGCGAGACACGATGGCCACTAAGCTCTTTATGACGCAGAGCTTTTGTATCGCCATAATTTAGAGATCTTGTAGCGGGACGCTCCACCATGGCCTGCCGTCCTCCTGGACCATAGTTTCGGCGCGCTTTCAAACCTCAACTTTCTTTTTGGAAACGTTGAAGTTCAAACGTATTTCCTAAAGAAAGAGAAAAAGAAAACAGTTCTTTTTTTTTTTAACGGGGATATGTCTCGGTTGTGCGAAAAATAAAAGTGCAACTGAGCGTTTTCCCGGAAATCAGCGGCTAAGTATTTTGACAATGAAAAAAAAAAAGAATGCAGATCTAAGGTACATGTTGGAATCCATGCGAGGCGAAGCTCACGTGAAGCGGTTCATTAAATGTTAAAAATCTCACTGCGACGTGTAAACTTGTCTTTGTTGTCATCCTATGCGACGTTTAATCTCACGCATTGTTTGTGTCTGAACATCGCGCAGGTCACAAGTTTAATGTCATGCGATATTTATGTTCATGCTATAGCTGCACCATTCACAATATACACATCTCGAAATGGAAACAGTAGACCACGGAAATCGCACTTTGAGACGTCGACTCAGTGATGCCACGAGGACGAAGGTGGTGATAGATGCTCCACCAGAGGTCATGGTGGTGTGCTGTTGAGTTCCGAGGGCGCTGGTTGGATCCCGGCCGCGGCGGCCGGAACTTCGATCGGAGCGGAATGCAGAAGCGCTCGTTTACATACATTTTGGTGTACGTTAAAGAACCACAGGTGGTCAAAATTAATCTGGAGTTCCTCCATACGGCGTGCCTCGTGATCAGATCGTGGTTCCGGCTCGTAAAACTCCAGAGTTGATTCATTCGTGTCAGGTGCTTGCCGAGAAAATGATGGCAAGGAGAGCCGTATTTACACAGAAGTGCGGCATGATAAACAGTGGCAAGGTTGACTATTATTCGTCCGTCTCATTAATGCGTTTGTCGCCCAATGCATGGGAACCGCCACGTGAGCACGTGCTGTGTTGGGCAAGACTGCACAAGTCATGGTTAGCAATGTTCAAAAGGGTTCGCAAAAAAAAGAACAAAAAAATAAAGCTTCGCCAGAGTGAGTTAGCTAGCTCAGCTTAGAAACATCGCACAACTCAAGGTGCTGGCGTAATGCTCTGCAATTCAAGTTACCCGCTACGAACGGGGTGTACCTCACGGAAGAATCCTACACAAGCTTCGCTGGCAATCTTTGAAGTCGTTGCGCTACAGCCTGCTTCTGAGTCACAGATCCGCGCTGTAAGGGCTCTAAGCTCTCGAAAATAGCTCCATCAGAGCGGTGAGAAGACGTCTCACCAATGAGCACCGGTGAGCTATATCTCGTGCAAAAAAAATTTGAATAAATTTGCGAACTCTCTCACGTTGGAGTGTACGTAGTTTTTTTTTGTTATTGTCATCAGCTGGTGACTACAATTTGGGAATAATAAATTGGGCTTCGTACAGGTTATGAAAGCTGGTATGGTATTTTACCGCTGCGGCGCTTATCCTGCCATTTTCTTACTTAGGCACGCTCTTTGCTCAGTATAGGTGAAAAATCGGACATCGTAGTGGTCCAGTTTATTGTTTTAAGCTTAACTTATTATTTTAATTTCGTGGATCTTTAAATGGACGAGTATGCGTAGCGTGTTAATGTTACGCGCTCTTAGTGCTTGCTTGCCCCTGAGCAATGTTTCTGGGTGAATTTGCGTGCTGCAGTGACGCTGCCGATGAAGGTGTTCACTCGTGGCAAGCTCTACTACCGCTCTGGCCACCTGGACGACGACCGAGGGCACCTCTTCGTTGGAGCCATGTACGTGGATAATGCTGCACTGCTTTGTCGGACATGTCTTGTGATAAGCGCCCTGAAATAGATAGGGTGGAGATTAGGCCATTTTGTGACAGCAGAATTGTGCTAGCTTAGACACTTACCCGAAAACCTAGATGCTAGGAGCGGGGAGCGGCACAGGTTACGCCTTTGGACACTGTTAACCAAAGTGCGCAGAATTTTTATGAATGTGTCGAGCGACTGCATATTTATTTGCCTGCTGGCTTGCAAACAGTTAGAGAGATATAATAATATAGTGGCTTTATTTTTCAAAGAGTCGTGCAACACAAAGAAAAAGAAAGAGAGAGAGAGAGAAATGATAATTAACCTCTTACAGCCTGAATTTTTTTGCCACAAGTGAAACATCTGAATTGCACTATGCAATACGTGTACACGGGGTAAGAAAGTCCAAAATTACTCTCATGCCATTTGCTGCCCCAGGAGAGATTTGAACGCTCACTAAAGGAAAACTGAAACCGACATAAAGCAAAAAACAATGCCCATATATTCGCATATTTCTGCTGCGAACAAACTCAGGCCTGGCAGGGGAACCGTCTCGCATTTTACGCCAGTCCATAAAACAGTGCAGAGATGGTGAATTTAGTTTATGCATATGAATGAATGCATCTGTACAAGTTCCGTGATGTTCACCCTCCATGGAAGTGCCATGCACGAAGCGTTGTTTTTGGAGTCAGAGGTGGAGTCAGAGGTGGAAACATTCGCCTGCTAACTGCATTAACGAGCGCGGGCGCGTACAGTCAAACATAGACACATCTCACTCGGTGTCCACGGACACTCATGGTCAAAATGCTGGCTTGAGGAAGAGTGGCCGGGGGCAGCAGCGAGCGAATTGACCTTCGTGCTGCCTCTCGCTTCAGCGCGAACTAATGGGTGAGAACGCAGCGAGCACGAAACTATCAGCCGTTGCGCGCTTAGACTCCGCACCCATCGCAGGTTGCTTTAAAGATAGGGTCTGCGCGGCCGCCCTCAGCCGCGCCATATGCAACCGCCGCCGGAGTAGAGCGCCTCCCCTGCTGCCTTGAGCGCGATACAAGGCGCGCTTCCTCCTCGCTTTCCTTCCCTGCGCGCGCGAAATCGGGCCACGGTCCTCGACTCACCGTCGCCTGCTTTCACTCGTACTCACACAATACGGCGCGCGGGCACGATGTTATCGCACTTGGACTTTATAGTGAACATAAAGGCGACGACGGTGGCGACGGCGGAAATGCGCCTAGAGTGGCAATATAATTTATTTCGCTATAATAACACATGCGACTATGATTTCATCCATCTTCCTTGATTTGTCACGTCCAGTAAGTATGACCCACAAGGCACTTTAGTTCGGCATATGGTGAATTTGTTCTTTGTTTTTTTCATTGCAGCCTTTGCTCTATACTTATGTTTCGCTCGCCACCTTTTCTCATATCTCGTAAGCATGTTGTATCGTGTCTGCAAATTGAAACTTAACCACATCAACAGTATAACTGTAGAACAGTAGAACGGAACGATTTTTAAGCTCATCACTTGTCTAAAAGTGAAATCTATAGAGCGCCGCACTTGATTTGCAGGGACCACTTGTTCAAGCTCCGTCTCGATAACATAAGCGGTCAACCGTTGCAGGTAAGTCTGAGTGGTTGCAGTGAAATAAATTCTCTGATAGCGAATTTCATTAGGCGATCGAGAACGTTTCGATTGCCCAAAGATGTGCGACTGTCCTGCCGGTATTGGCGGCAACTCCGAGCGACTTCCATCAAGGACGGCGGAGTTGGTTGCGCCCATGAAATATAGCACTACCGCGGCTTAGATCAGAGCCATGTAGCGGCGCCGGCGTAAGTCGCCAATTAGTGAGCCAATGTAAAAGCATGAAGGCTCTCGAGCAGCCATATTTTTTGGTACCAGAGCTGGAGCTAAA
This sequence comes from Dermacentor albipictus, assembly GCF_038994185.2. NCBI lineage: Eukaryota > Metazoa > Arthropoda > Arachnida > Ixodida > Ixodidae > Dermacentor > Dermacentor albipictus. Next base: position 331,147,125 of record NC_091821.1, read on the forward strand.
GCAACAAAAGCGGGAGGTATCCTCAACGCTGCAACCAAGAGTACTCATTATGTGACCTTCCTAGCTCTATTTCTTTCATTTAACGTCAAATAGAATATCGGCTATCCACGTTTGCTCTCTTATCCACACCGCTCTCTTACTGTCTCTTAACGTTACGCTTAACATTCTTGATTTCATCGCTCTTTGCGCGGACCTTAACTTGTTTTCGAGCTTCTTTGTCAGTCTCCAAGTTTCTGCCCCGTACGTTAGCACCAGTAGAATGCACTTATTTTACATCTTTCTTTCTAATGATAATGGTAAGCTTCCAGTCAGTATCTGACAATGTCTGCCGTATGCGCTTCAACCCATTTTATTGTTCTGCAAATTTTCTTTTCATGATCAAGGTCCCCTGTGAGTGACTGACCTAGGTGAACGTACTCCTTCACAGACTCTAGAGGCTGACAGGCGATCCTGAACTCTCGTTCCCGTGCTTGGTTATTGATCATTATCTTTTTCTTCTGCGTATTAGTCTTCAACCTCACTCTTATACTCTCTCAATTAATTAAAGCCCTCAAACATTTTTCGTAACTCGTCCCCAGTGTTGCTGAATAGGACAATTTTGCTGGACAACATTGCTGAGATAATTCGCCGTTGATCCTCAACCGTAAGGCTTCCCAGTTTAATAGCTTGAATACTTCTTCAAAGCAAGGAGTGAATAGCATAGGAGAAATTGTCTACTTTCTGACCCCTTTCTTCGTAGATATATGCCTACTTATGGAGAATTAAGGTAGCATGGAATCTCTATAGATATTTTCCAAGATACTTACGTAAGCATCCTGTACTTCTTGATTACGTAATGCCTCTATAACTGCTGGTATCTGTACTGAATCAAGTGCCTTTTCGTAATCTATGGAAGCCTATAGAGAGGCTGATTTTAGTGTGCGCATTTCTTGATTACCTGATTAATGACATGAATGTGATAAATTGTAGAGTATCCCTTCCTGAAGCCAGCCTGTTCCCTTTGTTGACTGAACCCCAGTGTTGCCCTTATTCTATTGGAGATTATCTTGGTGAATATTTTATATAATCCTAGAAGTACGCTAACGGGCCTATAATGTTTCAATTCTTTAACATCTCCCTTCTTGTGGATTAGTATAATGTTGGCAATCTTCCAGTTCTCTGGGACCCTTGAAGTCGCTAGACAGTTCGTATAAGGGGCCGCCAGTTTTTCAAGCATTATGTCTCCTCCATCTTTGATGAAATCGACTGTTATTCCATCTTCTGCCGATTTCCCCCTTTCATGCCTTGCAAGGTACTTCTAACTTCACCGCTAGTTATAGGAGGATCCTCTGTAACCTGTTCACTACTACTTTGAATAGAGGTATCGTGGATGTTCTGGGTTCTGTACAGGTCAGTGTAGAATTCTTCCGCTGCTTTTGCTATATTTTCGACATTGCTGATATTACCCTGCTTATCTTTTAGTGCATACATCTTGGTTTGTCCTATGCCAAGTTTCGTTCTCACTGATTTCATGCTGCGTCCATATTTTTCTACTTTCTCAGTGTTTCTCGCGTTATAATTTTGAATATCCCTTATTTTCTCCTTGTTAATCAGTTTTGATAGTTCCGCGAATTCTATCTGATCTCTTGAGTTGGACACTTTCAATCTTTGCCGTTTCTTTATTCGGTCCTTTGTTACTTAAGAGAGCTTACCTACTGGTTGCCTTGATGTCTTACGTTCCACTTGTATTGCTGCTTCTGAAGCCAGCCTAGTGACGGTTTCCTTCATTACCTCTACGTCATCGTCATCTCTCTGTTCTAAGGCTGCATATTTGTTTGCAAGTACCAGCCTGAATTGGTCTGCTTTTACCCTTACTGCGTCTAGTTTGGCCTGTGTCTTGTTGACCAATTTTACTTTCTCTCTTTTCAAATTGAGGTGAGTCCTAGACCTCACTATCCTATGATCACTGCACTTTGCCCTACCTAACACTTCTACCTCCTAAATTTTAGTGGGATCGGCAGAAAGTACGTAATCAATGTCATTTCTTGTTTCACCATTAGGGCTTTCCCAGGTTTTTGTTCCTGCGCTTCCTGAAGAAGGCGTTCATTATTCGCAGCTTGTTCCTTCCCACGAATTCTACCAACAGCTCTCCTCTTGTGTTTCTAGAACCGACGCCGTGTTGCCAAGTGCTTGTTAACCGGCCTGCCTTTTCCATACTTTTGCATTGAAGTTGCCCACTACTATAGTATACTGAATTTGCACTTTTCTCATCGCTAATGAACCTCTTCATAAAACTGATCTATTTCATTATCATCATGACCATGACTTTGTTCCATTAAATGCCAGTAATATTCACGTCATCGTTATCGTCGTCGTCGTCGTCGTCGTCGTCGTCATCATCATCATCATCATCATCATCATCATCATCATCATCATCATCATCATCATCATCATCATCATAATCATAATCATCATCATCATCATCATCATCATCTTTATTATCACTATAATTTAATCAAATGAAGTGAAGACGAGTCGGTCACAAAAAAGCAACCGGGCTGCATTCTTGTTTTCATATAGTGAACGGCAGCTAACAAAAATCTTTAAAGCGAAACGTGTTTAGTCGGTGTATTTTGCTTTTAAATTTCATCCCATCACGCCAGAATATACAGAGGAAATGATGGGTTGAGAGCTGCCAGGCTGAATCATTCGCGTGCGCGACTGGTGTAAACAATAGCAGCTTATTTGGGTACCTAACATACTTACACTAATTCACGTTTTTTATTAATTCCATTATGCCACATATTTCAATCTACGATTTATAGCCGGTGAGGACTGCACCATTTTCGAGGTATTAATTTTCAATGTTTCCGACAAAATCCATAGGTGTTCCAGTTACTTTCGGGCTTCAATGCATAAAGGAGCGGTATCATAAGAAAAGTAAATGGAACAACAGCGCATATTTATCGGAAGTCTGACGGTGGAAGTCTGACGAAACCGGTGTCATCCTCAGAATTTATTCCAAATAGATATGTCTTGCAAACTCGCTAGCTGCAATTCGTGGATTGACATATGTGGCGTAGAGTAATGCGTTATAAAATAATTAGTATAATTACCTTAATCATTGAATTAAGCATTTTGATTTCTCGAGGAACTAATGGCTGCCTCATCGAGTAATTTAGCCCAAAGGTTACAATTACGCTATCTTAGTGAAACGTATATCTATCTATCTATCTATCTATCTATCTATCTATCTATCTATCTATCTATCTATCTATCTATCTATCTATCTATCTATCTATCTATCTATCTATCTATCTATCTATCTATCTATCTATCTATCTATCTATCTATCTATCTATCTATCTATCTATCTATCTATCTATCTATCTATCTATCTATCTATCTATCTATCTATCTATCTAAAGATATATATATATATATATATATATATATATATATATATATATATATATATACACACTCAATTTTCGGCCATTATGAATTTCTATTTTTTTGTATCTTACGTTTCGTATAGCGCTTGGCGGATTGAGTAATGGAGATATCAATTAATTAGGCTAGAACGTAAGATCATCTTTGACGATCATCTACAAATAAAACATGTGTTGCCTTTTTTGCGAACGCCATTTGCGCAGACCCTTCACCTGCCTGCCCCACAGAAAAGCGTCGAAAACTGCTCAGCGCTGGGGGCAAGTCAGGTAAGTTGCGCGAATGTGTGTGCTACTCCGTTCACCCGGCTTCTGAGATAACTTTTTTGCTATAGATGCCAAAGCGGAATATAAAAGCATCCGTTATTCATTCATAGGTAGCACCACTGTGAAAGATCATCAAATGGCGCATTACCTGACAAGTTGCTGCGTAGTTTGAGAGTTGTTATATGGTCTTTATGGTGACTCATATTGTAATTTTTTGTTTCGCAGACGCAACGATACGGGCATGCAAGGCAACAGAGCTGCAATTGGATCGAGTTCGTTATGCATGTATTGATAAACGCGCTGCTGCTCACAGGGACGAAACTGGACAAATCACCTGCCGTACGGAGTGCGCTCTGTGTGTTGTGTAATTCGTCCAGTCTTACCTCTGTGCCTAACAGCGCGTTTATCCAAACTGTACATGAGGTAGTAGCGCCCTCTGTGTAGTTTTATATACGTACCTTCTATGTCTGTATCGTTGCACCAGTACTACGATGAATTACAGGATACTGAGTAATGTATTATCCAACGAAGCCTGGTGCAGGTATCGGTCGCTATATCTTGAAGCGATCTTGTCATTCACCTGGTGATCAATAAACGTGATTGAAGTGCTCACGGGCACTTGAGACCTTTCTCCCATTCCGGAATTTTCTTGTATAACACGCAAGCGTAGCACCGGCTTCCTGTTGTCTTGTGACGAAGGCGCGGGGGTTGTAGCACATTTTGACCGTGTGCCATTGGCGATGGGTGCAGTTGGGCAAAGACGTGGACTGCCGCAACCACATCCGCGAGGTGCACCCGATACGTGACGGAAGCACGCTGTATGTCTGCGGCACGAACTCCAGGTCGCCCAGCGACTGGCAAGTGCGGGTGAGTATCCAGTTGCGCCAAGACATCCTTCTACCTTTTGTCACCTGGACGCACGCACGCGCACGCACGCACGCACGCACGCACGCACGCACGCACGCACGCACGCACGCACGCACGCACGCACACACACACACACACACACACACACACACACACACACACACACACACACACACACACACACACACACACACACACACACACACACACGCGCGCGCGCGCGCGCGCACACACACGTGCACAGAGAGAGAGAGAGAGAGAAACTACCGTTGTGGAGCAGAACTCCTAGACGACTATAAGATGTGTGTCATCTGCGGTACGTATCTGATTCGTCAGCACATACAGATTCGTTACACATACTAAGAAATTCGTCAGCACTTACGAGGTGTTTCCTGCGAACCATGACTTCTCGCGGATTACAAGGAGGACAGGGCGTTGTTAGATATGGAGCTGGTTCCTGAGGCTACTTCGAGTTCCCCAAACCGCTTCGAGTGGCAGCACAGCTAATTGAGGAATGCAGAAGCAGGAAAGCGCATTCCAGAGAAGCGACCAAGACAACAAGTTCGTGCGTCGCCGGCATTGGAAGGGGGCCTGGGACAATGGAGCTCAATCGACCCCCTTCGTCTTTGAAGAAGGCATTTGCCACCGCTGCGGAGCCGAGTCACCGGTTGCAGGTGGGCATCCGACAATGAAGCAGGTGCACGAGCGCCCCCCCGCTCCTTCTCCAGCCTACAAGTGGATTGCCAGTCTGCGTGGCAAGACCGCAGAGAGCCCCGACAGGTGTGCCACGCGACACGGGCGCCTACCATTGGCTGCGGGTGGCGTCATCGGAGTGGACTCTCCCATTGGTCAGGCATGACGTGACTTGCAGTGCTCGAGGGGCTTATAAGAAGCCTTCCAGAGAGACCTGAGCATTCTGGGACATGCCCTGTTTCCCTGATTCACCTCTCTCGAACTTCTTGCCGCGGGCCGCAGCGTCCGAGTTGCTGCCGGCCCGTAATGACTGTACGAATGTTACTTGTCGCTCACCTCCCTGTATAATATGTAAAAATACTCCCAAGTTTGTGGGTTTTCATCCCGAAGTCCCGTCCTCCAACCCCTACATCTGGTTGGCAGCGGTAGGATCGCCTCCGAACGCATCAGCTGGTGGCAGCGCTACGGATCAACCTTCGTCGAGAGAGATCCTAAGGAACCGGGAAGAGCGAAGAAGAGAGAGCCTTCGTCGAAAGAGGTCCGAAGAGACTGGGAGTATCGAAGAAGGAGCGAGCCTTCGACCCAGGGAGTCCGGAAGGAACCGGGAACAGCGGACAAGCGAACCGGATGGCAGGGTGCTGCAACCGTAAGTGAGCGCGTGGTTTTTTTCCTTATGATTCGCCAGACTCAAAGGTTGTGTGTTCAATTTTGATAGTTCTGGGAATCGGGAATTTGTTGCATTGTGTGTTTGCACAAATTAATTAAGGAAAACAGTTTTAACCACCTGTCGGGACAGCTGCCATGGATCTTAGAAGGTTGGCGAGGTTAGACTTGTTGTTGGTGTGCGACGATTTGGGAGTTGAGGCGGACGAACGGATGGAAACGCCAGCTATCATAAATGCGATTAATGATAGTGGCAATGATGAGAAAAGCATTGAGCTTGCTTGGGAAGTGATACAGGAACCACGAGAGCGTGTGCGTCGTGTACGTTTGCGAGAGCGTCGTGAGCTTAGGAGTGAGCGTCAGCGTGAAGAACGCGAGAATGAACGGAAGCATGAGCTTCAAGTACTTACTCTTAGGTGTGAGCGTCACGGACGTGAGAATGAACGCGAACGTGAGCGAGAGGAAAAGTATGAGAGAGAGAAGGCAGCACTGATCAAAGAGATACAGTATTGTGATCAGTTATTGGCACAGAGACAACGGCTGTCTGAGAATTCTGTAGGTAGTACAGAGCGAAAGAATGAGGCAGCATCGAGCGGATTTTCGCCAGAAGCCGACGAAAAGAGTAGTGCCTGTGAGATTGGCTGCCGATTCATAAGTGAAGGGAAAACGCTAGCTGCTAACGATGCCTTAGTGGCAACAGAGGCCGTTAAAGGCCGTAGTGAGAGCGACGAGGTGCTGTGCCAACAGATGACTGTGGAGACAGCTAGGCCAGCTGCGAACAAATTGGCACAGTTACCGAGCGTGTGCGTCGCTGGTAATGTTAGCGAGGTTGCTAGCGAAGAGAAGGGCACTTCTGACCCGACAGAAGCGAGCACCCATGTAGAGCCAGATGTGCGTGCAGAAGTGAAGTGCGAGCTGGACGATGCAGTTGAGAATAGTTCTCGGGGTGGCGAGCTCCGTAGCTCACGAGAGAACAACTGCATTGTTCAGGGATCGGTGCGGCTCTCCGCCAGTCTAGATGGCCTAGATAGGGATGATTCAGTTAATCATTCGGACTGTGCGCGTGAGACAGCGATCGATGCCGACGGGCTGTGTGCCGATGCACAGCGTGAGCTGGGCAATGTAGTAGAGGGCAGTTCGCAAGAGTGCGAGTTGTCTAACTCGAGTAAAGCCTGCTGCATTGTTCCAGAGTCGGTTGAGCTGTCCGCCAGTCGAGGCAGAGAGAATCTTGATTTAAAGGAAAATCAACCAGACTGTGCGGGTAAGAGACCGATCCGGGCCGACGAAATGTGTACCGGCCAGCACGAGGCACGAGAAGGCGACATGAAAACGAGTGCAAAGAGAAAGCGCCGTAAAAAGAAGCGCAGTAAAAACCGAAAGTCGGTAACTAATGAGGCGCCGCCAAAGATGGCGAGAAACCCAAATGGGCAGGGCGCGGAGAAAAGAAAGGTGCGGTCGTCACGGACGATGTTGACGCATCGAAAACGTTCGAGCCACCGGTCAAAGGGGGACCGCGAAGAATGTTCTGCGCGGACGCGGACAAAGGGCACGGGGCAGTTAAGCTCCCCGTCGTTCCGTAGTTCTTTTTATAGCTCAGCGTGCAGTTCGAAGAAACGCAAGGTGGCAGGACGAGACCAGGTGGGGAGTGGCGACGCGGTCAATCGAGTTTGTGTTGAAAGCGGGGCGCGAGGACGCAAATTGGCAGGAGACCGTAACGTCTTGGGGGAGCTGATAGTGAATCAGCCCTTTTGTTGTCTCTCGGCAGCCAGAGTAGCTTTCAGACCACGTCCACCCCGGGTTAGACTCAAAGTATGAGTCAGACGTAAGCGTTTGCAAAGGGAGGCCAAGAGAGCTTCCGTAGAAGTAAAAAGTGTTATTTTGTTTTATTTTTGGGCATCGGAAAGTTTTCGCGATTTGAGACTAGGATTTCTTTCAAGGTGTAAGGTTTGAGCTTTGTTTGTGTTTTCGTTTGAGAAGCTCGAGATTTGAAAGATGCGTTTTATGTAAACATGTAGTCTCGCGAGATGCTCATTAATAAGTAGATAGGCTTTTTTTTTGTGAGTGTGAGTAACCTGAGGGTCAAGGTTACTGTTAAGAGGCCTATCGTAACGCGCGTGTGTTTTATTTTACCTTCTTTCTTTTTAAGTGTTGAATTTTGTAAGGTTAAGCGCGTAGGTTTTCAGTGACCCAGTGACAACAATGACATCCACAGGATGTCCTTGGGAAATCTTGAAAGGATATGCGGATATCCCTAGGACGTGCTAAGAAACTCCCGCGGACATCCCTCGCATATCTTTTTGGCCGCAGTTTCTGTATCCCACGGAGGTCCGCAGGAAATCCCTGTGGATTTTCATTGGCCTTGATGAGGGCATTGGTCAAATATGAAATGTCCTATAGGATATTTACAGGACTTGAAGAGAACATATTCATCCTTTTTGTCGAGTGGTATGGGATGTCCATGGGAATTTTTACAGGACTCGACAAGGACATAGTTGTAAATGATTCTTGTAGACAAACAGGTATTCTTGCAGGCAGCTTGGATGCATTAAAGGCGCCCAAAGCTACCCAGGAAGACCAAGCAGTGTGAGCAGTTAAAAGGAAATAGAAATATTGTTGCCTTGCCTGCACAACTCTAACAATGGGTACAAATATGCCATGTCGGAAGGTTGCTTCAGTCACTAGAAATGCAAGAAAGTTGCATGCAAAACGTGGCAAACATGAGTACATAATTTTTGTAGCAGTCATAATTCTATTCATACGAGTGTAGTGTTGATAGAGTTCCAGTAAATTTCGAGGTATATATACCTCGCTGAACAGAGCTTCAACATCAAATATAATTTTATTTTAGGAATTACAAAATTCTCAGTCAATATGACAGACACGCACACTAATCAAAAGCTCTGCACATAACTTGTGCATACCATGTGCACTTTCATTACGAGTAACTAGTCATTTTGTAAACTGCACAATGATATTTCCACACAAACATTTCAAAACAGCATATTTATAACAATATTGTGAACAAAACTACCATCTCAAAAACTTACAGAAATAAAATTTTAAGAAAATATGTAAAGCTTTGGCATTCAAAAGGGGTACAAAGGTTGTGCATACATCAGAAAGGCCATTTTTTTATTGGCAGTGATTGACACGCTTGTGATGTAAATAAATGCAATAACAGTTCACAAGAAGCGGAAAGGACTAGTTTCGCACATTGCATAGACACTGTTTTCATGTCAAAAGCATCAGGCTAGCTGCTACAAAAAATTTATCTGACTAGGAGTGGGGCGCACACAGTAAAGAGAGGGTCGAAAGACAGGAATTTCTTTCTGGCTAGCAAAAGCAGACCAAAATCTGTGCACACCTTGTAACAGAAGGAAATTTCACGGCATTCGTAATATCAAAATGCGGCAGCTATATTGGTGCTTGTAATATGCCAAGATATAACATTCCTGACGTATTGCAAAAGCCTACCAGGAAATGTGCAAGAAAAGGACAACATCGAAAATACAATGCTAAAAACACGCCAACTGAATAAAAACTGAATTGAATGATCTGAATGAAAAACAATAATAGATACAATTACGAACTTAGCGACAAAGGACTTTCAAATGAGGCCTTTCAGCCAATGGCATCGACCAGTTCCGACAATGTCGCGATTAATCCGCTCGCATGAAATCGCAGGTGACTGCAAGTAGCTTGGTGGCGGTAAATGGGAATAATGCAAAATCTGGTCGACACCATTGATTGGAGGGTCTCCATAGAAGGGTATTTACCACTGCATTCCTGATCAGCATCCTGCATAAAAATAAAAAAGGTTCACAGAAACACTTGCAAGAGCTGGTAGGCTTTTAGTATTCAGGTGAGGTACGTTTGCTAGTTTGGGACTGCCATAAAACTTGAGAAACAAGCCGTAACCTGATCCGCTAATAGGAGAACAGGCTAAGGTGAAGTACAAGGGGATGGACACACATTATGCAGTAAAAAATAGTTTTACACTGCCAGTGCTCTTGGTAGTCTGTAAGGAACCACAAGACACCGCTGCAACACAAGGAAACAATTATGCAAAAAAAATCAAAAGAAGCAGTTTACCCCATTTTAAAAGTAAACAATAATTACAAAATAATCAGTACAATGTGGGGCACCCAAGAAAATATGCAAAGCAAGATTGTTTGCAAGATACTGTCCACGACTAGTGGCATACAACATGGAAAATAGAGCTAAATTTACAGGTCAGAATCGTCATTGTCCGCTTCTATGTCCAGCAGCCTGCGGGACGTTTCCTCCATGATGCTTGCTTCTCCCAGGTCAGTTGGAAGTGCTGCTTCGTCATTGGTTCTGCAAGTTAACATCAACATCTCCATGAGGCTAGTGCTACAAGTATGTAGTTGTGATTTCCGCAAAGTAAATTTAAAATACAACCTTCGACTTCACATAATAATTATGTCATCCTGTTTTAAATCAGAGAATTTTTGCATTGTTTTCATTCCAATAACAATCCTGAAAGCGGCAAGACTCGCATTTGGCACAAGTCTTCACCATGAGTATACATGCCTGTGAACAATCATTGGCCAATGACATGCTGCCAATGATTTAAACCCTACCGGACATTTTTTTTTACATTTGCACCAAATTAGTCATTCTATACCTGTGCCACTATTTGTCAGGTGAAGAATAGATGGTATAGTGTATCAACTGTCACCTGTTCTGCTAATGGCTTGCGCCGACACTACTCTGTGCCTGAAGACAACGCAGTTGCCCCGCTCTCTTGGTGCTCGTTACACCTGAGCACTATGCAAGATTCCACACCGCGTCTCCGAAGACACATAATAAACGCACCCCCTACAACTGCAATGAATGAGCCTTACTAGCTGTAAACTGGACACATCATCATCACCATCAGCCTGACTATACCCACTGCCGGGCAAAGGCCTCTCCCATGTCTCTCCATTAACCCTGTCTTTTGCCAGCTGCACCCACCCTATGCCTGCGAACTTCTTAATTTCATCCGCTCATCTAACCTTCTGCCGCCTCCTGCTACGCTTGCTTTCTCTTGGGCACAGAGTCCCACAAAACAGAGGATAACACCTGACTCTCCGTTGTTTGTTAAAGCATTAATGGACTGGCAATGAAGAAAAGCAGGCAGTAATACTGGCACCTACAAGCTTTGGTGCCAGCTCACTAGATTTGTATCCATACCTGCCATTATCTGGGTGTTTAACAGCCTTGCGCTCCATTCTTTCTTTTGCGTGTCGCAACCATGACTTTGTCACTTTCTCTATTTCAGCCACTGTTCCATCACAAGTAGTTCTGCTTGTTAGGACATCTGAAAAAATAAATACGCGCTTCAATTTACTGTTACATGACACCCTTCCTGCACAATGATAGCGAATGGCTTGAGAGCACCAGCTTGTTGTGGATATTACCTAAATCATACATAATTTCCACGTCATCCAATTTGTAGCATCAGGACAGAAAATACATTTTTGAAATTAGTACTAGCCTCATTTAACAATGATACATGGAAAAATAAGGCAGAAAAATCTTGTTTAAACTATATGCATGAAATTCCCGCACTACTATACAAGATTTATTTAGACACTGAGTGAAACAATCATATGATAGTCTGCACAGTTATTTGATACCTCAGGCGTCAGGGAAGACGAGCTAACAGATCACAGTGGTTTACCAAATAGCTGGCTACAAGTGTTACAAGCTTACGGTACTGTTGGCCCTCCAAATGATCTGTTAAAGGACCGTCATCATGAGGGAAAAGCAATGTTGGCTCTGCCTGCTTCCTTCTTGCCTGTGCACTGCTAGATGCAGCCCTCTCCTCACTAACTCTCCTGCAGAGCTGCTCTAGTGCCTTACCGGGCTTACGGTGAAGCCTCTTTAATCTCTGCATGAAATTCTCAAACGGGAAGGCACTCCAACTGTCTAGATGCCCCAAGTTTCTAACATCTTCTGCGAGGTGTATAAGACCGTGGACATTATGAGACACAAAGTCTATCCCGTATATGCCCTTAAAGGTGGTCACAAAGTGCTGAAGCAACTGTTCACCATAGTCTACAAACTGTACACACAATCTAGGGGAAGCTAGGATTGTAATTGCACAATGTAAAACCATGAAGTTCCCATGCAAATCACTTCGTACAAGGTGATAAAAAGTTACAGGCCCCAGGTAAAGCAAAAGGAGTCGAAACTCTGTTGCCTTCCACCTGTCTAGCTCACTCAGTGGCCTTGGTCTGCGGTTAAACTCACATGGGATACAAGCTGCAAGCTTTTCAATTCTTTTAGAAATCTCATCTTTTACTTGAGCGGCCATTCTGAATGAATGTTGACCTTGAAACCAAAGCCGCAGCAGCTTATGCATAACTCCTATGCACACCAAGTGCATGTAGTCAAGAGGAACCTGTTTAACTAAGTCAAATGAGAGGTTCTCAAGAATTGATGTGCCAATATGGTGGTCCTCATCAGTGTGTTCCCTAAAGCTGACATCTGTTCTAGGGGCCGCATTCAGTTCTGGGAAGCACATTCGGCCATTAACAAACCTGCCCTCTGTTACACACTTTGTACAGCTGCTGTATCCACTGTGTCCTTTTACTGACAGCACAAATGCACGGGCAGGGGCATCACAAACTACAGCAAGGATTTGTACTTCGATGACTCTTCCCCTAAAAAATAACCCTCCTTCTTGTGCTTCACTGAGTTCTGAAACAAACTCCTTCAAGAACTCATTGCTATTTGCAGGTTTGCTGTGCCCAAAGTACACACCAATGGGAAAAGGCTCACTACTTTCAACGTTCTTCAATTGACACAGTATGGGCCAAAACTGCGCCTTGGTGCTCTTAGTGAGAGGCAAGCCATCTATGTTAACAATGAGTTCTAGAAGTTGAGGTATGGTGCACGTTTCCCTCAAAGCATGTTGTAGGCCAGCCACGAGACCAAAATGGTAGTACTGTCCGTTTCCGATAGTGACTATTCCTTCAATTCGCCTGGGCGTTCCTAGCAACGACACAGCAGACCTTGGCAGTTCAGTAAATACAGCTGGAGATGAATTTCGGAGGTCTTTCAGAAGCGCTGTGAGGCAGCGGTGTGAAACATTGAATTTAACTGCCCAAGACTTCAAACGGTCTTTAAGGCACCCTGTTTTGCTGTCGCTTACACTACACTCAACCATCACCGGCGGCAGCACACGAGAGCGTTGAAGAGCACCAGGCGATAAACATGCATCGAGTTCATGCTGGGGCGTGCACGCCACTGAAACATGCGCTGAGGACGGCAAAAGGTCTGAGAAAGAATCACATAACTCAGGTTCTCCGTCTGAGTAGTCTGAATCAATTTCTGCTTCGCACGGCGCCTGCAAGCTCGTGCACAACAGCTGCGATGACGCAGCTTCGAGGCTGGCATCTACAGCGCCTCTAACGCGACGCCGAAATGAACGTCCAGATTGACCCGTGTCGTGTCCTGCGTATCAATCAAGGATGCTCTTGAAAAGGAAGTGGCTTTCAAACCAGAAAAAAATGTATTAAAAAATCGGTTTTCAAAAAGTGAAAGCTTTCTCTGTCCGATTTGGTATGCCATGCAAGCCGAGATTCACCAGGAAGTGTTTGCAAAAAAAGTCATCTGTAGTGGTCCAGTTTATTTTGGGCGCTCGAAAACTTGGCAAATTGTACACAATTTTGCAGCGCAGCAAGCGAGAGGCATTTATCCTAATTGTGCTCCGCACAAAGTTTACGATTCTACACTTTCATACCTGGCGCCACAGTTCCATGCAACCGTACGGACATAACAGAAATTCAAGCACTTGCCGCGCGTCAATATAATTGGCTATTGGCTTCCGCCCAGCGTTCTCTGCCGCAGTTGAGTTTGCGCGGGAACTCTACAAAGAAACGCCATGCATAGCGACTCGCGGTGCCGCGGTGATTTTAAACAACACATGCATACATGTCATGCTCCTTTGGGACGAATACAACACGCCATACAGGACTAAGACTAAATAACGGCTCCATGGCCACCTTAGGTCCTGCGTGCAAAGGAGGCGTATGAACAAGATGTGAAAAATTACTTACCTTGGGACGTGCTCATGGCCACGCCACCGCCGTTCGCTTCAAAGCGTCTTGCAATTGCGGCGCGCGTAGACAACGCAGACAAACTAAAAGCCCGCCAAAAGCCGGACACGCCGAAACACCATAGAATAAAGAACAACTTTAGAGAAGGGTAACTGTACCTTCCACAGTGGTTCGAAAATAAGAAGCGGCAGCGCATGGAACTTAGTGGGGAACCCGACAGATGGCGCTACTTAAACAGAAAGCGGAAATGCTTTTTTTTTAGTACACTATTCAATATGGCCGCTTTACAGCGGTGGCATAGAGAAAGGAATTTCTCTATGGCGGTGGCGTACGCTGGGTACGCGCCGTGTTCGCCTCGCTGGCTTTGCGGCATGCCTCAGCTGCCGCGTTTTAATGGCCAGGAGACTATAAAGAGCCTCTACTGACGCCCATACAAACAAGCCACAAGTGAGTGAACAGGACGTGCGACTTTATTGGCAGAATAAAACCAGTGCACCTTCTCATACAAGATCAGAAATAAAATTTGCATGTCGAGATGCGCTGAAACCATTAACGCGAGCTCGTAAACTGCTCACTTTCGTCGCCGCACATGGCGATCTGGTAACGAGCGACAATCAGTAGCGCAAGTAAATTGGGCAGTGCACCACCTGTTTGCACTGACAGTCGCCGTAACTTGCATTGCGAAGCAATCGGGTGACGCAAGGCATCTGCTGCCGCAACCAACACAGCGACATGGACTAAACGGCATTTTAGCGTTCCCGCCTTTCCAACCTGCACGTTTCTTTTTATTCTTTCGGGGGCCGCTAATGTGCAACTCATAGTTGGTGCCCCACATTCACCATGTGGGCATCACCATTTTGCAGCCACTTTTGCAGGCCTTTCCGCCCATGTGGCTATCAACTTCGGACCATGTAATAACGTGTGCTGTCTCCGCTCACGCCACATCACGGCCGATGAAGGCCCACAAGCATAATCGGCCGGCGGCTGCAGCAAGAAATGTCGAATGGGGAGAGCGCCAATTACGGTGCATGTAAATTGGGAGTCTTTGTCGCTGTGTGGACTGCAGGAGCAGATGGTTACCTCGGGAGACTGTTGCCCATGCAGCTAACCAGGTCGCCACATCGAAGAAACATAACACGGCGACCATTATCAAATTAGACTCTGCATTCAATCACCGCATAAGGTTCAGACAATACACTGTACATTGGCTAAGATCCACATGACAACAGTGGGCATTCACGCACTACAAGTTGCATACAGCACATTCAGCTATCCGACTTCAGGCACAGTGCTTGCCTACGTCGCACATGGTGGTCTAGTAACGAGTGACAACCAGTAGCACAAGCAGATTGGACAGTGCCCCACCTGTTTGCAATGACAGTCACCGTAACTTGCACTGCAAATCAATCGGGTGACGCAGGCACCTGCTGCAATAGCCAACACAGCGACGTGAACTACCTGGCATCCTAGTGTTACCTCCTTTCCTACATGCACGTTTCTTTTTGTTCTTTCAGTGGCCACTAATGTGTCGCTCACACTTGGTGCCCCACCTGCTCTCAATATGGATGTGGTCTGTTTTGTGGGAATCGCCAATTCGCAGCCACTTTTACAGGCCTTTCCACCCATGTGGATATCAACTTCATACACTTCAAACCATGTAATCATGTATGATAGTCTCTGTTCACGCCAAATCATGTACAAAGAAGGCCACAAGCACACTTTACCCATGGCTGCAGCAGGAAAGGACAAACAGGGAGCACCAATCACAGTACATGTAAACAAGGAGTTTGTGTCACTGTGTGGACTGCAGGAGCAGGTGCTTACCTCGAGAGGCTGTTGGCCAATACTACTAAACAGGCTGCCACATCCCAGAAATGTAACATGGCAACCATGACCAAGTGGGACAACATTGAAACAATATTATGTAATCAAATCACTTCAGCATACTCTAACGTAACGCTCAATCTATACATTGGCACTATGCATTGGCTGCGATCTACATGACAACAGTGAGCATACACGCACATGGGCTGCTTGCGGCACATTCAACCGTCCGACTGTAGGCATAGCGCTTGCCTTCGTCGCACACTGCAGTCTGGTAACAAGCAACAACCAGCAGCACAAGCAGATTGGACAGTGTGTCCCACGTGTTAGTATCGACAGTCGGCGTTGAATATGAGCAACTTGCATTGCGAAACAATCGGGTGACGCAAGCATCTGCTGCCACAGCCAACAGCGACATGAAGTGCCCGGCATATTAGCGTTACCGCCTTTCCAACCTGCATGTTTCTTTTTGTTCTATTGCATGCCACTAATGTGTAACTCACACTTGGTCCACCACATTCTCCATATATGGACATGGTCGGTTTTGTGGACATAACTATTTTGCAGGCCTTTCCACAAATGTGGATATCAACTTCATACACTTAGAACCATGTAATTATGTATGAGAGTCTCCGTTGACGCCAAATCATGGCTGAGGAAGGCCACAAGCAAAATTTGCAGGAAAGGACGGAACGGGGAGCACCAACCACGGTGCATGTAAATTCGCAGTCTATGTCACTGTGCAGACTGTAGGAGCAGGTGCTAGCCTCGAGAGACTGTTTCCCAATGCAACTGACCAGGCTCCCACATATGAGAAACGTAACACGGTGACAAGTACCAAGTCGCACAGTGCCGAAACCATATTCTGCAATCAATCTCTTCAATGTAGCTTGCACAAAAACACAGGCTGTCGAGCAAGAATAGCAATCCTGAATGAGACTAGGAATTCAATATGGGAATGAGAAAGCTTGCATTCAAGAAAGAAGCCACTCTACCTTGCAAGCATTGAAAGCCAAAAACATTAACAAAAGTTAAATGCTACATAGCACACAGTGTAAAGGTTAATGCAAGACACACGCCAATGCCCCATCAGCTATTTCAGGAGAGGAATTGCACATGGCAACATACACTAGAAAGAACTGCTACACATATGTTATGCTACTAGACAGTGACTGGCATTAAGTATGAGCAAAGAATCGGTTGACCTTTAATGTTTGTATGAGGAATAGGAATGATCTCTAACAAAAGTGTGGAATGAAGAAGCGTGCATTCATTGAAACAAAATTATACTTGGCAAGAATTCGCAAGGCCAGGGAGCTCCCTAAGGAAGGGCAAGCTGACTGAACACTCTTAGCCAGCGTCGTCTGTGCTTGTTCAGAGGTTGCAGGTACATCTGAAGACAAATAATTTTTGTTGTTGAGGTACCTGGATGACTCGGCCAATATCCGTGCTGGTGGAATGATGGCGTAGGCTCTTTTCACTCTTGAAACAGTCGTCCGTAGACTTGATATCTCATCCAAATAATTCTGGAATGGCTTCTTTGTTCGTGGTCTTGTGAATTCAGCTCCAGCCCCTTCCTGTTGGTGTAGATGGGGGCTCCCGTGATGACCAAGATGTACTTGGCACAGACTCTGTTGGGGCAAAACAATGGCACATGAGATACAGCAAAGATTATCCAAACTCATGTAGTGTTTTCTTTTATGTTCGAACTAATTATGCTGAACTGTAAACATGAACAAATGTTCATATCGTCTGCTACAAACAAATGACATGTATCTCAAGACTAGCAAGCCAATACAGCATATATCAGGCATATTTATTTCTGAACCAGGTGTTGTTTACCTTGTAGTAGCAGCCAAAGTCCACACAATGACCTTGTTGTAGCAGGCAGCAGCTTCTGTTTAGTGCATGGAGTGTGTTGCTTTATACTGATGCCATCCTCATTACTGCATGTCTGGAACAGAAATTTTGACAGCATCAGAAATTGAATAAGCACAATTTTGCAATATAAAATGCGAAACGGTGCGACATATACATTGCAACGGTTTGTGACTACAGAACACATGCAAATGTACACTGTTTGTTCTAGGGCGCTTAAGCAGCATGGTAAATAAATATGGTTACTCTCCGTAAAATCGATGTCTGCGTAACTACAATGCATGTCAACAGCTTAAGTATTATTAAGATCACAAATAAGAACATTTGTGCGCTCGTTTATACACTAGAAGAGATCACACTGCTGATTTCACAAGCAAATAGATGAAAGACGTGAAGCTATTAGAATTGATGCATTCTTTTTGTGCATGAACGTGATGCACCGCTTCACTACTGCAAAAATAGATGTCCTGAGGTAAGCCAAACTGAACTGCAAGAACATTTGGAACCAACAGGTACGAAATATGGGTGAATTATCATGTGTGCAACTGTTTAATACATTAAATTCAAGCTTCAGTTTATCAAAAGGTTATTCGGTTCTGTGAACGAAAGAAGTTGCCGGCGGACAAGAAAAAAAATATATATATTGATAAGGCAACTCAGTCACTTATGGCTACGGCTAAAACGAGATGAAAAATGTGACGCGCGTTCCGATATCGTTTCTCTTTCGTGAATGTGTGCATAATGATGGTCTCGCAACTCAAAGTTTATTTCGGAAACAGCAACGGAGGGTCCTGACTGCCCTTATGTAATGCAGCATCTAGTTCGTTAACTTACCTCCGCCTGTAAGTTAACGAGACGAATAAATTACATAGCGATTGAAGCAGTGATGTTAAACGACTCACCGGTATTGCTGTCCCCAGTCGCAGCAGGACCCGGCTCCCATTTCGATGCAGACGTGTTCCACATGGCTCACGACTGAAACCTAGCTTTCAGGCTTACACCCCAAGTTAAATAACGCGAGATATCGAAGCGCAATAAACTGGTGTTAGCACAAATTAACCAACAAATGTACGAACCAAGGAATCCGTACCTGCCGTGCACGCGAACATACCGGTAAAAATTTTAAATCCAGGCCAGAGGTCACGTGGGAGGTCGATGATGCTGAACGCTATTTTGCGTTTAAAATGACAAAAAACAACAAAGTTGGTAATGAAAAGTACAATGTAAAATTAGGAATTATACTTTTGTAGTCTTTATCATGCGATAAAAACGCTTCGTTTACTGTTGAAGAAAGTTTGAAGGTTAAAATTGCGCTTACTACGGCGCCTCTAGCGGGAGATAATGCGCTCAACGGGGAACCTTTTTAATTGGCGTACTATGCCTGTTTCTTTAGCAGCGCCGCGCGGTCGATTTTTTCGCCCTCTGTGGCCATTTGTTGAACTTGAGAGTGTGCCACCCCTGGAAACACACGCAGCCCGCGCTGCCGAAAGGAACAAAGCGGCACACGGCAGGACCGCAGCACGTCAAATGCTTCATATATGCATCAATTATAATTTGTTTTAACGTAGACATAAATGAAAAAACGCATTTGTTTTTAAATTTGTGTCCAAGTATTTTTCAGTTTGGTATTTATTTTTATTTATTATCAACTGCCGACATCTGAGCGCGGCAAACTTCAAACTTCGAGGAAAAACCTATAAATAGAATGCGTTTCACACGTGCTGAACATGAGGTCGTGTTTAGATGCCAGATTGATCGAAAAGCAAAGAAACGACTCGAACACTCCCCTCAAGGCCGCAGTGTTTATTATATATCTGATGCGGCGAAAATATATTGGGCAGGTTATTTGAGAGACATGCATCCATGTAAAAGGCACCTGATATTAAAAGTGAACATATATCCAGGTAAAGGAAGCTACTGCGAGAGCAGGTCTTACAAAACTTTGCACAAAATTGCGCTAAGAATGCATATCAAGTAAGTGTTCGCATTATAACCCGAGCGGGATATCCAGGGGATATCGTGTCAGGACATCTAAAAGGAGGACTTCCCACGGACATCCTGCGGAAGTACGCAAATGAGCTGGGATATGCGGATACGATTCGGATATCCCTGGGAGCTGGTGTTGTCACTGGGGAGTGCATGATTTGCACTGAGAAGCGTTCTTAGTTCCATTAGCGCGTGTCCTGTGTGGACGGAAGGGAGCAGATTTAGGACTGGGTTGCTCTGGCAGCCGTATTCTGACTTCTCTTATAAGTACGCGTGGAACGAGTTATTAGAAGACGCATCATTTTAAGAGTTCTGCGGAGTGTGTAAGTCCCGCAAGTTTTATTGTCCGTTTATGTCACGTGTCCTGTAGGACTTTCAGGACAGAAACGTGAGTAAGCGTGAATGAAAAGTTTGCCTACAATGCAAGTACGCGTTTTGTTTAGTGACCACAAGGCTAGTGCGCTTGTGATTACGTACTTGTGAGGTTGACCAGATTGTTCAGTGGCACCAATACGTGCGATAAGTACGCCACTGCGATAGATTGGAAACATGCTGTTCGTGTAGATAGGCCACTTAAGTTATGTTCGGCTGTTTTCATTTGTTGTTTGCATCGTCAACGACCCTTTTGTTTTGCAACAACAATAGTATTCTGGTCTTGTCGGCAATCGAGGAGAAATGGATAGCTGTTTGGAAGGGTGGTTGGAACTGTTGTCAAAATTGGGGAACTAAAAGATCAGGGTTGATTTTGACTCAGTAATAGCCTGGCGAGTCAGGGGTGAAGAGCCTGCGCTTACGCGTGGTGCAGCGCTGTGTTGTTTGTTTTGTTTGACGTTTGTTCTCCAGGGCCTAGGATCCCGAAGTTCGTCAAACGAGGCTCGACCCCAGTACCCTGCAGCTTCTTTCAGCGTTCCTCCTGGCCAGCGAATTGAGTTCACCGGCCATTCAGAACAACCGGGGCGAGGACGAGCTGTTAGATATGGAGCTGGTTCCTGAGGCTACTTCGAGTTCCCCAAACCGCTTCGAGTGGCAGCACAGCTAATTGAGGAATGCAGAAGCAGGAAAGCGCATTCCAGAGAAGCGACCAAGACAACAAGTTCGTGCGTCGCCGGCATTGGAAGGGGGCCTGGGACAATGGAGCTCAATCGACCCCCTTCGTCTTTGAAGAAGGCATTTGCCACCGCTGCGGAGCCGAGTCACCGGTTGCAGGTGGGCATCCGACAATGAAGCAGGTGCACGAGCGCCCCCCCGCTCCTTCTCCAGCCTACAAGTGGATTGCCAGTCTGCGTGGCAAGACCGCAGAGAGCCCCGACAGGTGTGCCACGCGACACGGGCGCCTACCATTGGCTGCGGGTGGCGTCATCGGAGTGGACTCTCCCATTGGTCAGGCATGACGTGACTTGCAGTGCTCGAGGGGCTTATAAGAAGCCTTCCAGAGAGACCTGAGCATTCTGGGACATGCCCTGTTTCCCTGATTCACCTCTCTCGAACTTCTTGCCGCGGGCCGCAGCGTCCGAGTTGCTGCCGGCCCGTAATGACTGTACGAATGTTACTTGTCGCTCACCTCCCTGTATAATATGTAAAAATACTCCCAAGTTTGTGGGTTTTCATCCCGAAGTCCCGTCCTCCAACCCCTACAGCGTGTGCAGTCCTGAAGTGAGCAGTGCAGCAGCCCGACGCTCGCGCCGAAGAGAGCTCTGTGCACTTGCGCGTGTTACTGCTGGCCTCGCCACTTCTCGCCATTAGAAGGCACCGACATTCCGTGCGATCAACGCTCGGACGATCCTGGAGGCCGTACACATGCGCGCTCACACACGCGCAAAGGAACGCGCACAACCACACGCGCACGCACACGTACAGTCGCCCAAATCTTTAACTGGTGTGCGGGAGCGGCGACTTTTCTGGGCGTCAGCGCCGTATGACGCGGCGAGGCTGGAAACAGCCTAGTAGACGATGGGCCCAGCTGAGCGCGCTTTGTCCGCATGCGCTTAGCCTCAGACTGTTTCCAGCCTCGCCCCGTCAAACGGCGCTGACGCACGGAAAAGTCGCCGCTCCCGCACACCAGTTAAAGATTTGGGCGACTGTACGCACAAGTACGCGGGTCCACGCTTGTGCGCACAGGCAGGTACCCGCACGCAAGCACAGATACACATCTTTTTATGCATGCGGTCCTTCTACTGCGCTCCTACAGTGTGGCGCGCTTAAATCTGCGTCTTTTGTTACGCTGTCACGTATACATGACGCCAAGGCCTTCATCGTCTACAGGCTGCGGACTTGACACTGGTTCCAGTGGCGGAAGGGGCGGTCATCGACGGAAACAACGTGACTGGAAAGGCTGAGGGACGCTGCTCGTACTTCGTCTCTCATGAGAACCCGTCGCTGTGGCTCGGTTCGTGACTATTCTCACGTTGCTCAACCACGTAGCACTCGCACGCGCGACAAAATGTCGCATACTGTATACCCACGGGCTCAGTAAGCGTGCGTCTCGATTTCGAAGCAAAACTACGTAGGTTACACGGAAAGCCAAGCGAACGCGGAAAACTAGTTGATAAAGAGACAGACGCTTTGCTTTTTATGCCTCAAGGTGATTAACGTAATCTAATCGCTCGCATGCTGTGAATCTATAGAGAAACTACAGGAGAGGCCGCCGCCGCAAAGGTAGTTGGACGTCAGCAGAAAGCAAGCGCATGCTCTAAAGTAACTGACGACTTATCCTACTCAGACCCGAATATTACTCAGGAATATAACGTATACTAATGTCGGTTCTAACTAACGTCAAAATTCATTTGTTTAAATACCGTGGTTAGACGTTGAAGGCAGGATCTCTAAGTAAGTGGGAAAACTATCTTCCTCATATTTCTGACATAGAAACCGCTTTTACTGGTGTAAATACAGAAATGAATTTGCTATATCGCATGCTAAATTGACGTGTTGATGCTGCCCCCTGGATTTTCGTGTCCACTCACCGTATTCCAAAAGCACTTCCACGGTGCTTTTCGTCGTCTGTGACGACACAGCGATGTAGACCAAATTGGTGAGACTTTTCACAAAAGTTGGCGGCATAACTTCTCTTAAACCACTTGCATAGAGTTCCACACGCATCCAACTTTATATACGGAATACTCATTTTACGCAATCCCTTCTGGGTGGTTCTTGACAAGGATTAAAAGCAAGGTATAGCCTGAGGAGGTTATAGCGCATCTGCCATTTCTGCTAGCAAGACTATAGCACTAATGGCGGTAACTTGGGGCGCTGGATTCAAACTCAACCTTCCGGAACGTGCTATTGCGATATCAGTCATATGGACGCTCCAGGCACATTTCTGTCGTCGCCGTCGGCGTCGCCGTGATGCTCCGTGTAATGTCCAAGGACGACAACATTGTCGCTGCGCACTGTATGCTGTATGTGCGAGTGTAAGTGTGCGTGGATGAACCGACGACGTCGGCTTAACCTCGCGCGCGCAAGAGATGCGAGCGGCGACGAAGCGCGCTGTCTTCCGTCGCACGCAAGGCACCGGGGGAAAGGGGAGGGAGGGAGGGGGTGTTCTATTCTGGCTCTGCTGCGTATGGCGCGGCCGCGCTGGCCCTCTATGTCGAAAGCGATCTGCGATGGGGACAGAGTCTAGGCGTCTAGGCGGCGCCGATTACGGATAGCTTGGCGTGCGCTGTGCTCTTGCCGCTTAGTTCACGTCGAAGCGGGGGACAGCACCAAGATCAATTCGATCGATGTTGCTGCCGCCGCGCTTCCTCACTCCAGTGTTTTGACAGCAAGTTTCCACGGTCATCGAGATGTGCCCATGTTTGCTCGTGCACGCGTGGCGCCATGTTTGTTAATCTAATTAGTAAGCGAATGTTCACAAGTTCCTACGGCTGATTTTTTTCTCAATAAACATAATTATACTGCTGGTTGTAGTCGAAAACAACTGCGAACATACTTTGTGCACATGTAATCCATATTTCTTCATATGTCGTTTTAGAAAACTTCTGTGTTATTGCTGTACTTGATTGCTGTACTTGATTTGATTTAATGACTACTTCTGTATTGCTATTGTTTTTTCGTTCTGTCTGCTGCTGGCATGTAATGGTTTCCTGGGCCTTCGTCAAGCTGTTCGTGCAGCTTTTAGCCCAGGTGACCATCCAGATACTTGCTGGAGAATAAAATATGACCTGATTTGAATTGATTTGATAAAACTACTATCCTTACTCCGTATAGCTGTTTAGGATATAGCTATCTACTTATTTGATATCACAAATGATGCATCGCCATTGGGGCGAAACTGCGAGTCTTCATGTTGCACGACACTTTTTGGCAGAAAAGAATTACGCTGCTACGAAGTTTGCGCCGCGTACACAAACCTTTACCATTGCCAGATAAGACCAACCAGCTTCACAATGCAACAAGTCTGCGCACTTAGCTTGAAAGTCTCACTACAAGATGTCGCCATCGGCCCTGCTGCTTGCACCTCTGACACCGTGTTACGATATATCAACGGTAGGCCGGTAATAACAATTCGTATACAATCAAGCCAAAATTGCTGAAATGTTCCGTGTCTGTACTACGCATAGGCTTACGCAAAGCGTTGCTGAATCGACAGATGAGTACCACGACACCAACTCGCTGTGACCTTGCTCCTGCCTTGAGAATGAAATGATTATAGTGGGTAAAGCTCTTGTTAGAGGGAATACTGAATTAGTATTGAAATGCTATCCTACTTCCTTTCTATAAACACTGGTCAATATTACTCACGGGATAGTAATACATCAAAGAAGGCCCAATTGTGGGGCCTTCGTATCCCGTTTGAGTTGTATTCGACTGAATATTAGTTACGCGTTTACTCTAAGCCTGTTCCATATACTCAAAGTGCTTCGCAAGCAACAGAAACTCACGACGCATGTAGGAAGTGATGGTTACTGTGGTCCGCAAAAGAAAATTTACGTACCTTTGTGCAACAACAACAAAAAAATGCCTTCTCTCTACATAACACAAACGTAACAAAATTTCTCAAGGTAGGTTCCGGTGAAGTTTGAGCTAGAAAGGTGACGGCGGCTAGCCTTTAAGATTAAGTGTACTCAAGTGTTTAAAATGTGTGCTAGTTTAATTTCATGTGTGCTCTCTTGAATGTCCGCCATTGCCATACTGCTGCCACATCACAAGTGGCACGGCCTAGTCAGCAAACGTATGCATTTAGCCGTGTCTCCTAAGACAATCCGAATATTGCCCTAATTAAATCAGCGAAGGAAAAAAATTACCGACGATTACGTTACTTCCTAATGCGAAATTTGAGCGCAGCAAATAAGCTGTTTCACCTTTTCGATAGATTGAGGCAAAGAAATCGAGCAACACATGTATGCGCTATCACAGAATTTTTTTTTATTTTTCACACGTATTCCTTTAACAAAGACTCCACTAACAGTTCTTGACAGTCATGAAGGAAGCTTTGTGGTCGGAGAAATAGACTGATATATGTTTGACTTGGTACACCAATGCTTGATTCTCAAAGACGAGATCTATACAAGTGCCTCGCGAGGTTGTCACAGCCGTGGGACGCGTTACGAGCGAGAGGAACGGGATGTTCTCCGGCATAAGTGTTAGGAAATTGCTGTTTGTCTTTATGTCAACATTAAAGTCCCCCACTACTAACATCGGTGTGGATCGATGGACGGTTAATGCGAGTTGCAGGAAGTGCACGACGTCTTTCGTGAGTGCGGTAGCGGACTCACGAAAGCGGTATCAGTCGGTCGCTGCTAGCGCTGGGGGGATGAAAGGGGGGCGGAGCTGGTTATGAGGCCGACGATAACGCCGACGACGACGCGAAACCCAGGAACAGACGCCAAAGAGCCATTTGTGTAGCCAGCCCTCCTCCACAGTCTCTCCTCCTCCCTTCCATCATCCTCCCTCGCCCGGAGAGCCGACAGCGCGCATGCGCGGCGGCGGAGCAGATTCGTCGGCGAGCTACGACGCGAAACCCAGGAACGGACGCCAAAGAGCCATTTGTGTAGCCAGCCCTCCTCCACAGTCTCTCCTCCTCCCTTCCATCATCCTCCCTCGCCCGGAGAGCCGACAGCGCGCATGCGCGGCAGCGGAGCAGATTCGTCGGCGAGCTACGACGCGAAACCCAGGAACGGACGCCAAAGAGCCATTTGTGTAGCCAGCCCTCCTCCACAGTCTCTCCTCCTCCCTTCCATCATCCTCCCTCGCCCGGAGAGCCGACAGCGCGCATGCGCGGCGGCGGAGCAGATTCGTCGGCGAGCTACGACGCGAAACCCAGGAACGGACGCCAAAGAGCCATTTGTGTAGCCAGCCCTCCTCCCTTCCATCATCCTCCCTCGCCCGGAGAGCCGACAGCGCGCATGCGCGGCGGCGGAGCAGATTCGTCAGCGAGCTACGACGCGAAACCCAGGAACGGACGCCAAAGAGCCATTTGTGTAGCCAGCCCTCCTCCACAGTCTCTCCTCCTCCCTTCCATCATCCTCCCTCGCCCGGAGAGCCGACAGCGCGCATGCGCGGCGGCGGAGCAGCAGATTCGTCGGCGAGCTGGTTACGAGGCCGACGACAACGCCGACAACGCCGACGACAACGCCGACAACGCCGACGACGACGACGACGACGACGCGAAACCCAGGAACGGACGCCAAAGAGCTGCGCTCTAAAAAAAAATGCATCTTCAGCACCGCCTCCGTTTGTTTTCTTATATCACCGTGTGCAGGCGGTTGTGTGGCAAGTGCGCAATTTCTACGTTGCATTTTGGACATTCTGTGCTGCGCTAGGTTTGGTAGTGATTGAATTTCAAGAAAGGCCGCGCGAGTTGCCGATATAACTTCGGTGCGTACCTTTTTTCGCTCGCAGACGACGCACCTTCACCGGGCAACTCGAGCGTTGTGGCCTTGTGGCGTTTCAGGAATGGCAGGAGCGCCATCTACCGCGCTGCAATCCCGAACACGGACCCAACTAAGCCGGGTTATTCCTTCCTGCTGACCGACCCCGCCGATACTGCGAAATTCAATGGTGAGCAGTAGCTTTCTGCATAACGTTCTCGTTCAATGCTTTCATACTTCGACAGCAGGACACGTATTTTCGGAGGTCGATTTCGCCGATATTGCTCTCAGTGCGCGCTGATTGGCTGGTCGAGCAAAACTGCTCGAATAATCCAACGCGCCATGTACTTCGGGATCGTCCGAAGATGCCGTCTCCGTGCACGCTGAGCTGCACAAGATGCCGTCAGCCGGCGGCGATGATATGCGCTCTCGGCACCCAGAATTTGCTGCAAGACAATGTGTTCGTTTCCGAGTGGTTGGCTGGACTTCATAGCTCACAATATGCTGCGGGCTTCGAACTCGTGGAACGCATCAAATCACACTGTAATGAACGCGAGGCGCATTTCTGGAAGTTAGCTTTAGCAATGAGAGTTGGAGCCTTTGCGTAAACATTTCGAGTGCGAAGGTTTCAAGGAACTCCAGGGAGCGGCGCTCGTTTTGACAGTGGCGGAGAAGAGATCCACGTAATCCCATAACAGCGTCGCGGGCAGGAAGCACCACATTTGGCAGCGAGATAACTGAAGCCCACGCGGGGAATTTCCGCAGTATATATATACTATCCGAGGCATTGGTTCTCTATGCTCAACATAGGCACATGTCGTGCTATGGCAAACGCACATCGCGCAGATGCAGCGCTCAGGGCAACGCATAATACGACACTCGATAAGAAGTCAAATCGGTCGTTCCGCGAGTACGCCGCCGTTCCGCGTAAACTTTTGTGGCAGTTCTGTGGATTACTCGGGCATTACTAGTCACGCTCTTATGCTGTCTGAGAGAAAGTGTCAAACGCAAACGCATACACGCTTGAGCGCTATATAAATGCTAACGTACGCAACGTACATTTCTCTTCAAGCTAAAGCTTGCCTGTTCTGTTCGGCATCAGTCCGCATTAATTAATGTGCTCGAAGCTGCACGGGACCGTGCGAAACGCAGGTTCGAAGAGGTGCTGCGTCAGCAAATGTATTCTGGAGGCAACGGCATGCCCACGCAATATTGATGGTGAGCCACGGAGCTGTCGAACTTGCAGTTCAACTTTCAGCGCTTTCAGGCTTTCAGCGTAGTGCCTTAAGTGCAGCGCGCAGTGCTTCTTCGTCTTTTGTTAGTTGTTTTGTGTGTGGCACTGCATTTACATGATGGCACCAGTAGCACGATAACAGTCATAAAGTTTCTTCAAAAAACACTAGAGGGAATTCCGGCGCTAGTGTCTACGGCAGTTTCAATCAGGGTGGTTCGGCCAGCACGGGAGTGATGATTAGTACATGAATTTACTTCGAATTTGCACACTTGTCATCGTAAAAACAGAATATTGCATTATAAATCCAACAATGTGCAATGATCTTGCACTAGCCGTGCACTAGCGAAGAAACTTATTGCCTCTGCGTATCGAATATTATGATTTCTTGGAAACTTAAAAAGATAAATCTTGATAAATTTGATAGCAGGAGCAACTCAAGCAAGCACGAATAATGAACTAATCAATGTAGTACAATCATTCGGGGACCGCTAAGCACATGCAGAGTTCCCTCCAGTAATTTTTACAGAAAGCTCTTTGCCAACAATGATCCCAGGCCAACAATACATTATCACTGGTTGGTGCCAGAAACGCCAGGGAAAATAATAAGGCGTTTTTAGGAACAGCGCATCGCATCGCCTTTGCGTATACCCAAATCCCCACGCTCTGCTTTCATTTAGAGTTTAGGTATTGTGCGCCCAAATTTAGGGGCCGCAAATCACCGGGCGCACAAAGGAACGCGTGGAGCTTTGGGTGCGCAAGTACGCGTTGGTGTGCTATTGAACATTTTTTTTAAGAAAGAAAAACTGCCCATCGGCGACGTCAAGGGTGGACACCACTCAACAAGTACTGACCGTCGTTCTCGCAGAGCCCAGCGCCGTGGCCGCCCTGTCCGCGGGTTCTCACGCGTATTTCGTATACCGCGAGTACGCCGTGGAGCGCCAGGCGTGTGGTGTCCGCTTGGCATCCGCTATAGCTCGAGTCTGCAAGGTAAGCCACGTACGAGTATGTTCTTCATAAGGTAATCGGCCATGACGGGCTTTTTCGTGCTTTTATTTCCATTGACAGCGTTTAAGAAGTACGCCATTGATAAAGAAAAATGGCGGCGCGTCCTTCATTAGGAGTTGATCAAGCGGCGAAGTTAGTGCGATTAACACTCTTATGACGTAACTGGTGACGATATGTTTTATACGTTACGATGATTATTATGATAAACAGCGCATACCCAGTGGCACATTCCCAGTGCTCCAGTGAGCATGAAAAGAAAACCGTCAGATCCAGACATATACAGATACCAGAAAGTGCGCGAGGTATCCTAAGAATGCTCATCGAATTAGTGTTGCCGCATTGGCCGCACAAAGTGCCTTCGGGAGGTTTTACAGGGACCCTGAAAGAGAAATATACGTTGAGCTTTATTAGTAAGGTACCTTTATACAATACCAAAAACTGCCACTCTTGCGGTGAGGTGGCGCTATATGCTAGGCAAGGCCTTTAGGTGAGCCAGAAATGACGGAAACATTGAAACAGGGGACGCCGCCCGCGCCAACTCGCCGGGACGTCATGAATTTGGACTGTGTCTGCTTGGACCTGGTTAGGTATTTGTCGATCGGTGAAAATAGAGTGCATTGCATCACATAGGAGCCAAAGACTGAACTTGGCAAGTTATGCGATTATTTACTGAACTACACAGACACCGAACGCGAGAAAATACATTGACGTCCGTGACATGAGGCTGACTTACCTGCGTGGTTTCTGCGACAAATAAAAAAAAAATAATTTCTACTTCGTTTTCTTTTCTGATAAGGAACCTATTGATGCGAAATACATCAAAATAAAGTTTCGAAATAAGACTTCATAAGAAACTAATTTCGATTGTTTTTGGTGTCCCTCTATATGCTAACCAATCCGTGTATACCAGTTATGCTGTTAACAGCGGAATCACTTTCAATTTAGTCTTTTTAGAGACGCAGATTGTGCACATTATACTTCACGTGTAGCTGCCCGAAAAAAAAATTGCGAATTGCACTTCTCGTCATGCTCATCAGCGATAATCAAGCGCGAGAAGTCTAGTGGTCGTCTCATATCAATGCCTGTGCAGGTGACTTTCTGCGCACGCATAATTATAATGTTAAGCTCAGTAGCTGCATCGAAGCCCCACACTTTAGGCCTGCATAGTTACCTGTATACGCTTGCAACCAGCAAGCCTTCTCAGACAACACTGCCAATGTTTGCGTTCACTTTTCTCGGCACTGCTTTGCGAGCACACAGTGACAAGCAAATGAAGTGATGTAGCCCAGGCAAGGCACTTTGTAAATGCATGGTTGGTTGGCCGCTGTTTTGTGCTTGACAGTTCAATGTTTATATTACTGTCACATTGGGCACCAGGTTGGTCAGAGTAGTCGGCAAATGTGCTGTTGGTGGTTTTGCCTCTTGGAACAAATGAATTTCAAGATACATGTTCTGATTATAATTTTTAACAATTTAACTTCTCTGTGACAAGGTTGCTGGAACCTTGTTGTTCGGACGGCGTGGATGTTCTTGCCCGGTGTGGCGGCGTCCTTAGTCAACCACACTAGAGGCACAGCATCGAAATGAAATTATGTTAGATGGAATGACGGAGAAGTAGTGGGAGTATCGTCGACTTTTTTATACGTACGTTGCTAAAAGGCTTTAGTCGTACTTGGGCTTCAATCCTACAAGACCATCTCCTCGTGCGTAAGCCATTTCTTTTTGAGTGTGTTCGGTATCCTTTCGTCTACATCGCAAGGAGATGCTTTATTTCTTTAAACCAAATATTGCTGTTTACTTTGTATCCATATTCCTTAACTATATGTACTTTCTCTTTCTTTGGAACAGAACGACCTGGGTGGCGACCCGGCAGTGAAAAGCAAGGTTTCGCGGTGGACGTCTTTTATGAAGGTCCGCCTTCTTTGTACCGATTACGCCCGAAAGGCCCAAACTGCCAAAGCGAATTTCACATTCGACGAAATACGTGAGTACAGAGGAATTAGCACCACCTTAAAGTCGAAGTCTTACACATTGTATATTCTATAACAATAGGTGCATATTTAAATTAACAAAGTTTGCGTACAAAGCACGCCACACGTTGGACCGGCACGTAAGAACATTCGTCAGCCTATCGTGGTCACGCACGCATGATTTCTGAAGGTGGCCTCACAATGACCGACAGTTCTTTACAGGAAGTTCTTTACAGGCCGTTACTGGTGGCCAATAACAACCTATGAACTAAAAGCTCTGAATTTCGACCCAGAAGCTTCGTACTTTGGACACTTAATGAAAATGTGAATGTCAAAATAGAAGCTTTAACTACGTTGCGATTTCTAGAAAAAGGCTGTTCGTGTACGACGTGAATTATTTTGCCCATAGACGGATCAGCGGATATAGTGTGGGAGAATACTAATTGCATTTATAAAGTTTGGAGTGCAGGTTTCGGCAAAATGTCAAACCGAAAGAAAAGTAATGTTTGAATCCATCAGCTGGATATTCTAGCTGGGGCGCATGGTTTGGCAGCTCGATTTGTTACGCTAATAGCTTCCACTTTTTCTCCATTTAATTACCCCCTCTTACTATTTGTGTTCTTTTTAATGACTACCGGCTGAAAAGAAAAGCTCTGAAATTTTCAAATACTTACTGCAAAAATGAATGTTTGCTCCGACCACCTGGAGATATATACATTCACCGTCGAAGACGCAGCTCTGTCAAGTAAGAGTGCTGCTCGACGTCTAATTAAGTGGCAGATTTAATTGAAAACGCGGCGCCTGGTGAGTTGAGCAAGGTAGTTGAAATCGCTGCTCTGGCAATAAATTCTGGGACTCGGAGGCGTTTTCGCGGCGCGCAGTTAAATAGCAGACCGAGGCGAGAATGGTCAGCTCAGGTATTTGACAAATCTGGTGTGCTTTCTTCCGCATTCACTTGTCAGAGTTTCTTTGAGCGTTTATAACTTCCTTGTTTAAGCTCACACCCACCGTGGAAGACTTGACTGGCATCATTACAGCTCTGACGACGAGGCCAAAATGTATGTGAAGATCGGAATATGCTGATGAATGTGGCGAGTATATGTGTGTTCAAAAAGGGTGCTTCGGGGCGCATGCCAATGCTTTCAGGTTGTCTTCATCGCGTCTTTCGTGCACGTTGGTGCGGGTATTTCTGACTTGTCTTGCAAAGCTGTGGGCACCTTTCAGCATTCTCAGCTTGTTGAGCTACAATCAACGATGTTTAACTGCAGTAAAAAAAAAATGTTTCGTTGGTAGGAACTGTTTGCCATCTGGACGGCAGCCTTATTTGCAAACGTGTTCGTTATTATCGTGCCTGTCTAATGAGGCACTTGCCGCTCGAAGGCTTTAGCAAGTACTAGTGACGAGGTCTGATTCAAAACTCGATTTGTATGCTTGAGGGGTTTGTACATGAAAATACGGCAGATAATCGTTGGAGGCTGGTATAACATAGCGTCAACCAATCAAAAAGAGTTCTTACTCAATGAAATTTTTGTTGATACATGGCTTGGGGCTGGTATTCGCAAAGAAGTTTGTACGACAATGTCTCAAACATGCGATGTAACTAGCTGACAATGAAGCTTGAGAAAGCGTAGTAAAATGAACTTGCCCTATGGTATGCCTGGCTTCATTGTCTATTAGTGTTATTGTGGCTATTAAAATATTGTGCCCCTCGGATCCCCTTGTTCTGTGCTGCTTGTAGCAGGAGAAAGGTGATTTCTACGAAGAGGCGTCGGATAACTTCGAATAGCGAGCACACTGAGATGACTAATAGTGATGCGTAAATTAGTTACTTTGTTATTCGATATTTGTGAATTACGACCTTGGGTTTATACGTAGGCGACTTCTGTGTGCACTTTGCATCACTGGCACCAAACATATTAGTATCCAGGGGCCATGTTATTTAAAAGAACGGTCTTCCTCCGATCTCATTCATTTTTCATCACCACAGAGTGGCCGAATTCAAGGCTATGGGGGGCGTATCTTCGTACGGGCAAATAACAAACGATGAAGAAGAATAGAAAATGTAAGGTAACGCCACAAAATACGGCCCCGGATATTTTTCTTCGCTTGTGCGATGAACGACATTTGTGAAAACATCGAAGCAAGAACGTTCTTTTAAGCATAGCCGTTTCATTGTTGGTGAGTGTTCTGTTCCTCAAATGTACCTGTTTTCAAGATTCGGTTAAACGCCTCTATTCGCTTGCTTTCTTTGATGCATCGAACTTGCAGGCGCTTCCTACTGGTTGCCCGACCTGGAGAGCGGTGTCCTTTTAGGCGCTTTCGTCACCTTCAAGTAAGCGAACTTCTGCGGCGTTCATTCCTTGATCGCAGTTTGAAAAGGTATGCTTAAGCTTACTGATTGAGTCATTGCGTATAAGCAGGAAAGATGACGTTTGAAGGGAGTGATTAGTCAGAGTATTTTGCAACGCGAAAGAAGCAAACCGGCAGTACATTATGTCTAAAACTATTGTGTATTTCACTGTGAACATTTTCTTCATAAAGCGCGAAATGTTTTCAGTAATATATTTCAGTAATATATCTTTTTTTTTCAAAGTTAGAAGGCCTGAAAGCATTACATGACGGGTGGCTATTACAATTCAGTAAATATGATACCTCCATTGGTATCCTAATTTGTGATGGCGTCTTTGAAGAGAAGGTGGTCGGTCATCACGGCAATTTGGACGGGAAGATCATTTCCAGTCTTTGGCTGCACGCAAAAAAAAACAGACTGCTGAAAAGTGTTTGTATGAATTCGTTCAGTGTTAATGGCATTAGGATGCTTGTGGAGCGGAGCGCGATGTATTGGGCGGATAGGGTTGTACATGATTGTAATGCCATGTGAAATGAGAAATAATTGCGTAATAGCGGATCACTGAAGTTATTTGAAATGATTTTGTTATGTTTAAGAAAGTTCATTTTACTGACTGCTGTCAGTAACTGTTACTTCTGCGCTTAAAACTATCAGAAAAAATTACGCCAAATTAAGAAAATGAAATGTAAAACTAATCAAATACTGCAATAAGGACGTATCGCAATTCTGTAAGCTTATCTAAAGGCACACCGAAACTGGACAAAGTTGGCAACAATATTTTACAGCTTTCGTGAAATCATTAGGCAGTTTAGCACAATTTTATTGCAAACATCTTATTATAAATTGTTCATAAGGTTCAAAGCTGTGTAAAGTGTCATATTGTCAGCATAAGATTGGACTTCTGACTTAAGATGTGTACCCGATGGTGAAACCTAAGTTTCTATCTTTTCTTTTTGAATTTACGAAAATAGAAGCAGATACATTCCTCAAATGTGTAATTTTCGGCTTTAGTTACTCAAGATTTTAAAATGCAAAATAA
This sequence comes from Dermacentor albipictus, assembly GCF_038994185.2. Classification (NCBI taxonomy): domain Eukaryota; kingdom Metazoa; phylum Arthropoda; class Arachnida; order Ixodida; family Ixodidae; genus Dermacentor; species Dermacentor albipictus. Next base: position 331,181,213 of record NC_091821.1, read on the forward strand.
ATTGTCTCCAAAGAGTTAGTGTATTACGACTTTCTCTGCCTAATTCCACCCTCACCATCAAAATTGGTTCAGTGTGAATGCCGAAAAACATGGTTTCTCAGTTCCCATGTAGTTAGGAGCTTTCGAAGTTAAAGCATGGATCTTCAATGCCCATAGTCACAAAAATTCTCATGCATAAGACAGAAGTAATCCTCGGATGGCATTAGCATCGGTAATGCGTTTCATCGCGCCGATTGCTTTCATCGATGGCGGCAGGTGGAACGCCGGGCAATTAGGAAACGCTCTTGTGCAAAAAATTATGCGGATTCCCACGCACTGTGGAAATCGGTGAACGGAAAGTTCCTAGTAAGTTTGCAGCAGACACTCAGCACACCGACGACGATGCCAAACCCGGAGGAGGGCGACACCTGAGGGACAGTAATGCCAATAACGTCCCACCCAATAAGTCACCACCTTTGATTACGTTGCCTCCTCGATCGGCCCAGTTTACCTGGCGGGACCGCCAAACGAGGCTGCACGCCAAATTCCAGGAAGGAAGGCAAAACAGCTTGGATTTGGGGCAGACCAGGGCTTGCGTTTTGTAAGGACTGTATTCTATGCATTTTTTTTGTGATCCGTGACGTTGTGAGTGGCCCATTCCGGCTGACAGCGCGGTCACGGCTTCGCGGCTTCGTGTTAGCCAGTCAGGAAGCGCAAAATAACGGTCAGAGTGGGATTACAGAGGACGGGTGCTGATACTTCTGTCCTCGTTGTTCGCACGACCATTAATCACGAATCAGCACTAACTTGCTCAGTACTCAAAGGCTGAATTCACAAAGCTTCTCACCCCTATTCTCAAAACGTTCTTAGGGTAGTTAATTTGGTAAGAACAAAAACGAGCGAATAGAGGCAGCGAACACATTTTTAGCGAAGGCGGCCGAACAATCAGGAAAGACTTTTACGAACAAAAACTTTGGGAATTCGACCCTTGTAAGCGCGCATTGCGAGTGGTCGGCCACCTTCGGCAATACTGTGTGCAACATCAGGAGTGGCTAGAAATATAGCTTACGAAAAATTCTAGCGTAAGAGGCTTCGTGAGATGTGCTTGCCAGTGCCGCCTTTGGCGGCGGCATCACGATTGGCTGGTACCTGCTTTTACAAAAAAATTCGCTTAAGAACATTTCTCTGTTTTTATTTTATAACACGGACGCAGGGGTCCAATTTACGAAGCTCTTTCTTCGTTTGTGAATACGAGCTCTGCGCCCGTATTTACAAAATACATTTACGTTCGAATTGTTCGTAGCAGCTTCCGCTCAATCCCGATGCTGGACATGCTGTTAGCAAAGGCAGCAGGTCAATGCCGAAGAAACGAAAAGCTTCGGGAATGCAGGCATTAACGAAAACACTCATGCATATCTTTGTTCGTAAGGACCAATCCCATGCAAAACTAATGCCGTCCATGTCATTAGGAAAGGTGACCAACCAATGGCAAAAGAAAACTCACAAACGAAAAAAAAGAAACAAAGCGAATTTGGCCTTTAGGCTCATATTCCTAAAAAAGCGACGCTAGAGTTGTTCGTAAGAAAAAATTCAGCCGTTCCTGATGTTTCATATATTAGTGAAGGCGGCCGGCCTATGACAAATAACAATTACGAACAAAAACCTTTCGGCCCGAGTCCTTTTAATAAGGCGCTAAGTTTACCGTCGACCCCTCTGCAGTCACGGCTATCCGGACTCCGCTGTGTGTGCCTTCCGGCTGGAAGACATCGAGCGGGCCTTCAACGGCACCAGCTTCTACGAGCTCAGCTTGTCCAGGAACTCGCTGAGCAAAATTGTGAGGCCCGACAGTGCGGCGTACCCGGGCACCGGGTCGGCCTGCGCGCCGGACTCTCGCACGCTGCCGCCGACGGGACCCGACTACCTGGCGAACCACCCGTTGCTCGCCGTGCCGCCCAAACAGCGCCACGGACGGCCTTTCTTCGCACTTCCGGGCGTCACCTTCAGCGGCGTGGCCGCAATGGTGCTGAAGGAGGCCTGGGGCTCCTGGCTGGTCTGCTATGTGGCCACGGGTCAGTGCACGAACGTCGCAGTTGGGCTTCTCGTGTTCAGCTTCGAGCCCTATTTTACGGATGTTGTCCAGGAGAGACGCCAAAGTTGATAGTTCCGAGTTCATTCGGACATCATGGGTATCTTTCACATGCGCAGAAACCTCGACAAACTGCCTCTTAAGCAGCTCAAAGCCATAGCCGCAGAGCCAATGAATGAATGAATGATCGACAGAGAATTTTGGCAGTGAGGCTCGTGAATCCGTCCGCTATACGGGATCGTTAGTCAGACGGTAATGTGATTTAGACGGGGGCATGACAACATCATGTAAGCTGTTATACTGCTTCCTCTCTGCCGGCGGAACTATATATCAAATCAAATCAAATCAAATTTATTTCGAAATACAACTGATGCTAAGGACCATGGACGAAAAGCTAGCAAAGCTTGACGTGGTCCATGGCCCCGTTTTACAGGCAGCACAAATACAACAAAGGACGACCACAGTTAAATACAAGAGCAATTGGAAAAATAGGATTACCCGCCGTGGTTGCTCAGTGGCTATGGTGTAGGGCTGGTGAGCACGAAGTCGCGGGATCGAATCCAGGCCATGGCGGCCACATTTCAATGGGGGTGGAATGCGAAAACGCCCGTGCACTTAGATTTAGGTGCACGTTAAAAAGCCCCGGGCGGTCGAAATTTCCGGAGTCCCACCCAATTCTTTTGAAAAATTGGGTGGAGGAGGAGTCCTCCACTACGGCGTGCCTCATAATCAGAAGGTGGTTTTGGCACATTAAACCCCATAATTTATATATAAAAATAGGATTTCCGCACTAATAACTGCGAGACATTATTCATGATAACTATGAGGAAGTATTAGAAAAAAAGTCAAGCATACGTGATGAGCAATTCTCAGAATTACAGCTAATCATGAATACATCACAAAATACACAAGAAATAAAAAATGCAGTGCTATGTACATTTCTATATAAAACACAATATATGAAAATATTTCATACAGTAACATATACAGAAGGATTTGATACGCACAATACAAAAAAAAATGATTATACAAGAATTGAACCTTTTCAAAGAACATTAAAACGTCTATATTCATATTTGCATCTAGATATATGTTTATCCTAGCATTGAAATAGGCGTTACTTTGTTTGCCTTGATTAAGTGGTACGGTAGTCGAAAGCGTAGCATTTGGTAAGAAGAATTTGTTCTAGGCCTCGGTAGTTCCCATATTTTAGAACTCCTTGTACTGACCGCCTTATGTTTTGCTATTACGTTGGAAATAGGTCTTAGGGTGTCGTTGTTTCTTTTAATACTGGTCATGTAATTTCGTAGTAACATATTTTCGTAAATGTACATATAGTGCGACGTGCTTCGTAATAAGCCAAGGAAAGCCCGTTTTCGTTCTTCCCGAGTTGTAAAACTGATGTTTGGATTAATACATACATAAAAAAACGCGTAACGCTGATTACTTAGATAATATAGCCTGTATTCCTACGGCAACTTTTACACATCCATTCAATTTTCGCGTTCCCGAAAGCTTTGAGACGAACCACGTTCGTTAACTTTTTGGGAACTACTGAAAGGCAGAAAAATAACCGTGCATTAGAACACAACAATGGCACTACGGAGCATGAGGACAAATTATTTCAGCTTTACATTAGTCAAGGCTTTTTAATTTTATCTTTTGTTGGGATAGAGTTTCGAAAATTCATGGAACATATAATGCCATTAACCTTTTGAAGTTACCCGAAGCTGTGGGTGTTACAAGAGAAATCGCGATATTCAAGTAGCTCATTAAAAGATACCCAGCTTTTAATAGTTATTTAATTGTTGCAGTAGTGAAGTCATGCCTTCATATAAGAAATCCCAGAACTGGTACCGATTTCGAGGTACTCGTTTCGGATTTCGGGAACTCAAAATGCGCTACGGAAGACATTGAAGTTCCGTTTACTAATTTACCACAAATCTTCTTCAACCCTTCACAATGTATTTTTGCGCAGCGCTCACAAATACACCGTGAACGCACACGAACTCGCACAATTTTTATCCTAATGCTGCTTCAAGCATTCTGGAACGATCTTAAATGGAACCACTATGTATTATTTTGTGGATTTCGAGGACGGCCATGTGGAAAGTGAGGAAAGTCCTATGATTTGTTTTAGGCAGACGTGGCTTCATTACTCTTTGGCTTCAATTACGTGATTGCAACACATGCCCTAAAATAAAAAGAATAGAAAATTAATTATTGAGTTTTTTAATTTAGCTGCCTGGAGGACATTCCGACTTGCTCTGCAAGTAATGTCCACCTCTTCAGGTAAGCTACCTGAAAAGGTAAAGAAGAGACGTCTGTCACAGTCTAATAAAAAATATGTGCAGACTGAAGAAAAAAGAGCTACAGAAACAGAGCGTATATTATAGCATAATAAAAGGTAGCCGTAGGCACCTTATTTCGTATGCCACGCTCTCCTGGCAGCAAAATTCTAGTCGTTGAATAGGCGCAATATAAGGTCAGAGAAAGAAGGGACATCTAAGTGAAAAGAATCTGAGGAATATAACATGTCCTTCAGGCGGTTTGTTGGTAAATACAGCGAGACAATGCTCCCCAATACGACCAACATTTCGTACACATTGCTCGGAAGATAACCGTTTCAGTTTCTATATGCACGGTGCCTGAGACCTGTAGGGCTCGCAAAAACTTTCATTGCGAACAGAGATGTTTGATTAGCTTGAAGATTTTTAGGGCTGTAGATTTCAGATGTTTGATTAGCTTGAAGATTTTTAGGGCTGTAGATTTCAGCAAGTCTCGTGAATGTAAACGAGCATGAGAGTTACTTGAACACAAGGTTGACGGTTGCTATTGAGACTCGTATGGCTTATTAAGTTCGCAAAATTTTTCATATGCGCCGTATGTGCAGGGCGGCACGCTGGTTAGTCCACAGAGCTCGCTTATATAGTAGCGAGATGAACAACCTCTCAGCGCACGTCATAGAACTAGTTTGTAATAAGTGCCTCGGCAGGCATCACAACACATGGACGTATGATCACGCTGATTCCACCCACCGTGACAAATTGCTGTGCCTTTGCGCAAGCACAATCCTTATCACAGCAGCAGGTTCACTTTATTGCATGCGTGGCAAGGGCGTAGAAGGAGGTGTTCGTATTGAGTGAGTTACTGGTTGATTGCAACTCAGAACAATTAACTGCGCTCCCAAACTGCAGAGACCGGCTTGGTGATGAAGGTAGCCGAGGAAATCATCGCCGGTGGCCAGGATCCCGCTCCAGCCGCGTTGGTGGACGCGTTCAACACAACAACAGAACCAATACGTAAAATGCTCGTCTCGACAAAGGTACGTGCGGGCGCTCATAGCAGCTTGTGCCGTGAAGCATATGTTGACCAACGATCGGCGACGATCACACCCGCTAAAGTAGCCCCGATGGAAACTCGTACAGAAGTAATGGAAGACTGGCAGACGGTTAGTGTAGTTGCACGTCAGTGGTGTCCAAGTCCTTTCACACTCCGCTGTTTCTTGTTGGGTGATGCACCGAAAGAACACGTATACTTCAGGTGGAAGTCGGTCGTGAAAGCGACCGTGGCTACATTTATAGAGAGCGCGGATTCGAAGGTTTGCGCGGAGGCAATGGCTGTGGCCCGCCTATGGGTGATGTAGAATGTCTAGTCGCAATGCGCGTTCGCATGGATGTTGCGATTATTATAATGTAGCGACATTTAGATTAATTGAACACAGGAATGCTGCATGTTACAATCATGTACTATATGGTTGAAATATATTGATAGGTTGACCAAGTGCTATGCATTTACACTTTCTCGAGGTGAAAGATTGCTTGCCGATGTTCCGTGTCTGAGCAGACAAAGATCAGGAATAAGGTACGCAAAAACCAGTCATTGTGAGAACGGATGCTTCGCCAACGCTTGCCCGTGCTATTGCATGCCAATCTTTTGCGTCTTGTGACTTATGTATAAGAGCCATCAAATGAAGCATCTCTATTTGAAGGAAAACTTACTCGAAGCTTCGTGTTACCAATTCATGGTCTGCAGCAGCGACTGTGCGGGTAATTCAGAGCCATTCTTTGCCTCTCAAGAAATCGAAATCGAAAGCGAACGAAATTGAAACACTTTGCAGCGTCTCTCACAAGAAAAAAAGAAGAAGAGAATGGCTGGTGACTAAGTAGTCAGTTTTGAACACACTGGAAGGTGTGCAGCTGCTGTTCATTATCACAACTATAGAGTGCTGCTGGGATATTGTTGCAACGGAATAATCAGGTCCGCTTTGGTCATTATGCTCTTTGTGCACCTGATCGTGGCGACCATGAAGTGCACGGGTAATCTTCAACTGTTTTGATAGCGCAGGTGATCTTTCTCTGGATCTTAATGACATTATATATGTCCAGGATCGAACACCGTGTGCCTGAGCGACGAGCCGTGATACTGCTGCATTCAGGAGCTTTGCGCTTTGACCATTCGCAGCACCGGAACCTGTACGTGTTCTCAGACGCTGATGTTCGCCAGTACCGCCTAGACGCCTGCAAGGAACGCCATTTGCACTGCCCAGCCTGCGTGCGGGACCCATTCTGTGGTTGGGATGGCACACACTGTCTCCCTCATGTTGGCGCGTGCGTATAGTTTTAATTGGAGTCGATGGTCTGGTGAAAATTTTTCGATTCTATATCCGTGCATTGTGAAGAGAAAAGCGTTTCTGCGTCATCATGCGAACCTTTGAGCGGTCTGTTTCTTGCTATTTATCTTGAAACAGATGCCGCTAGCAGTGCATGAGCAGACAACGGTAAACGCTCAATCGAAGATGACATATATATTGTACCGCCTATGTATAGGCGCGCTGCCCGTGACACTTGCCTATGCTAAATAATCGTCAAATAAATAATCTCGAGATAGTGAAGAATACAGGAAAGTTGAAAAGGCCTTAAAATGAACTGAGCTTTAGGTTTTCAATGCGATAGCACTTATGCGAACACTATCGAAAACATACAACTAAAATTCATTTTGCCTTAAGGTCTTTTCATCTTTTGTGTATTATTAACCATTTCCTGATTTTTTCGGTGCGATAACATTTTTAAGAACATTACCCGCCGCGGTGGCTTCGCAGCTGTGTTGTATTGGTACGCACGAGGTCGTGGGATCAAATGCCGGCATCAGCGGCCGCATCTCGATGCGGGCGAAATGCAATAACGCCCGTGTCCCGTGCATTGGAGGCTCGGTAAATTTTCCCTGGCGGTCAAAATTAAACCGATGTCCTCCGCTACGGCGTTCATCATAATCAAATCGTGGTTTTGGCACGTAAGAACCCAGAATTCCTTCTTTACACGAACACTGCTTGAGGCGCGTTCGCGTTTTCGGCGCCGCCGCCCTGCTCTCCAGAGTGTGGCGGCACAGGCGCGGCCCGGCCCACCGAGCCCGCGCTGCGTGTACAAGGTCACGTGATCTGCTCAGGGTGCAAGGGCGAGCAGAGAATGCTGTTGAGGCCAGGAGGATTCGTGCTGTCTACCCGTGCACCCAACGTTGGTGGTCATAGGAGCTGCTCAGTTTTGGAGGCGTGACACAGTTAAGTGGTGCAGGCAGCGGCAACCAAATAGGTTATAAAAACATATTCCCACAAAGGCAATGATATCCCTGAAATGGAGTTCGACGGCCACCATCTTAGGAGGGCCACAACCAAACAGTGTCTTATAGTGGAGGAAAAGAAGCGTTTTCCTAACCCTCTCAAGTAGTTCAATATGGCTAATCTTACCGTATAGATACTTGCCGGCGTGTATCTTTGCGATATTTGCTTTAGGATGAAGCCTGAATGTTCCTGATAGATATCATTGGAGCTTACTTCATCAATATCCAGCTAAAGCTAATACTTTCGTTGGAAAAGGTCAGCTTTTATGGTTGAATTAGCGTAGCACAATTATATATATATATAGCGTAGCACAAATAGCGTAGCACAATTAGCGTAGCACCACCCCACCAGGTTTTATTTCAGAGGTGAAGTAGGGCCAAGCGCTGGCTTTACGTCTTCTGGTAAGAGGATGTGCGAGCTGCACTGCAGCAATTTTTTTGTAAACCTCCTCGATGGGAACTCGGAAAGTTCGCTTTGGGTCAAGCGCGCACGCCCCTGGCTTCCGGCGCTCATCACGCCAGCGTTGTGACCCCCAGTTTTTGAGCTCATCGATTGGCTTTGTCCATGGGTATCTTTCTGCCCGTGATACCAGGCTTGTTTAGGTAGTAATTGTTTACTGCAATTATTGCTACCTGCGAAACAACGAACCTAAGTGCGTTTAATTGTTTACTTTAGTATCCCTGCCGATGCTTCGCCCTTCGGGCAGAATTGCGACATTTTCTCTTCTATTATCCTCCCACTGTTCTTAAGCTCTCGTCTGTGTTGCACAACTCCACATGACTAGCTTAGTTGAGTGCGTTCGCGTTTACCTTGTCATGAGCAACACACATACAACGTTCGTGATCATTGTGCCGTATAACCGATCACGGGCAGGAAGAGATGGATATTGTTGCGAGGTCGCTGCATGCCGGTTGTCAAGAAACGTTAGCGAGTTTCGCAAAAGAAATAAAACCGGAACTAAAGGTGAACTCTTGACATGCATCAATATTTCAACAATCCATTTTTTTTTGTATCCTCGGGTCTAGTTCGTGGTACGTACCAGTCATGATGTGTAGTAACACAGTTTCTCTCCTGAGGCCTTGGCCATATGTTCTTCGGCCTGATCGGTAGTAGTTTATGGTATCGATTTTTTGGCGCCTTTGGTTCGATCTCAGAGACAGTTATTACATCGGACTGGCAAGGCAATTTCCTGAAGTAAATTTACCTGGGACGGACGTCCTTTGATTCACTTTGCCTGTTTTCTTTAAATGCGATTCCATTTATGGAAATGCATTTCCGTTGACGTTACAGGAACCTGCAGACGGGCAAATTTCATTTCTACCGCTCATTTTTGGGCAGGAACGGGAACACCGGTTTTTCCTTTGGCGACAGCTACTTTCTGTCACACAGCGCTAAAGTGATCCATTTGCAGCGACAATCCCGATCCATTTGTAAAACTTCCCTGAACGTAGAGCGCGCCGTTTTACAGGGACACACCATTCGCTCCCTACAGTGTCGCTCAGAATTCGATATTGGAATACTCGCACAAGAAGTTTACTTCATGTTCGTTCTACTCCGTCGTTCAGACTGGCCATTTTATTACTATATCAGGCCACTTTTCGTGAGAAAAGATGAGCACACAGCTGCTTGACCACTTGTAGCAAGAAAAAGTAAAATAAATAAATAAATAAATGAATAAATAAATAAATAAATAAATAAATAAATAAATAAATAAATAAATAAATAAATAAATAAATAAATAAATAAATAAATAAATAAATAAATGCACTCAGGAACTCCCACGGGAGCTATTTTAAACATACGTCAGCATTTGCTACTAATCGCCTGTTTTTCGTCTTCGTACGCTGCTGTGTTCGTTGTAATCATGAGAATCAATTATAATCAAGCGGCCCCGGCACGAAGCTAGCGCGTTTTCAATGGAAAAGCGAGTTTTTCGCGAATAACAAAAGCTGCAGGTCAATTATTGAAAAAATGCAGGTGAAGATATGTTCTGGAAGACAGTCCGCACGAGCCAAATGCAGTGATTACGCTATGGCAAGCAAGAAATTTGTTCCCAGAGCGGTTAAAAGTTCAGCAATAGAAGCTTTTGGAAAATACGAAAATTTGTACTCAGTTTTCAAGACGAAAACGGTAGCCGTGATAAAACTATGGCTTCTATCGTAATAGCCGCTACAGCGTATGTAGTCCGGAGACTCAGCTTCCGACTAATGCCTATTTCGACTCTCTAAACATGGCGTAACCCTGTTGCCAAAAGCGATTTTTGAAACACAGTCGTGCAAGTTCATGTTGTGTCTATCACTTGCGGAAATATTGGAAGCCGTGGCCGAGTTGTTTAATCGCTCGCACATTTCGTTCCGCGTCATGCTCGCAGCGTTTCGATACCGTGCAGCGTGATACCTCTTTAACGCCACGTATGACCGAGTTCTCCAGTCTCCCACCAGATGATCGAAATACAAAACTGAAGATTTTTTTTTTTTGCAGGAGTGCTCTTCATATAATATTTTCTGTTTTTACTTCCTAAAACGTAGCAATACGTTGCTTATTTGTTAAGTCATCGCTTTTATTATCCGATTTTGTTCCTTGGACAACATAACAACAAACATGCACATGCTCTCGTGTTGCGCTAAAAAGAAAGCTATCGTGCCTTGCAGCATGGACATACTCAGGAACTCTGGAGATCGCACTTTAACCATCCTGCGGGACTTCACGCAATGCACATATGTAACTGAATGGGCAAAATTTTAAACAAATTTATTTCTATATAATCGCCGAGTATCAACAAGTTTCAGTTGTCTGCGCCAAGAAGGATGTCCTTCTTGGCGCAGACAGCTGAAACTTGTTGACGCGTGCGTGCGTGCGTGCGCGTGTGTGCGTGTGCGTGCGTGTGTGTGTGTGTTTGTGTGTTTGTGTGTGTGCGCGCGAGCTAGCGAGCATTTCCCCGCTTACACGTGCTCTTGGGGATCTATCTATGGGATAGGCACACGTATGGGGAGCTCTTAACGCCTGCGTCACCTCCGCCGCGGCTCGGCTCAGCATTGCACTGTGTTCGGGATTTTTTTCTACACGCGGAAATGGTGGTCAATATCGCCGCCCCAGATTTCGTCACGATGACACCGTCACCATCGGGAGGGCTCCGTAAGCCGCTACCAAGCTGTTCACTTTCGTTATCTTCCTTCCCTCGGCAGCAGCAAATTGTCTTGATGCCAGCGACGCGCTAAATCTGCACCGTCATTGCGTCATGCATCGCTTCTGCGACCAAGCAAGCTTTCGGCGACGCACGTTCGCTGCTGTATTGGCACTAAAACTTTAAAATGCTTGCCTTAAAAAAAAACAGCGTGCATAAATATCGAGAGCGGACTGGCCACAAGGGACATGCTCATGGGGCCATACTATTGATGACATCACAAAGTGATAGGTGCAGTCAGGTTGACTTTACAGGTTCGCAAGGATTGACTGACGGGCCAGTTGGTTCATTATCACGGAAAGAACAGCGCTTCAAATTGATAGTCAGCGAAGTGTGTGTGTGGTTCTTCTTTCGTGTTCCGTCTTGAAGCGCTGTTCTTTCTGTTCCATTACAGATGTTCCTTTTATGCGTCAATTACGCTTTCCAAGTGCGCTTAATTGGAAAGTTTTTGTTTGCATAGCTCTTACAGAAGCATGTTTAATCAATATTTCCTCGCTGGGCTAGATAATCCCGAGCACTGACTCCAAACAGCTCATTTTCTTTAGCCACCTAAGATAACTATTGAACATTTATTTAACGTAGCTTCGTTAATTACGCACACAACTTCTCAACTTACTTCGCATCTAGAGGTTACCGATATGAACACTCGAATGATAAAATGACGTAACTAATATTTGTATTGGTTTAATAGTTTTGCTTGTTGCAGTTAAAAGCAGCCGGTATATGGATGTTCCAGTAGGCTTCTTATAAAGCAAGTATGAAAGCTTGGACAGGTTATCTTGACGCAAATAAAGTTCGCGAGCTTAAACGCATGTATCCAAACGTGCATTTTTACGTTTACAGCCGAGTCTCCTACATTATACAAGGATACCTCAGCGCTACGGTACTTCACACAAGGTGTGCGAGAACATTGTGCGCGCTCGGAATTAGATTTCTGAGCGTTGGTGGCATCAGGCTCGGTTTCCTGGCATCATCTGGAATAAAAACAGTCGCCTAGGGGAAAGCACTGGATACATTTTCAGCACTTTGTAACGTATGGGTCAGCGCGGACATGTACGTTAGAACGAAAAGTACTGAAATATAAAAATGAGGGTTTTGCTACTCATATTTTGGCTGTCTAATGTTAAGATCTAAAGAAGAAAATAGTGTGATTTTGTGACAATTAATGCTGACATATGTACTTTCACGCGAGATGTCAACTCCGACAGAGTACCCGTGGTGGAACTGGCCCCTGAACTACCGGGTTACATTGAACCACGAAATGCTGGTTTGATAAATACCAGTGATAGGAAAGTGTTTAGCTCTTGAATTTTTGGTATGTCGGCGACGCTGTGCAGTCTTGGAGGCCCTTTTCACCACGAGAACCATGTCTCAGCTAATATTTAAATTTCAAGCAACTGCACACTAGTCTATTTCTCTTTTTGGGTGAGCTTTCTTTAGCTTCTAACCATTGTTTTAAAGTTATCGGTTAGCTCAAAACGTTCCTGCCTGTGTTTCTAATATCCAGTATGTTGTCACGAATTCAATAGCGCAAGAGCGTTATCTAATCTTGCGCACGTGAAGTGAATACTGGCGTCCATTCCCGATAACATATGAGCTCCCGAGTTTGGCTCAATTACGAGCATTCCAATCTGATGAACCGATGTTTTGATCTGTAATCAGATTCAGAGGAAGCGCTACTTTACGCGCAGCCATCGTTGTGCTTCGAGTGTTATTTTCTTTTTAAACGCAAGCTCGCCATATAGGAGTTAGATTTGTTGTGACTCACTCTTTTCAAATGGCCTTGTTCTTCACATCACTACAAGGTGACAGCATAGACGTTCTACATGTTCATTGAGTAAATACTGGGAAATACTTTAATAGGACCTTGATGAGGGCTAGTTGGTTCATACTTAGAACTGAGGTTAATACCTGGGTTAATACCTGGGAAATACCGTGTGCGTTTACACATATAATGCAACAATTTATATTTCGTAACATACTTCTTAATTTAGGAGGTTATAAGAGACAGGTGTTAAGAATAAAGAAAATTTTAATGCTTATTAGTCAGCTTTCACCAGATTTGGAAAGGAATTAACTTTCAATATAAATGTCCTTATGATAATTAAAAGCCTATCCGCTTGACAACGTTTCATCCGAGTTCCCCCTTTGCAAGCTGATAACGACTTAAAGGCGGTTCGTATCGTAGGCCCTTGACCATCCGTCAAACAAATGGTTATTCCGAATGTTTCATTCTGGGAAGGCGTGTTACCCTCCTACCCTTCACTCCGGTTCGCAAACACGCATAAGACGAAACTGTTGCGTGAAGAGCTTCGTTAGTTGAAACCCACGAGCTACCGTAACCCATATCGCCTATATCGCTGTCATTTAGGCTTAGATAAGAAATGTGTATTCTAAATCGACGCATAACAAATCCGAAAACAGCTGCCGGCGACCAGCTCAGCTAGGTTGCTTTCATTTCGTACTTCGTCCTAGCGGCTAATAGTAGCTCACAGAGCAGAGCGCTGAGTGCGGAAGTGGCAGAGAAGGTGGTCTACACTGTCTCATCACTCACTGAAAATTTCACGTCGCGCTGCTGGCCATTCCTAGAAAATTCTATATGCGACGGCCAGCTATTTGCAACAGAGCAATATAGTTTTGCGGTGGGAGAGTCCAGGTGAGAGACAGTGTGGTTATGTAGATGAAGACACGCTATTTTCTGCAGAAATTTAGGAATGAATGAATGAATGAATGAATGAATGAATGAATGAATGAATGAATGAATGAATGAATGAATGCCTTGATTATCGAGAAAAAGGAGGAGCAAACATCGGTGGAAGCACGTCTCAGCGCATTGGGAAAGGAGCGGGGGACAAAAAGAGGGAAAGCTGGAGTCCGGGTGGGTGGCAAAGTCGCAGTTTAGGGTCGAGAAAATATAAGCATGGGTTGGTGAAACCGGTTGAATTCTAGTGTAGATGTGTGATGTGGTGACTAAACGATTGGAGTCATCACCCAGCATCCGTCCTTAGCGGTAGTATAAGAACCCACCGTTCTTGGTAATGACCGTTTACTGAATATTAATCTTGGCAATTGCTTATTAATGGGCCATACTTCGCCGCGTATTCCTTAGTGGCGGGTTCTGTGGATTACAACTGCACTGTGGCGACAACTTACGACCATACCGTCACTCTTGTGGTTACCATACTCGTGACTCTTGCGATTGTGGGAATACCATAAGCATGGGTTTACTGCACAAGTTGGAGAATAGACAGTTTCGAAGAGAGTTTCTCACCTTACATGCGCTCAACGCAAGCACCATTGCAGCATGTTATGGGGCGCGTGCCTTCAAAACAGAAACGCGAACGCAAACATAAGAACGCGTTGGTTGCTGTGTTGGGAACAGGGTGCCGTGTTGGGCGTCGTGACAAACATACCCAAGCCAACAATTTATTAGTGACCATGCTTTCATTTCTATGGAAGGAGGTTATATACTTAAACTTCTGGAGTGCCAGACCCAGCTGCCGGCAGCCATATTGTTAGAGGAATAAAAGCGCGGCTGCAGTACGTGGCCGTAGTATAGGCGTGGCGCTCCCTGAGCTTGCGATTCCAGGATGAAAAATAATATTAAAACCCTTGAGGAAGTATATCAGTCTGCCGTTGTGTGTCACTGTTGTCGAAAAAAAGATGTGTAATGGCGACAGGTGCCTTGTGTTCTGTGTATAAGAAGCTTCGAGAACTGAAAAAATAAAAGTCGTATTTTCGTTTTCATCATTCAGAAACCTGCCGTCTGCATCGGCAGCGTGATGCCCTTTCGTCGATACGTTGTGCCGGCCCGTATTGGCAGCGACATGACCTCGAAATATCGTGTCTTTATGCTAATTCTTAAAAAGTCACTATTTGTGTAAATCAGCGTTCAAGTCGCAGATGATGAAGCTTATAGTTAAGAATGAGCGTTTTTGCTTTAAGCCTAAAAAACAAGAAAACAAATACAACGGTAGGTCTCATTCTTGCCCAGCGTTTCAGTTTTAACTGAAAAGAGTCTGTGAAAGCAAATTTACGATAAAGTTAAGGCGACGATCTGCACGCAGCCGCAAGCCCACATGGGCTCCAATGAGGGTAGCCTACCAAGGTGTTGTCATGTGTCAGCCAGCGGCTCAAGCCATCTTTACTTTCTTTTTTTAAATTTCTGCTTCCGTTCAGCCTGCGTCTGAGACCAGAACGAGAAGTGGGAAGGCAGATAAACCGACAGTGGTGGTGGGAGGCGGTAGCGTAATGGACAGCGTACCCAGTTCCCAAATGTAGAATGCTGCAAATGTCGACAATGTCAAGTTCCGTCACTCAACGTCTGCGAGATTTTGTGAATGCGATTTCTTAGAAGCTGCAGCATTTTCTTAGAGAATTGTTTCTAGTGCAGCATATACAAAAGGAAAAAAAATACATGTGACCTCCTTAATGGTTCATACCTCTGTGAGCAATGGCTCATACCCCCGTAAGGCTGAGGCCACCAGCGTTGAGCAAAGTGAAGCGAACAGTTCATACCTTCATTAAATTACCCATGCAAAACACAGAACAGCACACGTTTCAATCCCTGTTTAGAGGATGCAACGTAAAGCCAAAGCGAAACGTCGTTGGTGTGCGAGCGTGAACCCGCTAAACGAGCACGCGAAGCCGCAGCTGAGCGTCGAAAACCAGTCGAAGAAGCTGAACTACAAAAGCAGCAACAAGGCAATGCGTGACGGTGCATTACTGAGTGCGCAGCAGGCTTTCGTCTTCACGTGTTACAGGAGTGTACCAGGCTGCCAAACTATTGCATTTATTATTGAGCATTTATACTGTATTCAATAGTTAACTTTGAGTTCTTTATACAAATCCGTTGATTTTTGTGGCTACACACCAGAGACCCACACAGGCATATATTCAAGAGCAGGCATACCTTAGCCAAGCTATACCTGGGCCCAAGTACGCGATTAGAAGTTCCAAGCCATTATGCCAGGGCTGAAAAGCGCTTACGAACATACGCTATCTGCGTTTTTTTAAGTTGTCCTCCCACACGAGAAAATGTAGCGCCTTGAGTCCAAAATGTGTATTTCTTTTTAATACACGCATTAATATGCAAACTGAATGCAACTGTGGCAAGCTGCGAGATTGGCCGAAACCGGAACCCACTTCCGCACCCGCGCGTGCTTTAAAGGTGTGCAGACGACATAGAGAATAAACTCTATACAAAAGAGCACACGAGCGTAGGTAGCTCTTCCGCTCTGCAGTGGGCGGTCCCCTCAGTCCAGGAGTCCAGCACCCTTAGCTGCCCTTTCGCTCGGTTGAAACATGTGAATGCACATGTTTCTACCGAGCGAGAACCGTACAAGAGACAAAATATGTGTTTTTGGTGAATGCCATGCATCGTTTACGTTGGGTGCGCAGGTGCTCGAATGGAACCACACTTTGCCTAGAATGTAGGCGTGGTGCAGAAGTTTCTGGTGGCATTATTAGGTGGCACCGTAGTTTTTTTGTTTCTTTTTATTTATTCCCAGTTCTCCAAAGTATTGCGGTGTTTCCGATATCATGGAGGAGCATGCCGATGTATTCATGTGTCGGAAGCTTATAACTTTTGTCTCCAATAATTCATTGCAACTGAGTGACTGTAGTGCATTTTTCTTTCTTTTCAGACCGGCTGCTACCACAAGGAGAGCGTGCTGAATATATACAGCCGCGAAAGTCTTTGATATAAGCGCTTGCATTTACAGTTCATTGTTGGCACATAATTTAATTACAAAGCTTAGTGTAGTCGATGTCCTTCTGATCAATTGCTTTTTTTTCAGTGCTTTTGCCGGACATGTTTATTCTGCTCGTTACAACTGTGCGCAGAGCATTTTCCCTAAGGCATCTTCCACATGATACATGCAACCAGCGCAATATTAGACTGGGTACAAACAGGAGAAATAGACATCACCAATGCCGGACGTTTTGTTTGATACAAAAAGTACTATCAAACGAGCGAATAATGCCTTGCTACCCGGCGTTTATATCTCGGGCTCTGTCAAAATGGTGGATACTATACCGCTTTATGTTAGATGTCAAGCAAAGGTTTAGCTATAGGACCAAGCATATATCATCGTCTATTTCTACTTCACCAGTAGACTCCAAGATGTTTGCCTCATACAGCACTGTGGACGCCGTTCATCAAGTAGACTTTTCTTCTATTTATATAGTCGGCTGCACAAAAACACTACGCCGCCACTAATGCCGTATCGAGCGTTTATAGTTGTAGATTCATACGAAATTTGTGTCAAAGTGGTGTACAGAATAGAAAAGTTCGATTTTTTTTTTGCTCACTTTTCTATTTGAAATAAAACCACTGTACTGGATTGCTCAAGTACAAAACGAATTACGCACGTTTCCTTTTTTTCAACTGTTATTCAACATATTTTTCAAACGCTCTGTATAGCAGTACGACACTTGGGATGCACATGATACACATAGTATTCTTCCATCGATATGGCTTTAATGGCCTACCGGTGGTGCATGTTAAAGGAATTGTTAGAATTTTATTGCAATAAATCAATGTTCGTCACAACTAGCAGTTCATCACGAAGACAGTGGCCACACGATGTCATACGCGCGCGAGCCAATGACTAAAACCAAAATCAATAAAAAGATATGGTTTCTGTTTCCATGTAACATATTTGTCCGCTAAACGACATTCTGCGAAGCTTCTTAGTCCTCTGAACGTGGACGAAATAATTTACCTGGCGTATATTCTTTTTCTTTTAAGCAAATTTATCATATTTATTACGTAGTATATTTCAGTGTGTGTAGTGCCACTGAGGCCAGGTCCTTTCATGCCGTACTCTCTTGGTCACGTTCTATTACGCTGGGTAATGCAGAAAACGCAGAGCTGTGGACACAGCGGCGTCAGTGAATGATTGTTAAATTTGCAGCTATACCCAACTAACGTGAATGATATGTAGATGATGATGATAAAAAACTTTATTTATGCATCTTTAAAGGGAAGGGGGCAATGGAATATAGAGTGGGGGGAGGAACTACTTGAAGTAGGCTTCCTTTATCCTCTCAGCCCACTCCAAGATGGCCTCCTGAAGACCGGGCCTGGAGATGCGCAAGGCAGCCTCCCACTGCTCCTCACTAGAAATTAATTGTTTGAGGAAAGGGGAAAGGAGATGAGTGGGGGGCTAGAGGTCCCGAGCACAACCTGTGTACGCGTGCCATGGCGATGGCTGTGCATGTGCCATCAAGTCTGCAGGCATCGGTTAAGCAGTCACTGTCATATATTTCTCAGTTCTCGGTTGCGCCGTTGTGCATGTGAAAGTGGGCATGTGATTCTGGCTGTGTGCCACTGGATAGGTGCTCGGATAGGCAAACATCATAAGAGTCAAGAAGTGGACAAGTCTATTTCAACAGCAGCCAAGTGGGGAGAAAACAAGAGGCATCACAAGAGGCAAGAAGTGGAGAAGTCTTTCAAAAGCAGCCAAGTGTGGAGAAAAAAAAGTGAAGTGATCAGGGTGTGACCCGAGAGTACGAACCATGTTTTGAAGCAACAGCAGCAGCAGGGTGCATTGAACGAAGAGCTTTGAGCTATGGAGAAGTGAACGTATCGGTAACAGAAATTTGAAGAAGTCGGTTGCACAGACGTGAAGAATTGCACAATATGGTGTGGCGCTACATCGCTTCAATGCTAATCGCATTAACGTCGACATGTGTCGTGAAAGAGGTTCTGCTGGAACTTATTATTCTGGCGTACGGAATAATGTACTGTCTCCGACTTTATTGTTTCAAACTTTGCAGGAATCGTCGCACTTTTTATATTGCAGCTAACTTTTTATGTGCACCGGTCTTTTCGGCGCTTTCTTATATGCAATACATTCACAAGTGATCAAGTTACTTGTAATCGTTTGTTCACTATCTTGAACGCTCCAAAAGCGCCATCTCATAGCAGCACACTTTTTTTTTTCTTTAGGCTCCTTCACCCTCCCCCCTCTTGTATTTTCGTGGCTAACTGCAGATCAGTGTATTATGGCTCTGATGTCATGCTTTCAATGCTTCTTGCTTTCTATCGTTTTTGCTTCGACGAATCGATTCTCACCTTCGTACGCGCAGAATAACTCGATTGCATCGCCGGGATTGCAGTAATTGCTACACGTCCGCGACGCCTCTGGGTAATCATGACTAAGAATTGCTTGAAAAGCGCCCCTACACTTGCTTTCTTTACTGATGTGGTTAATACAAAACTGGCAAAGTTCAAGTGGGAAACGCTGCAACATCCGCCATACAGCTCTGACCTGTCGCCTTGCGACTTTCACATTTTGGGGTAACCGAACAAACAGCTCAAGGGAACCAGATTTGTGTCGGAGGATGACATGAAAGAGTCAGTTGCAGACTGAGTCAGTTGGAGTTTCATGAGACTAGAATCATGCGACTCGGTTGTCAATGGGACAAATAGCTTATTGCTCATGGAGAGTACTTTTAAATAAAATACCCCGTTTGTCATATATTCGCATTGGATCACTTTCATTTGACTCGCCCTCGTATATTTTGCAGAGCTCCTGCTTTTTATGCGTGCTCTCTGTTGCGACTATAATTTCTGTGCAAATACTCACGATGCACACGACCGGTGACAGCTGCTCCTGAGCAATACATTGGAACAAATGACAGCGGGATTCAGATTTTTCACTGACCGTTGCATATGTACAAGAATGTAAACGCGGTTCTTGATCGACAAAGTTTCATTAACATATTTGTCCTCAACTTGTTCATTTCATGGCCATTGCATTTTTTATATCAGCGGCATGCACTGCTTTGCTGGTTTCGATCTGATATAGTTCTAAAGTTCGTGTGATATTTTCTTTACTTATTAAATAGGCAAGAAACATGAAAGCACTGATACCACTTACTTTGGGCACAATTTTTGGCACATACGAGTATATTATTTTATGAAAAAATACATATTTACTTGTTTTGACAGTGCGTGGCGTTCAAAAATTCGTTTGCAGCATCTTTGGCAATGACAATGCAATTATTATTCATGCATTTGATCCCTAGAGTAATAGCTTAAGAGGAAGCTTTTGTTCTGACCCAACTCCGACGTGGCCTATTCAAATACATGTAAAACGCGGAAACGGACGGGCGGACGGAAAAAACTTTAATGGGAAAAGGACCTGCGAGGTTGCCAGCCCGGGCTCAGGCCACCCGGGCATTATGTGCGGTGAGGCATAGCCTTTACACCGCTGCCCGGGCCCGCTGGATAGCCCATAACTGGTCGTGTAGTTCCGAGCTAGTCAGAGCGCTTAGCCGTCGCTCCTCGAGAAGATCCGGTTCTATCTCGTCCTCTACATATACTGATCTGATCTGTGTGCACTTCCATAAGTTGTGTGCAATGTCTGCGTGTTCCTGCTTGCAGAGTTTGCAGCTCGCGTCTGGGATTTGTGTTGAATTTATTCTGTTAAAGTGTACTGGGTTTCGGAACGGTCTGGTTTGCAACTTTCTTCAATCCGTTTCTTGAGGCCTGTTGAGTTGTTTGTGGGGTTATGGGTATGCTTCCCTTTGTTTCGTGTAGTGTGTCAGTATGTCGTGGTACGTGACCAGTCTGTCCCTGTCATCTTTTATCGCTTCTTCGTCGTCGTCGCCTCCTCTATCCTCTCCATCGCCTCCGCCGCAGTCCTCCTCTCATATATGCCGGGATCCATTTGAGGTATTTGGGCATAATTTTGCCGTTCTTAAAGTCTTCTGCTCTGCGGTTCAGGATTTTGGCCGCCTCGGTGGAGACCCAGCCCTTTGTGAAGTTCCTAATACGCTTTTCTGCGATAACCCTTGAATAGCTTTTAGTGAAATTTGTTGCATTTGAGAGAGAAAATTAAATTATAGTGTCTGTCGGAAGCGGAATTTCGATTTAGGGCCTGAATTTTCTTAAAAATATATCGAAAAATTCGAAAGTTCGGAAAAAATAGAAGCAAAACGTTTAAATCTAATAGCTCCGCATGAAGAACAGATATCGCGGTCCTGTGCACGGCATCTATTATAATAGTCAAAGCGGCCAAATTTGGTATGTAATTTGTATCTTACGTGAATTGGTTACGTAGTGTACAGGGGTTCTGCAAAAGCCGTATTTCCATAATACTAAATATGTTTGAGATTCATGTGTAACATATCGATTTTTTGCGCTGTAGATATACTATTAGATGTAATCAACAGAAGTGTGAAATAATATTTTCATTGTTGAATTACAGAGTTTTAAACTTGATAGTTTCGCTCTCTAAAGATTTACAATTTTGGCCAATTTTTAATAAAAATTGACAGCCTAAATGAAAAATTTGAAACTTGCAGTCCCTAGAATTTAAGTTTTTCTTTTAGATGCGACAAACCTCGTCAAATTTCGTTCAGCGGTTGCCGAAAAAAACGAATTCCGCGTCTACATGTATTTAGATAGGAGCACCCGAGCTAAAGCTTCCTCTAAAGGGGGAGGCCGTGCTGCAACGTGAGCCCCCCACCCCTTCCGACCGAAATTTCTGACCGCGCCACTGGCTGTAGTATAGTCGGACAACGCTTGCATAACCATGGCGCATTGGGTACCAATGGAGGATTCGCCATTATTGGAGTGATTACGGGAACTTTGGTAGTGAGCTCCGTTGTGTCACGTGCGTGTGAAAGTCTCCTCTTTCGGATATAAAGGTGCTTGATCAGCCGTTGAAGGATTTCTTCTTGTTTCTATATAGGCGATTTTCTTGCTAAATTCCTAGCTCGTTGCATCATTTCTAGCTCCTATAATTTTTCCTCAAATACTTTCGCTGCTTTCTAGCCAGAACGAAATGACTTCTTTTTTTTTAAATTCTGTCCGAGCCTCCCATAGTGGGCACAAGCCACGAATAGTGGGGAACGAAATCGAACCAATCAAGAAGCACTTGACTCCAGCGGCTGGCTGTTCCCGTTGCTTTAGGGCTTCGATCACCTTCCTGCATTTCTGCTCTTTTCCTTGAGTGGAGTCGCGCCCCTTCGACTGCACAGGGCATACACCGCCGGCATAGCACAGGTGAGGCCCCCAAGCCGCAGCTTCATTTCCATCACTCGGCGTGTCCGCCGGTTCTGCTGTCGCTCAGACTCACTCTTTCGGATGCGAGGCTGCAGTGCACATCCTCGAAGCACGACACGTTTTGTGCTTAGTGGTTCGGTAAGGATGCGACCGCATGGCCGGCGACGTCATCTCGTCTGCTAGTGCCGCGATTGTAGTTGTTCGAAAGAAGCGGTCTGAAAAGCATGTGTAGCTTTCCTTCTAGTGGAAAGTTTCGAAACTAAGCGTGGGAGAGTCGGTACAGGCGCTTAAGCGCCTACGAGGCCTTTCACCATGTCCCGTTGGAAACATAGGTTACGCCGGGTAATATGCAAACCACCCGTCTATAAGGTACGTTCAACCGGATATATATATATATATATATATATATATATATATATATATATATATATATATATATATATATATATATTCTGGTGCCGTTATTGCAAAAAATCGAGTTACCCTCAACGCAGCAGAGGCTTCCCTACAATCCTTCGACCAGCGTTCTCTGTCATCATTTATTGGTTACTTCACGCACGCTTCGTAAATAGTTTCCGCTGACAGGTCTGCACGCGCAGTGCCCAACTTTCATGCTGCACGTGATATAATGACTAGTGGGATTAAACCTTAATGATGCGTGAGACATGCGTAATGGTGTGACACTCACCAACAGTTTTGGTTCTTCAGAATGGCATTACCGATGGGAACAGATATGCAGTGTTTCACGTATTGTGAACCAAGGATTTTTAAAAATGTGTCCAGTCGCAACCTAGTGAAACCATATATGCTTTTAGGATATTTTTTTATATTGGGCTTAATTAGTTGAATTATTTAGAACAGTTAAGCAAAATTTTTTAATATTCCTTTTAGGGCCAAGTGCGTTTCGTTAGGTTGTAGAGAGCATTTTATAACGGCCGACACAATTTTCTTTTTTTTTGTCTGGCAACGTATATGCTGCGTAGTGATTTTTTCTGGCGTTTAAAGAAAGCCCTTGAAATATGAACTAAAACCATGTGACTGCGCTCGTGCACTATCGCATTGCAGCGCCCTCAACCGTGCCTCGAGCCTATTGCTTATCAAGGACGACGTTGCTTCCTTTCCGTGTGCCTCCGTCAAAGATACCGACGCACTGCGACGCCGATGCCTATAGAGCCGCGGCCGCTTACTTCGTCACGGTCCGCGCGCACGGTTCTTTCGCACGAAGCGCAGTTGAGGGCGCTGCAATATGGTAGCGCATTAGCGAGGTCACGTGGTTTTATCTCATATTGCACGGGTTCATACATGGGATCGTAACAAACATATCGCTGTAATCAAATCACCATGAGGACAAACCAGCACATACTACCGAGATTTGTAAAAAAAATAGAACAGATAAAAAAGGAAAAACAAACATTACAAGACAAGAGAAAAAGGACAATGCAACTCGATGCCACGGTCTAGACTCCTCTAACAAAACAACAAGCAAGTAACAGAACTTGAAGTATTAACTTAGCCCGATAAAAAACACGGAAACAAGAAAGGTGGACAAGGACAAGAGCTTTTAATTGTCCGCCTTTCTTGTTTCCGTGTTTTTATCACGCTAAGTTACTACTTCAATTATGGGCGACCAACTAGCCCAACAATCAACTCTTCAAATAACAATACGGACGGAGAGCAAATTTCATGACAGGGCGCATGAGAACAACGAAACATTTGTGGGTTCTACGGCGCATGCAGATAAAGCACTCCACTACCGAGCTGTTCTTTGGAAGAACGACTCTTTTAAAATGTTAGTCTTGCCGGAATATTCCTTTTCCTTTTTAGGGTGAAAAGAAAGTGATTTGTGCCGGTTATCAGCGTTGATGTTGTGTGCTCTATTAATACCTAGCTGGTCATGAAAAAACAAGTAAAAAAATGTCATCCATTCCTG
The DNA here is from genome assembly GCF_038994185.2 of Dermacentor albipictus. Classification (NCBI taxonomy): domain Eukaryota; kingdom Metazoa; phylum Arthropoda; class Arachnida; order Ixodida; family Ixodidae; genus Dermacentor; species Dermacentor albipictus. Next base: position 331,205,029 of record NC_091821.1, read on the forward strand.
ATAACGCCTTGAGGCCAGGCTTTCCAATTGCAACTATCACCCTAATATTATTTTGTCAGGATTGTCATTTGTTGGGCGTGTTGGTAAACTGACTTGGAAAGCATATTTAGCACCAGAGAACAAGGACAGAAGGGAGACGACATCACAATGAGCTAACGTCAACAATTTGATTTTCAGAAAACACCCACCTATTTAACCCATACACAGTGCCTATTTAACCATGCACGGTTCGAACTATAGACACATGTTCTACAGTAGGCAAGCCTTACGAAGCTATGTTCTGCAGGCCTTAGCCCACTTATTCTAACGCTTGAAGAGTCGAGTGATAACGTGCTGCGTTTCTTAGATATTCAGCTCGTGCTTATAGAACGGCACACGTGTTGGGAGTCTAAACCTAGAGCTAATAAGCCCCTGTCCCTGTTGCAGTATCAGTCCGCCCACTCAAAGCTCGTCAAGGGGAGCATTGCCGACTTGTGCTTTGGAAATGCATTAAAGAAATCTTGCCACCATAAGGTCTATACGAGTCTTATGGATCAGTCGGGAAGGTTACCAGCAGCAGGGTTTCCGGAGTCAGTGGAACTTTCGGTCGTACAGGGGCTGCTAAAAAGATGCGGGTCAGACAGCACGACTCGCGACGCAGCAAATCAACGGACGGAACGCAGAAAGAAGGCAGCGGTAGTGCCCTGTCTGCGTGTAACGGCACATAGTCTTGAGAAAATGGCTAGCCGGGTGGACACAAAAGTGATCTTTTCAGCGCCAGAAAAGCTCCCGAAAATATGTCGGTTAACGGACCCCTACGGTTAGCGAGCTGTAGGATGCTCTACGAATCATCGTAAAGCACCAGTGGGTTGGGTAAAAGTTGTTGTTTATGAGCTCCCACTGTCCTGTGGGAAAAAATACATCGGACAGACAGGAAGATGTCTTAATGACTGGTTACGAGAACACGTGAGAACACGTGAGAACGTGAGAAACGAGCAATACGGTCATCTGTCAACTCACTGTCAGGAATGCGGCTGTGCGCCGGTGTATGGGTCCTGCGGGTTTCTTGCTAGGCACAAAGGTAAAAATGTGCGAGAGATTCAGGCTCAGGCTACCTGTCGGAATAGCGATACGTGTGTAAGTGCCCCTTCGTTCGATTTGTTAGATAAGGAGACGGCTTTTTTTCGATGGTTAGGATTTGGCTGAGGCAGCGCCACTGTGCATGGGTAAATAGGTGGGTGTTTCCTGAAAATCAAATTGCTGAAGTTAGCGCATTGTGATGTCGTCTCCCTCCTGTTCTTGTTTGCTGGTGCTAAATATGCTTTCCAAATTATTTTGTGTTCAGACGTGCTGCGGGCTCCGACCTCACGTGGACGATTGAGGACGCGCGATGTCCTCAAGTGGGTCATCTGGTGCGCCAAGTGACACCGAGCTGCCAAGCAGTGTGACCAAGCCGTTGCTATCACGACAAGCGACGCCAGTGCACCAGGACGAACCGGGAGAGCTTGAGCCGTTGACCATGCCAGCGACATCGTCCCACGAAGACGAGCACGAGTCACTTGCCGTGCACGCAAAGTCGTCTCACATCAACCTGGTCTTCGGCGCTCTGCTGGCTCTGCTAGTAGCGGGCTTGCTAGGATCGGCGCTCACACTGATCGCCCTGCCGAGCTGCCTTAAAGGAAAGGACAACAGGGATACTTCGGGCACCGCCGCCGCGCTTCCGTGCGTGCCGAAATCTACGGGGCGCCAGGCACCCGATCCGAAGGTTACAATCCCTACAACCACCACCCCTTCGTCCACCACTGTTGCTCGCGGATCCCATTCATCGGCAGTTCTTGGTACGGACACAGCTGCCTGTTGGCAGAGGAGAGATATATGGCCTAGATTCAACAAGCTTTATATTATCCAAAGTTTCCGGATGACCTCTCTGTCTGTCTGTATGTATGGTTTCGTGTGTGCGTGTCTGTGTGCGTGCATGTGCGTGTGTGTGTGTGCGTATATCAGCATAAACTCAGCCGCGAACAGGAAATAACCGATCAGAATGCGTCACACGCAATTCAGTTATTATTTAATTCATTCATGTTTATTAGCTTTATGCAGAGAAAATATATGAAAATACGGAGATCACACGCACTGTTGGAAACGATGTTATGCGAAGTATTTTGCAGGCAGTCGGCTATCCTGAAATGGGCAGTGGTTTCTCAAGGAGCTCTCAGATGTAGGGACATGTTTTTGCATAGCAAGCTGTTGGTGTAGTGGGATTTCAAACGTGCTATTGGGACAAAGGAACAACAACACAGGAAGTGCGGAAAATCGCAAGTACATTTAATGCGCATTTGTATACACCAACCTAGCCAGCGGGGTTATTGCCACTAAAACTTGCCGATGGGCGCGCGACAAATCGAGAAAATCCGACTCGCCGCGACCAGAGCGCGAGCGAATATGTTCGCACCCGCGTTGGACACCAACGCCTAATCGTTCGCGTGTACGGTCACGCAAATAGTGGCGTGGTCGAACGATCGTGTTCCTTTAATCCGATGTCCTGCTCCTAAGCCTTTCGCAGGACGGTCCCACGAAGAGCCGGCGAGCTGGCGAAACGTCTACAGAGCTTGCCGAGCCTAAGCCATGGAGGGCAGCATTAAATATCAGGGAGTTAAATTTGATAGCAACTTTCATCGGAAAGACCAAATCCGCGTCGTTTGTAAAACGCTGTCCTTAAGCTGTTACACTCTCATACGTGTGCAACAATACTTTGAATTGACTTTGCCACGATCTTTCTACCTTAGCCTATTTCACTGCCACCTTAGTTATTATTGCGAATCGTGAGCCAAACACACGCAGCTTACCTGACACCGTTACTCCGCTTACAAAAGCGGGCTATGCGTATCGTTACATTTTCGTCAGTGCATCATCCCAGTTTGTACTCTCTTTGAGAGACTACGTGTGCTGTCGTTTATTACTATGCGGAAGCACAAGATCTCCCACCAAGAAAGCAAGATAATAAACACTAATACACCTCTGCGTCGTAACGTTTTCATTTTCCCATCGCTAAACACTCGACACGTAAGCAACGGCAATCTTAATCTCTCTGTATGCTTCAATGTGGACGGTGAAAGGCTGATCGAATGTGGAATGACTTACCTCTTGAAATAAAACTTGCAACAAATTTCGACATAATATGTAAGCGCTACTTCCTCTTTAACCAAGTATTGTCGTGACCTTTTGCTGATATACTTTTCATTTCGTGTACTACCCTTAGTTCGTTTATTTATGTATTTTGTTTTCTCGTGTGTGTGTTTTGTCATTGATGTAGATTATTATGTGGTTGTCCATGTAGTAAAAAATATAGCTGGTTGCTAAATCTGGGAGTGAAAACTCTGCTTCATTAGGCGATGGCCTGACTTTTCAAGCGCCTTCGACAAACATGAATGCGCAATATTTCATTTTAGAAGTTTTGACTCCATAGATGCAAAAGGAAGCAGATGCTTTCTTGTTCTAGGTTCATACATCCGATACGGGTGATTTGGTTCAAAGACAATTCTGTTGTCAAGAAACTTGATGCTGTTGCGCTCGGGCATCTCATGAGTTATACTCAAAGGCTCTAGACACCTTTCGAAACATATTGACACGTGTATTTATATTTATCGGGCGACCAGGTTTCACCGCCTAACAAATCTTATCGCGCAGCGCGGGACGCGCTTGCATGTATCCGAAGTTTCTGGAAAGTTATCGATGCTTCTATCCGCGTGTCTGTTGTCGCCGAACCTTGTGTTATCAGATTTCATCGCGTGACATGAATGGTGTAGAACTTTGTCGAAGACACGCGGGTCCCATCAGGTAATCTGGAACATTCGACGACTGATCTATAAAAGCCGACGCGCTTGACCCGCTGATCAGTTTTTCCGACGATCGCCGACCGTGTTCGCCGCTATCGTTGTGCTATAAGTGTAGCCTGTTTTTGTGGGCACAGGTTCGCCCAATAAAAGTTAGTTTTCTCGTTCACAGTATTGCTACTGTGTTATTGCTTCTTTCTTCACCGTCACTACCACGTGACAATATTAAAATAGTTCCAATTTATGCGTCAGGGTTCTTACACGTCCTGTCTAAAATAACTAAAAAAATCATCCACGAAACCAAACACTTTTACAACACCGAGGTCAAATATGCGTGTAGATATGACCCTGTCACGCTGGGCTAAAAGTAAGCCACCTAATAAAGGAGCTATACAGGAACCGATACAAATGTCCTGTTTTTGGAGGTAACTATCATTGTCAAAGGTTACAAACGTGGACGTTAAATACGCAGTCTATAATTCTAAAAAGGCGTCAGAGCTTATACACGAGGCATTTTGGAAGGCTAATTCACCCCCCCCCCCCCAAATGGTCTATACAATCTCCAACACACGAACGTAGTTCATCGTGTGGCAAATAATACAGATCTTTGATGTCGACTGAATATGCATACAGCTGCCTTCCGTCGTTTTCCCCAAGAGCATCGACAACAGCATCACATCCCTTAATCCCAAATGGGTCATCTACTTCCAATCTTTTTAAATTTTGTTGCAATTATGTGCAACGGACCTTAACCACGTACCTTCTTCAGGCACTATCACGCGCAAAGGGCGTGCCACCTTATGCGTCTTAGCCGTGAAAAACATATCTAAGCTGCATTTTTGCTTTCTCTGTGCTGTGTACCAGTCTGCTAATTTCTAGCTGTTTGCATAGCTTCTTAGCTCTGGATTTTCCTTCGGGATATGCGCACTATTGACTCTGTTGAACAAACCTTCCACTGCAAGTGTCGCGTTTGACAAGAACTGGTTGTGGCTAAAAACAGCAAAAACACCTTCATTGTCGGAATTTAGTAAGCACAGTCTCTACACTTTCAGGGCATTTGCTATTTGCGGAATTGATGCACCACTTCTTGCCTGACTGCACACAGAATTGTTCGTGTTCGAATTTATTCTGGTTAGTACACACGATAGTTCTTTCATTCGATCCTACCCTACACTGGGATGGGTCTGGCGTGTGCTGAACTTTTTCTTTTTGACTATTTGGCGTCAGCTGCGTCAGACGCTACATTACATGGCTGTGAAGTCACCGTCTTCCTGCCGTTTTTTTTTCGCAGTGGATCTCCCCGTGAAGGTGTTCACGCGTGGCAAACTCTTCTACCGCTCAGCCTACCTGGACGACAGTCGCGGACACCTCTTCGTCGGAGCCATGTACGTGTGATATATGCTTATAGACGTCGGCTTGGTGCAGTTGTTTTCACTATAACAGCTAAGGGAAATCACTCCGCGTGTCGTAAATTTTCTTTCATTGGACAGTTCATCGTTACCGTTGTTGTTTAGGCGGCAGTATCAATACAGCCGTAAGTGATAAACCCTTGGATGAAATAACCAGTACGGCGCACAAAGGGAAACCGAGGAAACGTGGAAGACTTACAAGCTACGATCTCCTTCGATCTTCACACATGCACACGCAGCCTCTGCCAGGGTATCTTGAATACTGCCGCGGCCAAAGTGCTTTTGCCGTCACTTTATTGAAGCAGCATACATATTTATGCATTTTCTGCCGGTGATCTTATGCTGTGGCGTGTCTCACTCGCAGGGAGAAGCTGTTCCAGCTCCCACTTGACGACATAAGCAGCCCAACTTCGAAGGTGACCAAAACGCACACGCACGTGTATTCACAGGTTCTCATAACTGCGGCAAGCAGTTGAATAATTTTTAGACTACCAGCACACAGGTACCTATTCATTTGAATTCAGCATCGTGTTTTATTCCACAAGGATTGCATTGAGAGGCTCAATAAACGGTATTCGCAGCGACCGACTCACAGCGGCGAGTATTGCACGCGGTAAAGATATTTGCTCCCTTAAGTGTGGTTTTCTGTCCCATGGTATATGACAGCCTGGCTTTTAATTAAGGAGTAAAACTGTGATGTTGTCATAGGCAATACCACTGCTACTTGCTAACTAAAGTTAGCTTGTTGTCCTTTCAATTTCATCATTACGTCGGATCTGTGTGTTTTTTCTTGAAAGCTCGCGTCCCCGCCGTTTCAGTGAAAAACAATGCACCGGGTTGGTTATCACCTTTGCTAGAAAAATGCAGCGCAAACGGACGACCGGGAATAATGGTATAACCGGGCACGCCAATTAAAGCGCACATATTTTGCCTTCCACCAATTCGAGCACACACGCATCATTTTGCCGCTGCCCAATTCATCACAAGAGCTATGCGCCGCACTCACGAGCGAGGGGCATGCTAGAAGTTTGGAGTTGTAATTTATGTAGTAAAATGTGAATGTGCGCTCTCTGAGAGAGATAAAGATAATGCACAATAGATCTGCAAAAAAAAAAAAAGAATCAGCGCGGAGCCCGCATGGTTACTGTTCGTGTTGTCATCACCTCAACGCCCCGATCTCAACGCTGCATACTAAAGGCCAATTACTATAGTCACTTCACCTCAACGCTTCACCCAGTAGAATAAGATTGCGGTCGTTGTCTGTCTCGACATAAAAAAGGCCTCCGATACAGTTGCCCGTCAGATATTACTGAACAAAATAATGATCAAGGGTTTAGAGGCAAAATCCTGAACCTGCTTCGAAGCTACCTCAGTAACCGCAAGCAGCAGCTAATACTTAAAAATTATACGTCTACTTCACAAATCGTCCTAACTGGCGTGCCACAAGGTTCCGTTCTTGCGTTCATGCCTTTCTCACTCGACGTAAGTGATTTCCCTGCAATGGTTAGGCATTCACAGGCTTTGATGTATGCTGACGACACCGTTATTGTATTTACTGGAGACAGTCTGGTTGATATACAGGATAAAATAAATGCGAGTTAGATAACGTTTTTAAGTGGTTCACGTTCAATGAACTGACGCTTAATCTTAGTCAGACTAAGCATACAGTTTTTCATTACAGGAAGAAAAAACGCCATACCAAAATGCTGGACATATCATTATGAGGTACAAAACTACAACAAGTTGCCTCCTACAAATATTTAGGCATTGTTTTATTCAGACATGCACTGGCAAACTCACATTAAACACCTTTGTTTCAAGCTTGCTTACGGATGTTATATTCTTTTTAAGGCTCGTGAATGTTTCGAATATCCTGTCGTACACTTTCTGTATTTTTCCTTCATTCAGAGTCACATACCTTATTCTGTTGAGTCATGGGGAAACTTTCATAACTTACCTTGATCCTGTATTCTGTCTGCAAAAACGCGCACTAAGAATTATCACTTCTTCTAAATGTACACAATTCAGTACGTACTTGTACAGCTCATTGCATTTGTTGCCAGTGCATGCATTGTATGAATTGAAAATTGCAGAGGTCATTCGTAGAATTAACGAAACCAATGATCCACTTCCTATTACTTTGTCTAAAATCCCGTTACGAAATACAAGAACTGCAACTAATCAGTGTTTTAATCTGCCTCCGTGTCATAATCTGTGCGGGAAAAAGCTCGTGGAATTGAACGGCGTACTTGTTTGGAATTCTCTGCCAATACATATAAAAGAAGCCCGCAACTTTAGGTCTGCTGTGAGAAAATACTTTTTTCAAATATACTATCGATACAAGTTCACTTCTTTATCTTTAAATTCCTGCCTAAGTTGTGCACGTCAATTGTTCATGTTGTGGATGTCAATTTCATTGTTATGTATTATGTCTGTTTTGTTTGCTCGCGTGCCTGAATGAAAAAAGAACACTGAGTTTATATTTACCTTCGTGTCTGAGTTATGCAGGTTAATATTACTATTACATATTATGTCTGCGGCTTTTGTTTGCTCGCGTGCGGCGTTTTATACCCTAAGTTAACGATGGACCCGGGGCTAGCCAATGGCTATGGGCCCAGTAATGCTTTTGTATTTTGTAAAATATGTTGTAAATAACAATGAATGAATGGATGAATCAATGAATAAATGAATGAATTAATTAATTAATTAAAATACTATAAGGAGCTTCCGCCGTTGTTGCAGTCTACATGGAGAAGGAATGATGCAAAGGGAGACTCCCCTGAATGACACTGCTTTAGCAGGACCCCAGCTGCGCAGACGATCGAATTCTTGAGGAAACGCACGGAAGAGGTCACTTATGCGCAATACTTACCAGACTACGAATTCGCTGCCTCAGTTTGGACAGAAAGAAGCAACTTATTATTTCACCCATCTCTCAACACGTTTGCATTTCTTCAAGACGATGCGCAATGCCGTAGTATTGCCTTTAGCTCCTCTCGGCGAGCACTACACTCTACTGAATACACCTGGGAGGTGCCCTTAAATCTTTTTCGTTACTTTTATTGTTATCGTCCACCAGATGTGGTCGTATTCTATGACATCTGGGGTATATGAGGCATAAAATGATGTAAACGAGCCTTTTGTTGCCGCACAGGCTCCAGAATAACTTTCTTTGCCCTTTTTTATAAATAGAAATATTGTGTATTCGATATTCGATTCGACGTTCGACGGTCGTTTTTCTCGAATATTCGCATTCGATTCGATTAGAAAATTTCCCTATTCAAACGCCCCTATAAATTTTTACTGCGGTCATGAGCCAGGAAGCCCATTCCTTAATTCTACCTCCTGACAACACCGGGGCACGCGCAATGCGGACGATGGCCCCTTGTAGCACGTGGCTAACTTAGAAGGTGCGCCTTAGTGTGCTGTGCCAAACTGGTTCGCAAACCGTTATAAAATTTTATTTCTCTGAGCCGGCACTGAACCGGAATGAAATCGGAGCGAGTTGAACCCTAACCTGAACCAAACCTAAATTTTTCTGGTTCCACACCCTTGTCATAAACCTTACGTTATGTGGTATTTCTGAAGGTTATAGTAAACACGAGCTTACTACTGCTCTGTTTCAATTTCGCTATTGAAATAAGTGCCGGAAAGGGAGTAACTGAAAAAGATAGTTGATCGTTTCTATTACTTATAGGGTTAATCAAATTTTGCAAACAGGTAATTTCCGCTATTTCGTTAACAGAACTTAACAATGCAGAACAACGCTAACTGTCAGCGGTGATGAAAAAGAAAAAAAAAAGATTGTTCGACCAAAAAAAAAAAAGAAATCACATGATATATTTTTGAATGGCATGCATAAAGCAACATGGTACAGCTCACAATTAGAGAGTTGCCTACATCATTCGTCGTGCATCAAGCAGACATGAGCGTATGTACGTACGTTTATATTGCATGGCGTACGAGTGGGAGCATGTTCATCATTTCGTCTCAGGATAAATTTTTGCACCAAACGTGATTCCTGCAGGAGCTTGATTTGATGGCTCCAAGCGACAACGTGAACAAGTGTGGAGTCTACAGGGGACACCATCGGGTACGTGACACGTTATTATAGGTATGAGCACTCGGTCTTATGCGTCATTTTCCATGGAGTATAGACATGCATCCGTGGTTTTTGGTAAGCGCCGAGGTTAAGCGGTGTGCGTGAACACGGAGAATAAGTTTTGTTGGGTTGAAGTTTCGCGTATAGAGTTCACTAAGGAGCTTGTCGTCTTTCGTCCAGAAGGCAAGACGACCTTTATTCGCAAGAGGCCTTATAGCGCCATTCTGAATGAATCAATATGATTCATTCATTCATTGCTTCGTGTGCTTGTCGCTCGACCATCGACAGCACATGACGCAAGGCTATTTCAGAATGTTCTAGTTGGAGGAAATTGGATCTAGGTAAATGCCTGGAAACTCGAATTTTACGTCTGTTCGTTGGAACGTTGCGCGCCGTGAACAAGCGAATCGCCCTTCAAATCGTGGCAAACTGCATGAGCGGTCGCTCGACCTGCCTGACCGCAGCTGGGCAAGGACGTGGACTGCCGCAACCACATCCGCGTGGTGCAGCCGATACGGGACGGAAGCACGCTCTACATCTGCGGCACCAACGCCAGGGCACCCACGGACTGGCAGGTGCAGGTGCGTATGGCTCGGCGGGGGCTGTCTCTCTCCAAGTTTCAATCGCAGCCTGAACCTGTCTCGCAGCACGCACCGCCACATGACTAGCGTGAAGCGTAGCGACAACCTATCCCGAATCTTCGGTCAGTCGCAGGATGAGTTTACACGTATATGCACCCGAGATTTCACTGTGAGGCTGTATGAGGTGTAATTTCTCGTAGCGAACAAAAGCAGGACAAATTGCCGTTGAATGGCGGACCCATGTTCGGCAAGACAGATCTGTATTCGTCGTCGCAGGTTGTCTTTAAATAGATTTACGTTTTGTTTAAGCCTTGTGGGCAACCGGATTCTCAACATACGACTCGAGGCGAAGCTAGTGACTGCCGTAGGTGTGTGAATCGCTTTTTAGTATGTCTTCCTGTCAAATAGCCGGTGGCTACGTTATTTATCGTGTGTCTTAAGTTCGTAGTATTCCACCTAAACAAGAACAGGGCAGGTTCTTAGGAGCACAGCTCTCTTGTTCTTCTTCATTGTGCGTGTTTATTCAAAGAAGTCAACTCGAACACTTCAACTGATTCACAGTGGGGCGAGCAAGAAAAGCTTCAGCGTGGAGCGAACCCTTCGGCGACTAAACTCACGTTTTGCTTTTCGAAATGACGACGCCAGGCTGAGGTTTCTCTTGTTCATTTCAGCTGTGTTCTCTGGTCGAGGAGTGCGCGTTTAGTTTGCGCCAAAAGGCAACGTATAGTAGATGTAAACCGACTTTTACCGGTAAGCTCTGTTACGCGACGTACGATGCCTCCGTTTAGTCCTGGTAGTCAGGGCAGCCATCTTTTCGATCCCATCTCCATCATAGCGTGTCGGTTTGTTTCGGCCCGTTTGTGCTTACTTCCCGTGCCGTCTCGCGGGGCTCCGCAGGCTGCAGACCTCACCCTGGTGCCGGCGTCCAGCCAGGTGCCCGTACTGGGAGTCAACACATCGAATGAGGCGCAGGGTCGCTGCCCCAACTACCTCCACCAGAGTTCTCGGACGTTGTGGCTGGGTGAGCATGCGTGCCTGCTGATTGGGTGAAAATGTGTCTTATTGCCACATTTGTGCATGTGTGTGGATGCGATGGTGAAGGCTCGGCCCGAAGGCGTAAGAGAGCGTTTTAGCTAGCAGCCAGGATCCATTTGCCGATTGAAATATATGTAAAAAAAACTAATAATAAAGAAACACTCATATGAGACAACCGTTTGACCAATATGTGTGAAATTTGTTGCGTTTGAGAGAAAAATCAACTCTCGCAACTGTAGAAAAGAAAATATTGGTTTAGGACCTCCTGCTTTCTACAGAAGTTATCTAAAATAGGCAAGGTAAAAAAATGAAGCGCTAAGTTTGCAAATCCGTATCTCCGCACCAAAAACAAACGTCGCAGTTATGTAAACTGCACCTGTTGGAGCGTCAAAGGCGACAAATGTTTATATATTATAATTAATTACTACTGAGCTATATAGAGTTGGAAACTTGCTACTTCAGTTTTATTTTGCATTTAAAGAATGCGGCTGTACTCGGTCGGAAATATATTACTAATCTGTCAGTGAGACTTTAAAAAAATTATGGGGTTTTACTTGCCAAATCCACTTTCTGATTCCGAGGCACGCCGTAGTGGAGGACTCCGGAAATTTCGACCACCTGGGGTTCTTTAACGTGCACCTAAATCTGAGCACACGGGTGTTTTTGCAGTTCGCCCCCATCGAAATGCGGCCGCCATAGCCGGGATTTCAATCCCGCTACCTCGTGTTCAGCAGCCCAACAACATAGCCACTCAGCAATCACCGGGGGTGAATAAGACTTTTTACAACCCTTCTGAACACTGTAAGAAATCAAAATAAGCTGTAAATCAATAAAAGAAGTTTGTCCACTTTAGAAGTTCTAACGAATGCAGTTTGCAAAACGCTGATATTTGGTTTTAGTGCACAGGTGAGGATTTGTAAACTTCGGGCCTCAATTCTTTCCAAAAATTATCAATTTTGGCCAAATAATTCGCCCACGCTCTGCTTGCTATCTGTTGCCCTTCTTGATAGCTCACTTGGCATTGAGAAAACCCACGAAACAAGCGTTGGGAGTTCGATTCCTGAAGTAGGAACGGAATAACTCGTACAGGCTTGTTGGATGGCAAGTTTCGATTCCTGTAATCTTCCTCCGCCTTGGTGATTGCTATGCATGACTATGTATTCTGGTCTGTCCTTTAGCTCACGTTTCTCCACGCAGACGACGCGCCCGCGAGCGGAAGCTCGTGCGTGGTGGCCCTGACCGTGCTGTCGACAGACCAGTACGGCTTCTTCCGGCTAACCCCGAGAGGATTTCCGCTGAGCTCCACGGACACGCGCGCCGTTCAAAGTGAGTACGACTGCGAGCTCATCGGGCGCTGATATCTTATGCCACACGCAATGTGCATCCTGTGCCGACACGTCGAGCAGCTGGCCCCTTTTAGGGAGGTCACCGCATTGACTCGGTGGCTGCAAGTGGGGAGGCTGAGAGCCCGTACATTCCAACAGGGAGGCCTGCTTCAAGGTGGCGTGTCCAAATAGGCACGCAGGCGACATCTATAGCTCGATCACACTTCTTCATTTTCCCACAAAGCATGGTTTTCAATGGTTTTCCTCGATGATGTCATACCCGAAGTGAGCGTGCGCTGTCATCTAGGTTTGCATCTCGTATTCGACAATTCACACTTTAGGCGCACCCTGCGTCGGTCGCATTCACTGCTGCTTGTTCTTGTTTCTCTGTCGCAGAGCCCCACGTGGTGGACGCCTTCTCGACGGCCGAGCACGCCTACTTCGTGTTCCGCGAGGAAGGCATCGAGCGCAAGGCGTGTGGAGCCAGAAACGTTTCGACGCTGGCACGCCTCTGCAAGGTGCGCGTCCAATAACGCACGTTTTCGTCACACGCGGTGCCTTGCTGACGAGGCTGAACGGAATATTTTAAGCGGCACCTCTTCTCTGCTAACCAGCCGCGGAGGCCCAGTGATTGTGATGTGCAGCCGCTATAAGCACGAGGTCTCGGGTCCAATTCGCTGTCGCAGAACTTAAATGAGACTGAATCGAAAAGTGAGCGTGAAGGAACCGCCCATGGTCAAAATTATTTCGGTGCCTTCAACTACAGTGTCCCTTGTCGTACGATGGAGTGTCTCTTTGGGAGGTTAAATTCACTAAATTGAGCAATGGGTGGAAGCATGACCCCCGTATGCTAGAACGTTCTTCCACACTATGTATTAGTAAATACGAACGATTCGCCAATTACAGAAGAGGGTTATAGCGCCGAAAAAACACAACACAGAGCGAGCGAGACGGGACAGGCGCCTGTCCCGTCTCGCTCGCTCTGTGTTGTGTTTTTTCGGCGCTATAACCCTCTTCTGGAAACATGCACCAACTAGCCCCCCAACAAGTATTACTCGCCAATTACACCATGGGCAGACACGTTCTAGGCACCCTAGGCATAATCTACACCACCCAATTCATACCATAAGTACCCATCCCTCCAAACATTCGCGCTCAGCTAGTTATCCCGCGCATACCTCGTCATATGCACCCTGAACACAATCCGGAGCGACGTGCTGAAAGAGCTAAACGACTTCAAAAACGCTACGACCAAGCCGCTGACGTAGCCTACGTGGACACAGCGGAATATCCTAACGAAAACACCATGGCGGTCGTCACACTCGCGGGCTCGTAGTACCGCCTCGCCGCGACCGCATCAATACTCCCCACTCAACCCGAAGAAGGTGAAGAAACGGCCGTCACTTTGGCCTACGCCACTACCAATGCACACTGCATCATCAGCGATTCAAAAACGTCTATTCGCAATTAAAAAAAACGACTGATAGCGGCGCAAGCGTGGAAGATCTCTATGGCACTCCTCCCTCAAAGCAACGCCGAGTCCAGATCATCTGGGCCCCTCGTCACTCGGGTCTGGCTGGAAACGAAGCCGCCCACGATGTCGCTCCAGCTCTCGCACACCGGACGCATCATCTTTCTCCTAAGTCTTCCGATCCTGACCAGCCCACTGTTCTGCATCGCTGTCACGTGCGGGACCGTATGGTTACGTTCAGAGAAATCCTCCTCCACTACAGCAGATAGCGGTTACGATACCCCCCAGCCCACAAAACACTGCGTAAATTCCAATCCACCACTTGGCGACTACTTCGGACTCGAATTTTCCCGAATCCCGTGCTATAAGACCGCATTTACCCCGATGCATACTCTCCACTTTGCAAAGCGTGCGAGGCCCACTCTGACCTCGATCACTTTATCTGGCAATGCCCCAAAGCCTCACCCACCAGCACCTACCGCACTAACACTACACGCTTCATAACTACGGCCGAGCAGTGGGAGAATTTGCTGCTCAGCTTGGACCCAGAGAAGCAGCTCTGGGCCGTCCGCCCCCCCCCCCCCGCCGCCCCCCCCCCCCCTTGAACAGGCGTGCCACAAGCCACACTTTAATCTTGTGTTGTTTTTTCATACGAGCTGTTCCTTAGTAACTGTTCTTTTTTTTTTTTAACGAACAGAACGAGGTTGGCGTCAGCACACGGTCTGCCGGCCCGTGGACGACATTGATGAAGACCCGCCTTCAATGCGTCGACATTACCGCAGCCAATTTCACCTTCAACGAAATATGTGAGTAGGGCGTACTTGCGTGTAACACATAAGTCAACCTACTTCAAATTTCTGCAGCAGATACTTTGATTCATTCAATATACGTGTCGTTGTTTTCAAATAATTTCATCCTTAGCTGTGTCAGGTTCCATCGTCATGTGGTGCTGTGCGTTTCCGTGGCGCACGGTAAATAAATAAATAAATAAATAAATAAATAAATAAATAAATAAATAAATAAATAAATAACATCACTGCTGAAAAGCATAGCACCGTCACACATATTTATGTGCAATGCTACCGATAACAGTTTTGACTGACGACATCTGAAGCGATTACTCATACGCATCGTAAATGCTTCTTTGAATGGAAGTAGGAAAACGCGCCCTCGGTAACGCTCGTATTCTATAACATTCCTCCAGTAAGCAAGAATATAGATGGCGACGACACTCCTAGAATGGCGTGATCATTGCGCTTAAGCGATACTTCACGGTGATTCCTGCTCAAAAGTAATGTAATCAGGGACATTTGACGTCTAGTCAAATCCACTGGCGTGCCGATATGTTTTTTTTTTCAAACAACTCCTTCCCGTAGGAACTACTAAGAAATGCTAATGCAACATATTGGGTGGCGCGCCCCGCTCCTCGCAATACCTTGGAGGTTCTGCTTATCGAAACACAGCGTCCTCTTCAGTCAAGGGACGGCGCTCTGCTCCATTCGGTAGAAACGTCCACCTCCCAGAAGCGTTGGGATTCTAAGTGCACGGAAGTATCAACCGGTCAGCAGTCGCGATAAGCAAAATATGTTTAGAGTATTGGCGAAAAGAAAAAGCAGGGAAGAGATTTATAGAATCGGAGTCTTTAAAATCAGAGGTAGGTGTTAATGAAGAAATTAAAGATCAAAGAGACAGGCAAAATGATAGACGGCAATATCGGTTTTAAACCTGATTAGATCAACACAGTTCGTCGCCCACCCGTATCGAAGGGGACGACAATAAAGACCATAATCATCATCATCATGGTTCACTTGGTGGAGTCGTGGAAGAGTTTCCAGTCGAAGCTCATTCGTGAATACGCGGATAAGTGTTATTTACATTGGCATAACAGAACACGTTCTGGTTTGTTACGCACAGGTATGACGCGCGCATATGCTTCGTCTGACCTTCGTGATTTTGAGTTCACACTCACTTGGACTAACAGCAGTCCACATGCAATTATGTCGTCACCAAGAGAGCTTTCTTTGGAACGATAATAAAGAACGAAGACTTATTGAAACATTATAAGATAATGTTAAGGTTGGTATATACGGAGGTCGGGCTAGTGCAACTGTGGTTAGCCGTAGCGTGTGGAAAGGTAATCCCGCCATACTGAAGTCCCATTCGGGCCTTTACAATTGATAGACTAACCTCATCTCCTTTGGTATGCTCTTCGTCGTCATCGCAGACGCTTCTCACTGGGTTCCCGATTTGGAGAACGGCGTGCTCTTTGGAGCCTTCGTCACCGTCACGTGAGTGACACCGCTGCAGTAGTTTTACTTATACTCGTTTGACCAGATTAAAATTTTGGTAAATTGCGCGTCCGCGTAAATGACGTGAGAGTTTCTCGAAATCGAAAAGCGTAACCATTATTCCAGTTGGTTCAACTTGCCCAGAGGAGTGACAGCGGGATTTTAGCGAAGTTACCCTCCGTGGTATATAGAGCCACGGAGGAGAGGAACCGTCACGTTTGGGACCGTGTGGGCGATAGACTATGTACGAATAACGATGGAAAGAGGTGAGGTTCCAGGCAGCGCAGAGAGGACGTCCATTCTATGGTACCTGGACAAACAAGGGTATCTCTAGAGGCAGCTGGTGTAACAAGAGGACCACTGGGCTAATGTATGTGGACGAGATAGTGCTAATTAGAGCGCGTTGCAAAAAGTTTCTGCATGGTGTGAATCATGGCAAATGTCCATTAATTTTGAAAAAACTGTATTGATGAGGATTACTCACAAAAAGAATGCCTTACCGTTTGATTACAGTATTAATGATGTGACACTTGCAGAAGTAACAAATACAAATATCTAGGGCTATGGGTCACTAACAATCTCAGCTGGAACAAACATATTGATTTCATAACGTGTAACGCTTTTCGTAAATTGTTTTTCTTAAGACGGGCATTGCGGTTATCCACTCCATCTGTCCGCCTACTTGCTTACAGATGTATTGTCTTGCCTACCTTAGATTATGCTGCTATCATTTGGGACCCATTCACTAAGACTAACATAAACAAAGTAGAGAGGGTTCAAAGGAGGGCTGCTCGGTACATATATAATAATTACGGACGTACATCAATAACACATCTTTTAATCAAAGCTGGTCTGCCGACAATGAATGAGCTATATCGTTCTGCAAGACTTAAATTCATGTACCAATTAATTAAAGGACACTACAGAATCGAACTCACCCATTTAGTTCATTTTTCGTCTGGGTATGCGACCCGACAACGACATCAACTAACTTTAACTCCTTTTCGCATCCGTAATAACTGTTTTAAATACTCATTTCTTCCACGACCTATTACCGATTGGATTAACCTCACTAACAATGAAGTGTTGCAAACGTCACTGACATTATTCGCTCAACATATTGCCTAGTCTGTGTTACTTCATTTCATCACTTTACTGTTCTATTGTGTATTTTCTTTTTTACTGTTTGATATCTTGTTGAAATGTATTCATGATGCTGGCTGCAGAGCTTCAACCTGCACCCTTATTTCCCTTATTTCTTTTGTTTATATTTTGCCATTTTTGTGAAAGTGCTTAATTCTTTTTCCCACCCTGCTATAATCCTGATACCGAGATTGCAGTATCAATAAATAATAAACACGTGGGCAACGTTCTGTCGCTATGCAGCGAGAGCTAGAAAGCCAGAGCACACGTGTAGTAGCATTGCTGGATGTAGTCCCATGTTTAAAGGCACTATAAAGTGAAAAATTATTTCTTCTGCATCAGTAAATTACCGTTCTACAACACCAAAAATACTACTCTTATAACGATAAGACGTTTGGTAAGCCAGAAAAAGCGCAAAAACGAAATACGTGTGGCGACGCCTACTTAAGTTCCCACACCTGGGGGCTTTGACGTCTTGGATTGTGATGACATCTTCTAGGGCCTACTAATTATATATAGTGGTACAGATTGACTACATTGTGTTCTAAAGGAAACAAATATAAAACATGGCAAGTTTCTGGAGCCTTTATCAAGCCAACGCGGCACAAATGCGAAAACATACTTTGGTATCCCTGACGTCACGCTGACGTGCCGGCACTGGGGTTTCGGCGCGAAATTAAAATACTGATACTTCGATCTTCATTTTCTCATCTAATAATCAAACTATTTTTTTAATGACTGCCTGCAGGGTTTTCAAACAATGCTTCATTAGTCTAAACTGATTTATTGTTTCGCTTTAGTGTCCCTTTAAATAAATAATCTGACTGTACGATTTGAAATCTTGAACAGTGTTATGTCTTTCCTCAACAGTGTTTTTTGTATTAAACATCTAAACTATGCGCTCTATCTACCATTGAGTAATAGAAGATAATGATAACTAGAGCAGACATTTCTGTCACCCTCATCAAGAGGGGCCAGAACTGTGCGCTCCGGCTATAATTCTACCTTGTTATGTAGCTTTTTTTATGCGAAGCATATTACGAGAGCGCAACCCAGCTCCTCAGGCGCTGCGGTGTCGCCTTCATTACCACGTGACACCGTGACGTCACGACAGAGGAGAAACGGGGCTCCAACTCGCGCCGTCACTCGCGGCGTCGCGGCGGTATATAAGCAGCTGCGCTTGCCTCTGCTAGACACTCACGAGGTGAGATGCCTCCTGGAGATAGAGCTGCTCGTTGGAATGAGAAGCGAAGGTTGCGGCGTGCTACAGAGACTGATTTTCTAGGTGGCTTTGGCTCAACTCTTGCAAGATGGGCTGGGTGGGAATCGAACCAGGGTCTCCGGAGTGTGAGACGGAGACGCTACCACTGAGCCACGAGTACGATGCTTCAAAGCGGTACAAAAGCGCCTCTAGTGAATGCGGTGTTGCCTTAGAAACGAGCTGTTTCTAAGGCTCAGGCGTGCGTCGCTTGCTCAGGCGCACATTTCGTTGCCGCGCCGAACGCTGCGTTGTTCGACGCTCACCGCGTCCATTGCGGGACGCGTAGTCGCTGCGCCGTAGCCCATTGTCTTACACCCCTTGGCGGGTCGACGGGAACGCTGTCGCGTTCCACTCTTGAAGGCGAAGCAGAGTAACGCATGAGTTGTTTCTTCGTCTAGCCGAACCAAATATAGCCAAGCAACAGCAGTTCACCAGGCTAAACAGTGGTTCAACAACTAAAATAAAAGCTAGTATGCTTCGCATCCTGGGCTTAACCTTAGCTAAGCCACAGCCATTTTTTCTGTCGTAATTTATCGAGTTCGGCTGTTTGTGCGTCTTCACCCATTATATACATATGTATTTTCAAGTAAAGCGTGTTAGTCTGCGTTCTTGTCGTCTGCTCTTCACCAGTTCCCTTCGTGCCGTTCGCAAGTATTCAAACAGAAAGAGCAAGAAAGAGCGAGAAAGAGCGAGAGCGAGTTCTCCTCCTTTCGCTCTCGGCTATAAGGGAAATCGCTTAATCGCAGAGCGCTCCCGATGAACTCCTTGTAGTGAATTAGATATGATGCTCTTTCACCAGCACGAACCGTGCATGTGTACAGTCCGAAGGGCACATAGGTGATAGCTGCCGTTTGAGACTTCTAACACTTTATTGAGTTTTTTTTAGAATTCTTGTATTTGATCCATCCATGTAGCTTTCCACAGAGATTTGCCATAGCCTTTCACCAATTTTCGTTAAATTTGACCTTTATGATAGTGCGTCGAAAAGACACTGGCAAAACAAATTACATTTCTCGTTAACAGGCACAGAAAAGCCGGAAGAACAAGGGTTCAATAATTATTTGTAACGCTCCTACTTGAGCAGCAAACAAGCAAAGCCCGTGACACATTGCAAACGACATGCCCCGTCTTTTCACAAAATGTAATTTTTTGATAAGGCGGAGTTATCTTTGGACTTAAGGAAACGTACCTGAATATAAGAGCGTGAGACTGTCGAGTACTCGCCAAAGGAAGTTTTTACAAAGGCAGTAATTGATGCACACGCGTAGCTTGGCACACAGATTTGCGATAGCGCTCCGTGGAGATCAGCTGAATTTGGTTTTGTTGGCATTCGTAGTAGCGCCAGAGCAGCTTGCAAAATTTTGCGCTGCTTGTAAAGCATGGCCATAGAGGTCCAGGTCACTTGAATAGATAATTTATTCCAAAGGCCTTAATCAATATTCAGAAATAGAACTTTGCGTACACTATACCCAGCACGCGCCCCCTAGTTCTTCGAATATAAATGAGCTGGCTTGCACACTTCATCGAGGACACCTGAGAAACACAGCACATTTCTGGTTGTCACGCATAAAAAAAAATAGTATTTAAAGATTTGCAGCGCGCATCAAGCCAGAAACACAATATTTTCACTGAATTGGAAGACAGTATCTTTCATGGCTGTTTTATTATTCTGACAAACATCGTGGATAACGGGAGCGTGATACTTTGAAACGTATTATTAAGTAACTTTCTATAAAGGCTGTAAATAATCTACAAAGATAAAACATTCATTAAACACTTAATACGTTGCCTACTTTAACAGAATATGTATAAGCACCATGCCTCACATAGTTAAGATAACGCAAAAGCAACTACACACTTTCCAGCCCATAAGATTTGGGTAAAGATGAGTATTGAGTGATTACTTTGAAAGTGCTTAAGTAACCTACACACTACAAACTGTCGGTACGTATCACCATTGAATGGCCAACATTTTTTGAAGACTTGAAATCTCTGCTATTTTCAATCTTCTCAGGCAAACGGAAAAACGTTTGAAGGGTTTCATATAACGCCTCTAAGCGGGCTGAAAACGAGGGTGTAGAAATTTTCATTTATGCTCCAATTTACACACAAACATCCAAAATTTGCCCGCACGTGGTCCCTGTTTGCCACATTTTCTCATAATGTATACTTCAGGAGTCATACAGTTCGTTTCAGAAAACCGTGTAATCTAGCACGTACCGATTTCGAATGCTCATATATTCGCATTAAAAGCTTCGCAGTAGATACGTCGCAGGCAGCGTACTACAATACGAATTACACTTGGCTGCCTACAGTGGTCGGGTGGCCGGCTGCGGGATGCACCAGTATCCGCATGCAGCAGATACCTGGCAGCTGTTGGTTTACAGATGTGTTTGTTCTGTAACGTACGTACCGAGCATGCATTGTCCATGTGTGACCTTGTTGTAGCGTCGGGCTGTACTTATTTCGCGAAATGTAGCGACCAAACCGGGCGAGTGACCACTCTACACAAGTGCGATTCGTAGTGCACGTCTGACAGTATGACAACGAATATGCGTATGCGCGTGTTAGGCGTTCGTGGGGCAGAGCCGAGCACCACGACTCGGCGGTGTGCGCCTTCCGGCTGCGAGATGTCGAACGTGTGCTCGACAACAGCACCTTCTACAACCTGGTGCAAAGGGACAACTACACGCTGAGCCAGCCGTTGCACATCAGCAAGGTGCCGTCACCGCGTCCGGGTATGATTTGCCCGACGGGAACCCGCACCCTGAGCACCGCAGACCCCCAGTTTTGGCCCGAACACCCGCTGGTGACGCAGACGCCCAAGCAGCGTCACGACCGGCCCTTCTACGCACACTCGGGCGTCACCTTCCGCACCCTGGTCGCGTTTACGCTAAACGAGACGTGGGGCGCCTGGGTCGTCTGCTACGTGGCCATTGGTTAGTGATGTAGCGCCCCGGACCTTCCTCGTGATTTGTTTAGCGCTCTTCGCATGTAGCACTGATCAGTTTCACAATCAATCAATCAATCAATCAATCAATCAATCAATCAATCAATCAATCAATCAATCAATCAATCAATCAATCAATCAATCAATCAATCAATCAATCAATCAATCAATCAATCGATCAATCAATCAATCAATCAATCAATCGGTAAAAAATAAACCAGAAAGTTCTGCAGCCATATTAAGATGATCGTAAATGTGAGCGAATGTATATAATGATGTAAAGGGATAGAAGTAATGATGCGCTTAAAAGGCGTGTATTTCTTGGCGTGAGTATATTTAGGTATCGTTTGTCATTTCATTGCGTAATTCCGTGAACTCACTTGCGCGAAAACACGCGCCCCATTGAACCGGTGCCTTTGTATCAATGGCGAAATTCCCGCTACAACCATCGCTAGAATGGGCGAAATTGCCAAGGAATAAATTTACAGGAGGAGGTCCCAGAGTACAAGGCTGCATAGAGACAACCTGTCATGAAATTATACAGGGTGTCCAAGGTAGCTTTAGCCAGATATTAAAAATATATCGAAATGCCGCGTAGCCAGACAAAATAAAGGTAATGTTTGCCTTAGCTTGGAGATCCTCAAACTGTGCGTGCCATTTCGCCTAATTGGATTAGTCTCACTGAAGTAATTATTTTCTGAAATATTATAATTAGAATAAATGTGTTAATGAGACAGTTGTAAAGTGACATGAAAGTCTCCCGATGTATACAGCTTTCTGTTGCTCAATACGTGCTCCATAAAAGTGTTTTTTCAAGCGTGAAAAATTCCCGCAAATGCACGCGGAATGGCGACGTGACTGGCTGCTCAAAACACCTTGCTTTAATTCGCGGGATTCTTTCACGCTCGCAAAAACACTTTTTTTGTAGCACGTATTCAGGAACGGGAAGCTGTAGCGGTAGTTTTTAATTTCGCCCTACAATATTCTTCCTGATACCTTTAATCTAAGTATAATATCCGAGAAGCTGAAAAATTAATTTATACTAATTATTTCATTAGGCGGAATGAAAAAAAAATAGTTTGAGTATCTCGAAGCGACGGCAAACAACAGTACCTTTGTTCTATCCGGCTACATGGCATCCACATATTTTCAAACTCTGGCTTAAATGAGCTTGGACCCCCTTTGTAAACAAAACATCTAGAGAGAGCAGCAGTACGTTTAAAAATACAGAGTCAAATAATCAGAAAAAAGAAACAGTCAACTACCTTTCGACGCGAAAGACAAGCTAGGCGTACGTCGTAGTTCTACGATTGAATGTTGATTATACCCCTTTATTCAGTCTCTTCTTGTTTCTTTTTCATGTTCATTATTCACTAATTTCGTATCTTATCCGTATCGTATTTCAGGCGCAATGCCGACCTTGTATTCTTCAGCGTCGACGTGTGGTTGACTCTTTCTTTTTCTAACCAAGGGTGTAGGTGGGCCGATCCCGGAGTGTATGGTGCAATAGGGAATTTTATTTATCATATTGGTCCTAATTACGCGCGTATTCTTAATTATAACTACTCTGTAGCTCATTCTCGCTTCTTCTGGGCACCGGCGAAGCTACCTTTGAGATACCATTACCTCGCACGAGCCCTGCTTAGCCCAGAGGAACTCGCTCCATCTCCCAAAAGTATGCCATGAGGCGGCTTTGCCTCAAGAAGTGTATATCTACGGCAGTGCATCCTTTACAGGAAAATATTGCGATGTGGGTAATTTTGGACTTTACTGGCCCTAATTACGCTCGTACCGTTGATTATAACGACTTTTCGACTAATTCTCGCCTTATATGGGCACCGGCGAAGCCGTATTATAGACACATTCGCCTTGCATGAGCCCTGCATAGTCCATGCGAACCCGCTCTATTTTTCGAAAGTGTGCCATAAGGCGGCTTTGCCTCAATATGTGTTTATTTACGTCGGTGCACTCTTTACAGGGATACACACCAAGTGACATTATCGCATCTTGTCTTATTCAGGCCTACATTTTGATGCAGGCCTCAACATTACCAACAACTCAACAATGTACTCCTGCAGAGACTCTAGAGCACATAGATCTAGAGTCTGTGCAGGATCTAGGGCTTATAGATCTTTGTAATCAAAGCTGACATCAAGTCGTGCGACATACCGTCTGCAGAGCCATTCGACATGGAGCGTCGCACACCTGAGTATAAAGCTGGAGATACTACAATTTGGGTTCCGATACAAAGTGCGACCCTCCGAAAGGATAGTTGCTGCTCTTCTTAGAATTTATTGGAAAGTTGTTTGCTGTGGTTGATGTGCTATGAAAACGCAGCCAGCGCAAACTGGCAGAGATCATCTCCAAGTAACCATATTAAAATACAGTTTTTTTCTTCTCTCTTCTTTTTTCTTTCTTTTGTTTAAGAGAATGGCACTATACTGAAGCTGGCAGAGGAAAGCGTTGCCACGGGTGGAGTCCCTGCTCCTGCGCGTTTGGTGGACACGTTCAAGGCCACTGCTGAGCCCATACGGAAGATGCTGGTCTCCGTGCAGGTAGTTAACTATAACAGCTTTTTTAAAGGCTCACTTATACTAGGCCGACCCGATACCGATTTCGGTCTGCCGACTGTCGGCGACAGCGTCTTTTCTCTTCGTGTCGGCGCCTCTGTCACGCTGTACCGATGCCGACAATGGGTGGCATCGGGGCTGTCCTCCGACGGTGGGCGGAGAGTTCGGCGTAGGTAGAGCGCTTATCGGAGATCACATACACTCGATAAACAATTAAAGAAATCATTAAGCACGGCAGTCCGCAAAAGTAAAGCAAGGACAGTTATGTTGCCAATCCTCCCTCCCTTCACTCCCTCCCCCACGCCATATCATTAATGTAACATAGCAGCGGCAGCGTAGCTGCCGTCATGTAGGAAGGGAGACGTTGACGACCCAGTGGTTAGCCGAGAACAAACGCACAGGTGTTTAATGCACGTATATATAAAGCGAAAGGGGAAAGGGAAAGGGAGGAGTGAACATAGACAAAAAGAACTTGGCGCCTGCGCATTGACAGCGCGCACATGACGCGGCGGTTTGATACCATATTTACAACATTTCTTCCCTCTTAAAAACGCTGCACTGGTTTGCGGGATCTTGTGGAGCGTCGAACAGGTTGCATGGGTACTTGGTCTGCCCCGGATGCCACGAGTGGTGGAACAGGTATCTGGTGGTCCAGGTCTCGAAACGCTTCTTGGGGTGAAGATTCTCCCGCGTCTTCGGGGCTCGCGGATGGCTCTTGGCAGAGTGGCGGTGCGCTCTGAGTACGGTCTCTGCTGATCAAGCCTGGGTCGGTTCCTGGTGGTTCATCTGGAGACGATTCAGTGCGGGTGCGCACTTGGTCGATGTGACGCCGCATGATTGCTTGAGGAGTCTCCACTGTGATCATCCGTCCTCCCGATGTCGCTGTTACCCGTCCTGGTATCCATTTACCATTTGACCCGTAGTTGCGGACATGTACACTACAGTCCGTTGGAGGCAACCACTCGTCGTTTTCCTTTTTAGAATTAGACACAGTCGCCGCAGGGAAGCAGGTGTCCAGGCGCGATCGTATCTGGTACCCCAGCAGCATTTCCGATGGCGACTTTCCGGTTTTCTGGGGAGTCCTTCTGTAATTAAGCAAAAAACGTGTAAGGTTATGCTCCAGCTTTCCGCGTCGCATCTTCCGGAGACCATCCTTGATTGTCCGTACTGCCCTCTCCGCCGCTCCGTTTGATTGCGGGTGATAGGGTGCGGTTCTTAGGTGTGTAATGTTGTTCCTGTCAGCAAACGTTGCAAATTCCTGGCTGGTGAACTGAGTTCCATTGTCGGATACGAGGGTTCTTGGTACCCCGAAATGGCTAAATATATCCCGTAGGCAGTCAATGGTGGTTGTCGAAGTAGCCTGGTTCAGCGGCACTGCTTCTATCCACTTAGTGTGGGAATCTACTACCACGAGAACCATTTTACCTTCTATTGGTCCTGCGAAGTCGACGTGAACCCGCGACCATCTCTCCTGCGTTTGAGGCCAACTTAACGGCGGGGCCGCTGGTGGCATAGGCAAATTGGCAATGCAGTTCTCGCATTGAGCTGCCGTGCGCTCTACTTCGCGGTCTATTCCTGGCCACCAAAACAAGGACCGCGCAACTGTTTTCATTGCCGAGGACCCCTGATGCGTTTCATGCAATAATTGTAGCAAGCGCTTACGCGCTGCGACAGGTATGACGACACGGTGTCCCCAATAGACGAGATCGTGTGCCAGAGATAGCTCTAACTTGCGATCAGCAAAGGGAGCCAAGGAAGGGTCAAGTCGTTCTGCGCCTTTCGGCCACCCGTGTAACACGTTTTGCTTTACGCGAGCTAAGGTTGAGTCATTGGCGGTCAGCTCCTTCAGCTCACGTGATGTGACTATCCCTTCATCCAGACTTTTCAAACAAAATACGTACTCTTCAGGGTCAGGTTCCGTGACGAGATCGGAGCCCTGCAGAGGCAGTCTGCTCAGTGCATCCGCATTCAGTAGCAGCCTTCCCGGAGCATATTCGAGCTTGTAACGGTAGCCTCCCAGGTAGAGGGCCCAGCGTTGGATGCGAGCTGCAGCCATGGCAGGCGTCTGGCGGTCGGGCCTCAGCAGTCCTAGAAGTGGCTGGTGGTCGCTAACGAGGACGAACTCTCGACCTAAAAGGTAATCCCGGAACTTAGTCACCCCAAAAACAAGTGCCAGTGCTTCTCGTTCTAATTGAGAATAATTTCTTTCGGCTTTTGTCAGGGTTCGGGAACGGAACCCGACTGGTCTGTTGGTGCTTCCAATTGTGTGAAAAAGAACAGCGCCTATACCACGAGCGGATGCGTCACATTCCAACTTCAGTTTCCGCGATGGATCAAAATGCACAAGTACCTCGGCGTCCTTAAGATGCTGCTTTGCCTTCCGAAATGCAGATTCCTGTGATAACTTCCACTGCCAGCGTGCGTTTTTTTCTAGCAACTGGTACAATGGGAACAGTGTATCGGACATATTCGGCAAAAACTTTGAATAGAACGAGATCATACCAAGGAACGAACGCAGCTCACTTAGGTTTTGGGGACTAGGGGCATTCATGATAGCATCTACATTTTTCTCAGTTGGGTGAAGGCCGGTACGATCAATACGATGCCCAAGATAAGAGACAGATGGCTGGCTAAATTTACACTTATCGTATCTGAGCTTCACACCGTGTTCTCTGAACCGTTCTAACACCATTTGCAATCGAGCTCCGCAGTCTTCAACCCTTTCCGCGACTAGAACGTCATCCAAGTAAGCCTGAACGCCAGGTAAACCAGATAGTATGGTATCAAGTTTTCTTTGGAAAATTGCGGGAGCCGAGGAAATGCCGAACGGTAGCCTATTGTAACAAAACAGGCCTTTGTGAGTGTTGATAACGCAAAGCTTCCGAGAGTCCTCGTCCAAAAGCACCTGGTTATAAGCATCCCGCAAGTCGAGCGTACTGTACAACTGGCCTCCTCCTAATGACGCAAAGATATCTTGAATTACCGGAAGTGGGTACTGCTCCGTGGCGCAAGCAGGATTTAGAGTAGCTTTAAAATCGCCGCAAATTCTGACCGACCCATCTTTCTTCAGAACGGGTACAATGGGCGTCGCCCAATTCGAATGCTTGACTGGCGATATTACACCCAGCGACACTAACCGGTCAAGTTCTTGCGATACCTTGTCACGTAGAGCGTATGGAATAGGTCTCGCCTTACAGAATTTGGGAACAGCGTCGCCCTTCAGCAGGAGGCTGGCTGGTGGTCCCTTGATCAACCCCAAGGTTTCTGAGAAAACGTCCTGGTATGTGTCGCAGATGGCATGGATTCTGTGACAGTCCACTTGATCCGCCGTGGCCTCGCCTTCACCCGTCACTTGTAGTACCGGAACGCCCGCTTGTTCCAGGAGCATTAGCAGATCCCGGCCGCACAGGCTTGGTCCGGGGCAGTCTAGCACTACCAGGGCACAGTTAACGGAAATATCGCGGTATTTCACACAAAGTTGAAGCTCGCCCACCACCGGTAATCTTCCATTGTAGCAGGATAGCTTCACGTGTGAAGGCTTCAAGCTTGGCCAGCATTTGTGATGTTTATCAAAAAGCTGTCGCGATATTACGCACACCGGGGAACCAGTATCTACTTCCATGGATAAATCCACGCCTCCCCAACTAAACGTACGCCTAATTGGTGGCTGAAGAGCATTCTTTCGTGCTGACGCCAACGTCCAGATGTGCGCACTATCGCTGTTGTCCTCTTCTGAAACGGCGTCTTCCACCGCCAAGGCTTTCGCGTGATGAACTCTCCGATTGCTGGGAACACCGTTACCATTGCGGCTGCGACACATTTTTGCCAAGTGACCCCTCTGACCACAAGAGTAACATAGGGCTTTAGCCCATCGACAGCTGTTGCTGTCGTGTCTAAAACTGCCACACCTTCCGCACTCCAGTCGCCCTGCGCTTTCCGTGCTTGATCTCGATGGTAGCTTGCGATGCGCTTCCACTTTAAGCACAGGCGGTACGTCTACGGACATTGTCCTGGCGTCTTTTTCGGCAGTTTCAGCGGCTATTGCTATCGACTCCGCTTCCTCCAGCGTTAATTCCTTCTTTGACAGAAGTTGCTTTTGCACGGCCTTTGAACGCACGCCACAGACAATTCTGTCACGAAGGTAAAAATAAAAAAATAAATATAAAGGTTACAAATTACTGATTAGATTTATAGGGAGCATTCACAATGACGCCAGATAGACCACTTTGTACTCCTATTCATAATTCCCCGTATGTTGCTTCAGATAAGCGTATCTAGGTAACACGAACCTTTTTCTTTAGCATGATGCTTTTAGCGCATAAACTCGAAAAATAAAAGAACACAGTGAGAGGTGAAAGGAAAGAAGAGACGATCGCTACATTTCTGAGGATAGAAAAGGAGAGCCAACCATATAGGAAATTTACTTAAGTATAACTTCTTCTTGGGTGGGTTGGCATTTACTTAGTAGGATGCTTTTTAGAGCAAGAACTCCACAAAAGAAATAAATCGGTGTGATGCGAAGAGAAAGGCGCTCGTCTTTTCTTTCCTTTCGCATTTCACTGTTTCCTTTTTCTGCAGTTTTTGCGCTAGAAAGCATCGTGGTATGTAAACGCCAACTCGCCCAAGAAGTTATCCTGCGCAACTTTTTCACCGTGCTGGCTGTACGGCAATATGGCGACTTCAGTGAAGCCCGTGAACAACCCCTATACGTACTTTAACTAACTCAGTAACGAGCAAACAGACAATCAATTGAAACCTCGAGATGCAGCTTAACATCCTCGTCGTTCCCAGCGCCGGAGCCTGTACGTGTTCTCGGACGAGGACGTCCGCCAGTACCGCCTGGACGCCTGCGAAGGGCGGCACGTGGACTGCCCGTCGTGCCTCCTGGACCCCTTTTGCGGATGGGATGGCAGCACGTGCCTCCCTCACGTGGTCGGGTGTGTGAGCAAAATGACACGCAGTGCAAAGCACAGCATATGGCGTATATTTCGTGCATACCGGTTGGCGCAGCCCAGTCAGGCTCGCTGAGTGCGTGCGTGTGTGTGCATAGTGTCGTTCACTGTAGGCGTAAGGTAAATGCCAGAAAACTGACAAAGCCAAAACCTGTCAATAATCAATCTTTAGAAACTGCCCATGGTTATGTCTATCCTGGCCTAAATGATAGTTGTATCTGTGTGTAGATGGGTTTTGGAGGAAGAAGAGATGTTTTACAAAGGCGGTTGTGGGTCCTAAAATGCGTGATCAATGATATTGACACGTGTACTTGTTTATCTTTATCGGGCGGCCAGGTTTCACCACCTAACAAATGTTATCGCACAGCATTGGACGCGCCTGCATGCATCGGAAGTTTCTGGAATGTTATCGATGGTGTTATCCGCTGTCTGTCACCGAACATTATGTAATCTGATTGCATGTATGCGCGAAGCCAATGGTGTAGAACTTTGTGGAAGACAGGTGGGTCCCAGCGATTACTCTGGAACATTCCATGACTAATGCATAAAAGCCGACGCGCTTGACCTGCTGATCAGATTTCCGATGTTCACCGACTGTGTTCACCGCTATCGTTGTGCTTCGAGTGCAACTTGCTTTTGAGGGCACACGTTCGCCCAATAAAGATTTAGTTTCGCCATTTACAGTTTTGTTACTGTGTTCCTCCCAGTCACTACCACATGACAATATTACGCAATTGTTAGAAGAACAATGAAGTACATCCGCCGCAGTGGCTTAGCGGCTATGGTTTTGCACTGCTAAGCGCAAGGTCGCGGGATCAAATCCCAGCCATGCGGCAACATTTCGATGAGGGCGAAATGCAAACATGCCCGTGTCCATTGGGGGTACCTTGAAGATACCGTGGTGGTTAAGCACAATTAATTAGGAGTCCCCCAATACGGTGTGCCTCATAATCAAGTCATCATTTTGGTGTGTAAAACCACAGAATTTAATTCACTATATTACACTTTTGTTCAGGCCCCTATTTCTGGATGTTCAAATTGTGCGCCTGAATGGTAGAATAAATTACTACGAGGCATCATTAATACCAGTTTCTGTCGGAGTTGAAAATCCAAGCACATCGAATTCAGGCATAGCGTCGAGCTTGAGAAGGTGAATAATAAAAGTAAGCATTTCATTTTTTGTTACCGGATCATCTGACTATGCTGCAGCGGAATATCACAGCGTTTCCTTTGGCACATAACCCATGTTAGATATTATCACGCCTATACAATGTTCGCGCTTTGATGGTAACCGTATTTCACCGGATTGTCCTCGTGGTTTGTTTATCGCTAGACGCCGCTTGCATGCGGCAATTCTTTAATCTTGTCACGGAATCAGCAATGAAAGTCTTAATCAGATTGCGTGAGAAACGCTTTCAATGTTCAAGACATACTAATTAATAACAGAAATGCAAGACAATATTGAAGCGTACTCGCGTTCAGTTTATTACGAGCAGCGCCTAACGGAACACAAATCACAGAAAAAAAAAGACGAGGACAGGCGTTGTACTGCCCTGCGTGAATGATGTTATTTTATGTTGTTGAGAAGCTGCCCAACTGATAAAAGAAAATTTCTTCACATCTTTTCAGGTCGACAGCCACAACGAGGCGAAATTGCTGAAGGCTGATGGTGTGCCCAATAAGGACTTTGTTTTTGTTTATATGTACGGTAATATTAGTCTTCTAGCGCAACCGGGACGCTTTCAGACGCATTTCATTTGTGCATCATTTTGTTGCTTAAGCGTGGCACGAGCCTTCGCCATTGTCCACGGGCGAAGTATCGGCTGAAAATGAAGCGCCACTGCTCGAATAATGACAAAGCTACGAACTGCTTTTCTTCGACAAATGTGATTGTTCGATGATGGCTAATCGAATCCACTATCGTTCGACCTGGAATTACGAAGTAGTGGACGTCGAAGGAAGTCAGTGCCACTCAATTGTGCTCACCTCGGTGCACTGGTGACATAACGGGCACATTTAACTTTCAGAATGCGTGTCTACTGCGATGATGAAGTTGTTGCATGCGTTCGACAAATAAAGTTGTGCAGTACGCCGTGGTTGCTTAGTAACTTTGGCGCTGTGCTGTTCAAGCACGAGGTTTCGGGATCAAATCTCGGTCGCGGCGACCGCATTTTGAAGGGGCTGAAACGTTAAAGCGCTCGTGCATTGGATGCACGTGAAATGGGTTCTGAACCAACCCCCTGGCGTGATGAAAATACATAGTCCGGGGATAGCATACGCAGCTGTAAACATCTGAGCCAAGTTTTGCAGTTGTGCGTGGCGCGTGGAACACGCAACTGGAGCGCCAAGTCACTTTTCTCTGAAACGCAGAAGCCTGCTCCTCACTCTTTCCTGGACGCTTTATTTTGTAATATAGCAGATTATCATACGTGGTTCCTATTGGCCAATAGCTGACATCAATCAGGAAGGACGCATGGATCACTGCGCTTCTTCCTGCTGTTATTGTGCGTATTTATTGACAAAGTTTAATAAACAGGCTGAAGTAAGCGAAAGTCTGCTTTCGTATTTGGATAATTACGTACTTCCGGAAGGAGCCGACCATCGTCTGATCACGCTCGGTCGCGGCCACCCGCGTAGAAATCAGACTTGGGTCACCCTGCTTATCGGTGACGTAGCCGCCTAATCTCGCTAATTTCAACTGGTTTTGGAGGCTCAACTAGCCTCGAACAATGCGAAACTAAAGGTCAGACCACAAGCACGCTTTCTAATGCGCGCTTACTCCTAAGCGCTTCTGGGTAGACGTCCTGGCAGACTGATGATAGCTTTTCAAAATGCACAAGTTGGATGTGGCTACTACCCTTCGGTCATGCCGGAGCATATGAGCGGGAGCACGCACTCAAGCGCTGTCGTTCACGAAGCAAACACAGCGCATGCGCACTACAGTTGCATGCAGCTGCCGTCTGCTACGTAACGTAGATACCGGGGCTGCCGCGGTGTGCTGCGACGGCTCCACTGGCTGAGCGCACTGCGGCTCGTTGACGACAACCGCGTTTGGCTTCCGTTTGGCGCGTTGCATGCGCCAAAAATATGAAGTAGTAGCGTCTACGTTAACATTCAAAACTAAATTTGAATTGCGCGCCGCGGCGACGTTCAGTCGGTTGACCGTTACGATCGAGCATAACCCGCTCCGCCGTAGCTTCGCAGTTGAAGGCATTGAACAAGGAGAGGAAGCACCGCGAAGGGCGTCTTTGATCGCCAATAACTCCGCTTCTGCTATAAGCCTTAAAGTACTTTTCTTCAGCAAAGTATTTCTGAAATAGCCTATTTTAATTTCAAAGGCATTTCTTCGCTTTGGCCTAACGACAGGTTCCAAGAGCACCACGCAGCCGTTGAGGCGCAGGTAGGCTATACCGGAGACGCATTTGGTAGGCCACTGTCGACGTGGTGCGTATTAGCACCAGCCTTCATTTCAGCACATGTGATGCGCTCGAAAAAAGATTACGCTGATGGAACGCACATTCTGGAATCTATTTGAAAGAGTTACGCTTTAGTGAAATGGTGAATTGAATCCAATTCAAGTAAAGTCTTTTACTCAAAGTACGCCTACCTACTTCCTTAATATTCCTTTACCTCGAGCGGACTGTTATAAATATCTCGGCATTCACATCACGTCATACGGGTCCTGGGACATTCATATCGAATATGAGCAGAAAATGTTGTTTAGGCGAGAATAATTCACGCTGTCTACCCCTGCACCCAGTGTTGGTGGACATATGAGCTGCTCACTTATGGACGCGTGACGCAGTTAAGTGGTGCAGGCAGCAGTAACCAAATAGGTTCTAAAAAAATATTCCCAGAAAAGCAATGATATCCCTGAAATGGAGTTCGACCACCGCCATCTTAGGAGGGCCACGACCAAACATTATCTCATAGTGGAGGAAAAGAAGAATTTTTTTGACACCCCAATAAGTTTAATATGGCTAATTTTACCGTATAGATACTGGCCGGCGTGTATTTTTGTGCTACAGGCTTTACAAATTCAGAAGCCTGAATGTCCTTGACAAATATTATTGGAGTTCACGTCATCAATATTCAGCTAAAAGTAATACCTTCTTTGGGAAAGATCAGTTTTTATATTTCAATTAGCCTAGCATTTACATTACAGAACATATTAACACTTAATTTTTAAGCGAACGCCACCCGACCATATCCTATTTCAGAGGTGAAGGAGGGCCAAGCTCTGGCTTCACGTCTCCTGGTAAGAAGCTGCTCGAGATTCCGCTCCAGCAATTTTTTTATAAACCGCCTTGACGGCAACTCGGAACGTTCGCTTTGGATCAAACACGCGCACTCCTGGCTCATATTGGAATAAATTAGCTCCGATTGCGTGATGCGTGGCTCGACAATGGCGACATCTGCGCATAAGACATATGCACGATCGAGCAATGGCTGCTTTCCTCTAGACAATAATATCAAGGTAAAGCGCTTGGTAGTACAGTTGCAAACACATACGCGATATTTGTGCTACATGCACATTGGTTGCGTGCGGTTTTAGCAAGTGGCCCGTTATGTTGACCGAAATGAAATGCGTTTCGCGCGAAAACAATGTCTCTCTAAGATTGTTTGATTCATCCATTGTTTGCAGATTTTAAACCTCAGACTGGCTTACCTTCTTTAAGTCCCCCCTTCCCACCTGCCTCATGCAATAACCGCTGGCATCTTGGCCAAACATTCGTAGTGGGTAAACGCCATGGAATAAGGAGCAAGCAAGCAGGTGACACCAAATGGTCGACTTGCGCTCTTCCCCAGGTGGCCGTCCAACTCTCTTGGGAACAAGAAGAGAACTAAAGAGACGCGTCATGCTTCCTGTGTGGTAACACAACAACCCAATGCTCAAGCCTAGCGCGGAGCCATCCCCTGATCTGCCGCCCGATGCGTCCTCTTCCAGCGATCACAGGCAGCAGAATTCATTTGCCTTCTGGTCCGGTAACAATGCGTCCAGCCATCGGGCCTACGTGCTGCTTCTAATGCTTGTGCTCATTCTGCTTGCCGCTGTTTTGGGCATTGTGATGACATTGCTTATAGTCATTCGCGGCGGTGAGGCTCGTACCGACGCTGGTGCCACGGTCGCCTGGACAGAGTGGCAGCCGAGTGGTCCAATGAAAAGGCCGCCCACTGGTCCGATCCGAGGGCGCCCCACCGACGCGACTCCTCCTCACGGCCGCGGTGAGATACGCTATAGTACTGGAGATCTGAAAAGTAACTGTGCAGCGACAGAGTAAAAGAAAATATGGTGATAATTGTGAACTACGTCGCACGTTCGCCTGCGATATGATAGAGCGCTAGATCTGTAGTTCATCTTATCAAGTCTGTGGGGTGTATTCTTCGGACGGTTGTAGACGAGAACAATGTTCACACACTGCGTGAACTAAATGCAACCATTACCCAGCACATTGCACAGATAACTACGTCAATCTTTCACCGAGTGTCTAAAAATTTGAGGGACGCCTAAGCTTAGCCTTTAAGAGTGGAACGTGATAGTATTCAAATATCTCTGGCTACGCTTCTCACTCTTCCAAGCAAATGCAGCTTACGTAACAACAATGTTTACCGGGAAACGCTGGCGGCGAACGCTATGCACAAAGGCAAAATTTCTAGTAGAAACGTGGCCTCTTGCGTGGGCTGATTGATCCTATGTTATTGTTTGCGCACTTTGAATATTTCAGTCTGAGAAGATTTATCATAAAAATATGGAGGACGCTTAAACTGCGCCTATAAGAGTGGAATGCAATAGCATTCAAAGATCCCTGACTCCTCCTAACGCTTCGGGCAACTGCAGCTTGTCTGACCGTAATGTTTACCGGGAAACGCTGCCGGCCAAATTTATGCGCGAAGGCGAGGTTTCTGGTAGAAACGCGGCCTCTTGCGTAGGCCGATCTGTTATTGTTTCGCACTTTTGACATTTCAGTCTGATGTAGATATATCATAAAAGGCGGGCGCTATCAGTGTTTTGTTTTATAAAATTTGTTTGTGGGCTGCCATTTACTAAATGCCGAGAAATAACTTTGTAAAGAACGTCATACAAAGTTGGAGCAACTTTAGTAATAGAACAATTTTATTGCCGGATATAATATGCGCAGTCCGGATTGATATTTTACGAGAAAACCTCGACGCTGGAGGCCGGGCGCCGGCGGCGGATTGCTTGCGACGGGAGGCCCTTGATACTATCTCGTTAATAATGTCCAATGTCGCGTGCAGACATGCGTCCAAGCCGGTGGTGAACTTTTTCAGCGTCAGTCGTGAATAAAACTTCAAATTTTCAGACCACTACTTCCCCTTTGTATCATATTTGTCTATGCCCCCGCCCTGTTGTCAGACTAAACGCCGCATGCAACAGGCGCGTCACATCAGGTACGAGCTTTGCACCGGTCCTCACTCTCTTGCATGCGTGATCATGCGGACGACAATTAAAATTCGGAGTAGGATATCTCGGAGCACAGACAGTAGAACAATTCTTCCAACTGACACGGTGTATAAACAACGACTGCCTCTAACTTTTCTATACAAACATACCCACTTATTGCCTGTAAACAAAACGCTAATTATCCAATCTTAGCTAATTCGGCTGCTGACAGTGATAATTATCATCTCACTTTGTGTCCCTCTGGCCACATAACTTATTTGCGCAGGTGGTCTTCGCGCACCTCCAAGTGATTTTAAGAAAATCATAAAGCTTAATTTTGAACAACAGGAACTTTCGGGCCATCCTTACTTCGCCTGTCTGTCACGCGACGTCGCGAAAACTGTGAAAACTTCTCATCTGATATGATGTGTACGCGCTGGTTATACACCATCAGACAAAATAAAAAAAAAAGATTGCCATTCCAACCGAAAGGCGAAGCATTGATTGTGATAGCAAATTAGTGGAT
Organism: Dermacentor albipictus; assembly: GCF_038994185.2. Lineage (NCBI taxonomy): Eukaryota > Metazoa > Arthropoda > Arachnida > Ixodida > Ixodidae > Dermacentor > Dermacentor albipictus. The sequence goes on from NC_091821.1 coordinate 331,240,857, forward strand.
AGCTATACGAACTAAGGATAGTAGTTTTATCGGCAGTATAAACTTGTAAACATAGGCATACTAACTAAATTAACAAGAATATTGTCTCGCGCGCACAAGCGAATATGAACACATCCCATTAGATGACCGCGGAAACTCGATGTCAAAACGCTGCAGTGAGGAAGCGCCGCAGCAGCAGTGAATGAATTGACCTCCGTGAAGACGCTTGCACCCGCCGTGGTTGCTCAGTGGCTATGGTGTTGGGCTGCTGAGCACGAGGTCGCGGGATCGAATCCCGGCCACGGAGGCCGCATTTCGATGTGGGCGAAAACACCCGTGTACTTAGATTTAGGTGCACGTTAAAGAACCCCAGGTGGTCGAAATTTCCGGAGTCCTCCACTACGGCGTGCCTCATCATCAGAAAGTGGTTTTGGCACGTAAAACCCCATAATTTAATTTTTTTTAGGAAGCTTGCATAAACGCGAAGTACGCCGTGAGAACACAGCGCTGCGCAGACTCTGTACCCGTCGCAGATTGATTTCGAGATACATCAGCCCAGCCGGCCGCGCCCACAGTAAAACTCGCCTCTCCCCCCGAAGCCTTGCGCGCGACGGAAGGCGGCGCGCTTCCTCCCTGCTTTCATCCGTTGCGTGCGCAAGAAATAGCCGCGAGCGCCGGCTCACGGTCGCTTGCTTTCACTCGCACATACAGCATATGGCGCGGTGACGATTTTATCGCCCTTGGATTTCATACGGAACCTCATGGTAACGCTGACGCCGACGACAAATGCGCCTGGAGTGTCCATATAATCGTTATCGCAATATTTCCGATTCTAAGCGTTTCTCACTATTAGCCTTCCGCGATTGGTCAAGTTGTTCTCGGGCTGCGCCTACTTCATCGGTCTGCCATGCGGCGTCACAAAAGCGCGATAACTCACCACGTCAATATGACCTGTACGCATTAAAGATGCATTAATATGCCGGAAAAACTAGCTTTTCTTCGGAGTTGTCGAAGACTGCCCGTTCCGAAAGGAATATATGATCGCTGCCCACCGATCATTCTGGCACTAGCTACTTAAAGCTGCCGTGGAGAATGCATTTATTTGCATAAAACAATCATTCTTGCACGATAATGTAACGTTGTCGAGCCCTTCCGACACGTTTACGATATTGCTCTGCCAAATATTGCTCGCTCCGCATCCGTTTTAGCGGCATTTTTAACCTTCCGTTGCACGCCGCCGCGATTTTTGACCATCCACAGCAAGCTAAGGAAGGGGAAGCTGGCCAATCGCAATGGCCACATGACCCATTTCATCAGGTTATCTACTTTAATTGCGTTAGCTCAGTCCCACCGAAACCCTCTCCACTTCTGAGTGCTTCTCTCGTATTTTCAGCCAATTAGATAAGAAAAAGGTGTCAATGTAGGCAACGCTATTCGCATTGAAAGGAAATAAAACTGCCTTCCTATCCACGAGGAGAGCGTTTGATTGGACGGTTTAAACAACGCTGGGGGTCACTGCCCAATCAATCCTTCCGTCGGCGATTGCGTAAATGTGATGTCGGCAGATTGGACTAGCTTGAGGTTATGAAGCCCAAGACGATGTTAGATATTGAAACGCCATTTTAACGAGCTTCAAACTTCCCTGCACTTGTTCGCGTGAACATGGTGACTCGTTTTTTTACGTGGTGCAGCGAAGCCAACGGTCAAGATGTTCACCCGGGGCATGCGCTACTACCGTGTTGCTTACATGGACGAAGCTCGTGGGCATCTCTTCGTCGGAGCCATGTGCGTCGTAACGTTTGTTCTAAGAGTGAAACGTACCATTTCTAATATTTCACAAGTAGCCATGTCTATAATACCGAGCTATTCTATAGTAGAAAAACACCTTTGTATTTGGTGCCGATGTTTCACAGTCTAGTCTTGACACGTCACCTTATGGAGGTTGGTTAGTCGCATGCTATACCGTATTTTCTTTTCACTTTCTTTCTTTCTTTCTTCCTTTCTAGTTCGAACAAATGTTTAAAAAAATCTCGTTGAGCATATAGCAACATTTGGCCTGTTCAGGTGGCTTATCAGAAGAGGCGGACGTTACTGTCACTTCACGTTAGTAATCACTAAGTCCAGTCGTTAATGAACGCTCACGAATTAACTTTAAGTGACTCACTTTAGGACACGTGTTCTCACTTTGGAAATGAAGCCGTACAGCAGTTAAGCAGTGCTTGCTTTGTAGAAAATTTAAAAACAAGCGCCACTTCCAAGTTCTGCAAAAAGTGCGTCGGCGTTGCAGCCAAGATAACCGAGAACTGCTGAACGCTGGCTTCTGGTAAACCTAAATCGGAACACCAGTGAAGTTCGTAGCACACTTTTGAGTTAGATATCTAGAAAGCGGTGCTAATCTAACGATTTCTGCCAAGCAAGCGTGATGACTTCTGATCAAATTCAATTTAGCTATCGTAACAATTACTCTACATTAAATCATTCATAAGATGATGTGTGAATTTTTATAATTTTAGCTACCTGGATATTACGATTCCTTATGTAATAGAAGATTCCGTGTCTTCCGTAGTTTCAACCCAGAAGGCGTAACAACGCTATCTAAAAATTTTTCTACCAGGCTAACGTTAGAGAGACAGTCGACTCACTGTGTAGCTTCGCCAGCAAAACTTCCATTGTGACCTACACTTAGCTCGCTTCCCATCACTGAATTCCCCAAATAGGCTTCCAGCCTTCATTTCTACATTGTTATTTTCGGTTTCGCTCTCTTATTCGCTCACTAAAGTCTAGTCAACAATATGCGTATGAATATGCTACATTAATCGTTTCTACTGGCAGTTCCAAAAGGCAGCATTGATGCAATAATAAAAAAAATAAACTAGAAATTTGAGAATTATCCGAGCTAAGAAGTTAAGTCTTGCTGCTTTGTCGTTTTCAGGAATGCATTGTACAAGAGTCAGCTTGACGACATAAGCAGCAACTCCTCCCAGGTGTGTCTGTAGCAATGCTTCATTATCTAATGTGCACGCCAGACGCGTATTGTAGGTGAAGTGAGCGCTGGGCTGTATTTCAGCATACATTTGCAGGAGATGCAAATGAAGGTGAGAACACGATCACGTCGTCTAGGTACAATATTTGTCTAGACAGAGTAATTAGGTATTAAATGTGATAACTGTTTTAAAGTCGTTAGTAATGCTTCTCAGTCGCCGAAGAAGACAAGCGCACGGCATATAGACCAGAATTTTCGGCACCACGGCCATGTTTGTGTTATGTGGATAATAATAATAATAATAATAATAATAATAATAATAATAATAATAATAATAATAATAATAATAATAATAATAATAATAATAATAATAATAATAATAACGACGACGACGACGACGACGACGACGACGATGATGATGATGATGATGATGATGATGATGATGATGATGATGATGATGATGGGACTGTTGAAACGGTGCGGGTGGCAGCGCGCCACAACGTGTTTTCGATTATCAGTCGCCTGCGGCGCCTGGTACTGAAAGCGCTGCAGCCGTCTCTGAATGCCGGTAAGTGTGTTTTCTTTAATGCGAGGAGATATCTTGAGACAGAAATATACCGCGGACACAATTTAGCGAGAGCACCCTGCTGCATCGTGTGATTAAACGGAGCTGCGGCTTCGTATGCTTTACTGCAGTTGCAACGTCGTGCAGCTGGCCAAGCTTTTTTTTTGCGAGGCCCGCATAACTATGCACGTTTTGTTAGGGCTTGAGGCTCTGTATGAAAAGACGACGTCTAGTACGCTATGCTTCTTTAAAAACGAGTGTCGCGTTTGTGCCACGCGCTGCCGCCATACTTTGCGCTGAATTTTTTACCCAGCTTTGTCATCTCAATCACCGTGTGATTTTAGCATACCACGATCGATATTGTCATGATTCATCAGCAGCAGGGGCTGATAAAAAAGGCAAGACACTCTAATTGAAGCCAACTGAAAAACGATCGTGCAGGGACCTCTTCTTCTCTTCCGCAATGCGCGAGATCTTCGTCTTCCTCTACGTGCCGCATACTGGATGTGGCATTTGCCTCCCTCCAGGAAGAGCATTGTCCCGAGGCTAACCTAGCGGCAGGAAGATGTGTCAGACGAGGTGTGGGCACTCCATTCCGAACAACACGGCTTCATGCGCACAATGTGCACAACTTCTGGTGGACGCTGCCTCGCCCCGGAGGAAGCAGGACTGTCAGGGATGACCTCATAGTTCAGGTCGCCGAGGCGCCGTAAAACCTTGTGCGGACAGAAGTACCACCTGAGTAGCTTTTCGGAAAGCCTTCGCCGACGGATGGGACTCCCAACCTACACTTTGTCGCCTGGCTGATATGTGATGTAGGGGCGCCGTAGATTGTAGCGTCGAGCGTCGTAGACCTGTTGTCGGGCGATTCTGACACGGTCGAGTTGTCTCGCTTCTTCAGCACGTTGAGCGAATGCTTCAACGTCCGTGCCTATGTCACCGCAGTCATGTGGCAACATCGCATCGAGCATCGTCGTCACTTCTCGGCCATGAAGAAGGCTAAATGGTGTATTTCGTGTTTTCCTGTTGAGCAGTGTAGTAAGGGAATGTGATGTACGGTAAAATGTCATCCCAATTTTCGTGCTCCATGTCTACGTACAAACTGAGCATGTCGGCGATAGTCTTGTGCAAGCGTTCTCTTAGGCCATTCGTTTGCGGGTTATAGGCTGTGGTCTTTCGGTGAGCCGTGCCGCTGAGGCTAAGCACTGTCTTTAGAAGTGTAGCCGTAAAAGCAGTCCCTCTGTCCGGTATTATCACCACTGGTGCACCGTACCTCAGAACCACGTTTTCAACAACAGAATCGCGCTGCTTCGACTGCGGTGGCAATTGGAAGGGCCTTGGTTTCTGCACAGCGTGTCAGGTAATCGGTGGCCACTATTACCCACTTATTGCCAGTATTGGAAGTCGGGAATGGCCCGTTAAGGTCCATCCCGATTTGGGCAAATGGGGTCGTGGGCACTTGGACTGGTTGAAGTAGCCCAGCTGGTTTCATATATGGTGGTTTGCGTCGCTGACAGTCGAGGCACGTGCGCACGTAATGTTTCACAAAGGTTGGCGCAGCAAACTACAAAACAGTGCTGCTTTCGCGAACAACCATTGTACACCCCGCTCAGCGGATGCGGCGAGAACACGTCTAAAAAGACAACAATGTGCGAACACACACTGCAATGGAGCGATTTTCTCCCGTCCCCCGCAGTCCTCACCAGATGGCAGCACCTGATGTCGAAAAATATCTGGTCTCGTCGATTTTACAAGTTTGTACTCGTATAAAAACAGCAAAAAAACTTGTTCCTATGCCTGTAGCTCGAAGCGAGTGTTCTCTATCTCTCTCTATATGTGTGCGTGTGCGTGTGTGTGTGCGCGCGCGTGTGTGTGTGTTTGTGTGTGTGTGCGCGTGCGTGTGTGTGCGTGTGTGCTTGTGCGTGCGTGTGTGTGTGTGTGCGCGTGCGTCTGTGCGTGCGTGCGCGTGTGCGTGTGTGTGTGCGTGTGTGGGTGCGTGTGTGGGTGCGTGTACGTGTGCGTGTGCGTATGCGCGTGTGTATGCGTGCGTGTGTGCGCGTGTGTGTGCGCATGCGTGTGCGCATGTGCGTGCGTGTGTGTGCATGTGTGTGCGTGCGTGTGGGCGTATGTGTGTTTATTGTTGTTTATCCCCTTGTAAGTCAGGCGATCGACGCTAAGCCAACGCCTCGCGGAACAGGCTACTTGGTATCACAACCGCGCTGCTTTTAATCTGAGAGTAGCAATTTAACAGATCGCGTATACTCCGTTTCATACCTAGCAGGCAACTCTTCAGAAGCTTCTCATGTAATCCGTCCTTATAACACTCGCTCCGCGCGTTTCACCGTGCAATTGTTCTTGCTCTGCAACGACGCTTTCTACTACATTTAGATAAAATTAGGTATAGGGCATCATATATTGCATACTTACTTCGCCTATTACAACCGTAGCTGGTGGACGTAATGCCCAAACAATTCACGTATTATTTCTGTCCGATGGTGCTTCCTGTATGCGGCGTGCTACATTTTGGTCGCGGGCGCAAGCGGTGTGCCGTGGCCGCTTGCGCCTGTGACAACTACGACGCCTTCCGTGTATTATTATATAGTCATATTTTGCGGCGTAGGTACATAGAATTACATGACGTGTGCCGTTACTTTCTTTCATATACGACGCACTATTTGTTTTTGTTTTTTTGGTCGCAAATGTCAGCAGTGAGAAAAAGTCTCTTCAGCCTTCGTATAGCATTGCCTGGTGTGTATATCAAACGGGCGCAATTTGTTGTGGCGTTGAAACAGGAGTAATATGACTAGCCAGTCCTGAGCAAACACGCCTCGTTGTCGGCTCTGTATACTACGTAGACAAACAAAGGTGGTACATCCAAGGTAACATTTAACATCATGTTATGACTGTCGCATGCCATCAGCATCGCCGCTAAATATAGTCAATATAAAAATAATTAAGAAAATGAGATATTGTTAGAAAGCTTTGCTTTCATCGATTCCCACAGTGTGTGGCATCTGCATAATTTTTATAATCCAGGCCTGTATCTTAACGAAGATTGTTTTTCACCTTGATGGTCGACCAGACTCCCACGGTAATTTTTGAGCTTAGGAAGTGGCTCAATGCGTGGTTAAGCTATGGTACGGGCGAACTATAGAGTTACCTGGTCTCCTAGAAAGGCTTTCAAGCGCCTTCTGCCACTAACGTACGGCACTTTGAGTAACTTGTATAGTGGTACTTGAAACCCTTGCCGCGGTGTCCTCAAATAGAACGGAAGGAGTTACAGCGAACTTCTATTGGCTAACGCCGTACTGCAGGAACTCAAACTGCCTCCTCCTAAGGACCGCGTAAAAGCATGCGAGACCATCGGAGGGCACCTGGTGAGTGAACAATGCATGTATTGGCGCCTTGTGGAATGTGGCAAATATTAAATGGACATCAAAGAGAGAAAAAAAATCGGTGAAGCTATATTAGTAAATTACCCTCGCACAAACCCCCTCCCACTGAAAACCCAGGCCTAGGAGCAAAAGAAGAAAAAAAAAAGGAATTGTCTTTATTTTCTCTTAGTAACCAACGTCTGAACAAGAAATTAACGGAAATAGAGTTCTGGAATAAACATTTATCACTGTAAACTAATTGACTGCTTCACTTCAGTGTCTTTTTACTGGCGATGTAACTGGACAAGGCGGACAGATGATGAAGAAGACGGCAAAGAGCAGCGCGAGTTGTAATGGCTTTGGGCAGGTTGCACGGTGGAGACCCATATGAAAAGGAGTGCCTGAGCTGCGGGTATCACCGCGAATCGCCCTTGTTTTTGCATTGATATCCAGACAAAACAAAAGGAACAGAACAGGACAAGCTGTTCTACAAATAGTAGTGAGTGAGCTAGCTCTTATGCTGCATTTTCCACTGGTCCACGCTCGGTCGTTGAAAAATTATTCTTTTTCTAATGCATGACGTGCACTTCCTCTTAATACAGGCACTGTTCCTCTTAGGTCGGGGTGCGACAAGGACACTTAATTAATGTTACTGCATATGGCTGACTTTATGATGCCAGTGTGTCGCAGCTGTTTTTCAAACGCCGCTTGCGCCCCATTCGTCAAATATTGTCACGTGGTTCGAAATGCAACCATGCAGCGCAGGTTGCACAGATATACAAGGCACAGATATACAACGCACAGATACACAACGCACAGATACACAAACTTGGCGTTGGCGACGCCACTGCGTCACCGCAATTTGGCGCGTTCTTTCATCACTAACGTCCGGACCACTGCTGCCGAAATTATTTTTTGTTTATTTTTTTTGTACATACATACATTACAAACAGCTTTCTTCTCTTATTTGGAAATTGTTTAGGCTTGCTGGTTGGCATGTGTTTCGACAGATGACAACCAAACTAATGATCCAGCGCTACGCGATGTCTAAGCACACACAAAGGGATGTTCCTATTCGTTCAGAAGAAATTTAACAACTACCACAGCTCACACGTGCAAGTGTGTAATAAAGTGACCCACGATTGCACCTGGCAAAGCGGGTAGACAACGGGGTAGTGTACGTAGATCACGATTGTTTATGCCGCGACGAGCTTGGCTTCTGAGAACGTGACGTGCGGCTCTGTGTCAAAACTTTGGTTCATTTTGCGTGCAAGATGGTGAGTAGGAAGGATGAGTAGGCATTATGAGTAAGATGGTGAGTAGAAATGATGAGTAGGCATGATGAGCAGGGATGACGAGTGGACATGATGAATAAGAATGATAGGTAGTAAGGATGAGAAGACAAACTTTACGACCTTGTGCGATTGCGCTGTGCAGCTGGGCAAGGAGGTTGACTGTCGCAACCACATCCGCGTGGTGCAGCCGATAGGTGACGGACGCACGCTCTACATTTGCGGGACCAACGCCAGGGCGCCCACGGATTGGCAAGTCATGGTGTGTGATTGGGCGCTGTCTCTTCTTTATTTAATTGCAGTTTATTGGTTGTCTTTCTTTCGACCCCTCTATTCTCAGTCGAAGTTTTTCTCCTCTGATAAAAAGAAAGAAGCAAATAGCAAATGCGCCTGATGCTGTCTCGGCTATCGAAGGTGGCAGCGGCTCAAATCTGTACGGTGTACAGACTTAAGTGGCAGCAATAGACTTTTCAATGATATTGTTACGGAGCAGTGGGACATAGTGCCACTATGAACAAAGACAACGATTTGTCCAGAAGAGAGGGTGGCTGGTTTGGGCAGCCATCTTGCGCATGAAGTGTTGCTGCAGCTTGTATATACTTGTAAATACACCTACACGTCACTAATTCTGCCCCGTAGCATTTTGGTGGAGGTGCGGGGTAGAATTAGTGAAGCGTAGGTGTATTCACTAATTTCACTAATTCACTAATTCACTACTATACAAGGTCGTTTGAGTGTGAGCAAAAAAAGAAAAAGACAAAGAAAAATAAGACATCAAAATCAAAACAATGACAACAAGCAGCACTCTCGCAACTAACACATCAAACACAGAACGTTTCATAGACGCCTGGGTGCAGCCAGAATGAAGCATACAACGTGTACAGATATGCGAGAAGCCTTCGCAACGTCTTCGCACTAAGTTTACAAAAGTCATATGCGGAGAAGTGTAGGAGACAGATTTGCTGAGCATATAAAAACTCTCCGAGATCGGGCTTTGACAACTGGATATACGAACGCCCTTGTCGCACGCTGCACCGTGCAGCCACTCAGCTACATCTTTTGAACATAATGTCTATTGACGTCTTTGCTCGCTGGTATACAGCTCAACATTATCCAAAGCGCATGGTGGTAATTGGTGTAGCGTTAACCAAATGTAAGTTGGCTTATCATTGCTGTCGTGACACTGTCGGTGATGTGTATGCCAGCCGCCGTTCAGATGGCGTGAGTGAGCCGTTTCCATTGCACAGTTGCTAGCAAAGAAAAGAAACAAGAAAGATGAAAAAAAAGAAGACAAGTTAAGAAGCGTAGGTGCAACAGATGAATACAAGGTGGGCCCTCATTTGACAAGTTTTCTCTTGTGTGACATGATCACCTTTACATTGTTACGCGCAGGCCGAAGATTTGACGCTGGTTCCGGCGGTTCGGCAGAAGGCTATCTTTCAAAGCAACGAGACTGGAAAGGCGGAAGGACGCTGCTCCTACTTCGTCTCCCAGGAAACTTCGTCGCTCTGGCTTGGTACGTGGCATTCTACCGTTTATTCAAAATCCAGCCCGTCTACCAGCAGGACGCTTCGGGAGATCCCCGTACAGAAATTAATTCTCATCAACAAGACTATAGAGCAGTGGACGGCTTGGAATAACTTCACAATGTAGAGCGCTCTTGTAAGAGCCACGAGGGATGTGGCGGCCAAATACTGCACCAGGAAGGACAATTTCTGTTCTGGTGAGGGGGAATGTCTTTGTTGAAGCTTAGTGGGCCTTCGTAATTTGGTTGCACCTGGACTAGTAAGCCCCACTGGCTCTCGAAATTATTTCTTTTCTTTATTGCCAGTATCAGATGCCACTGCAAGCCTGAAAAATGTGGTGGCCTGCACGAGGATCCGAGCCTGGAGCCTTCGGATTAGAAGCATGGTGTTTTTCCTCTACTTCACGCCTCCAAAGACAGGGGTAATTGGAGATCGCTGGGAGTAGCCTTCGTCCTGGCTGTCGACATAAGAAAAGGCTGACAATGGTGATGATGATGCATAGTGCTAATAATGAGAAGCATACTTTGGCTGATAAAAGGCACTTTACGTAAGCTAGGTTCCCGTCTCACCTTTCTCAAGAGTGGGATCTGAGAGTGTCCTGAAAGTGGGGGGACAGTGGATCCCGATGCTCTCAACGTTGTGCCACGATCGCACGCGTGTTTCTTTCGTGCCGACGACAACTATCTCTCTGCGAGACGAATGACGCGTCCGTGACGTCTCATACCAGGGGCTATAGAGCGCTTGTGCGAGTAATAGCATACAATCGGCCACAGACTCATACCCCTCTGTTTGCCTTGCGTCATTGGCTGGAGGTGTCAGTTTCTCCAATTCACGTCTCATGGCAGCTAATGCTTTGAGAGAGACAGTCTGTTATACAGCACCGCCTTCTGGATCGGCTCCGGTCGTAAAAAAATTGTAACATTTCTTGGTGGAATGAAACAAAGAAAAACCCACTTACTGCCATCGTCGTCATACTGTCGTCTTTATTCGATCGCTACACACACGCTCGCGACAAGCACTACTGCTTGCTTTATGCAAACACATAGGTCCATCTGGAAACTTTTCGAAGAACCGCAAACGTTGATGGATAGCCAGATACATGCAAAATGCTTCGCATAGCATTGATTTCCGCAGCACTTATAGGATCTGCCTAGTTCTTTATGATGCAGATAGGGTAATCATGTCGTCCCTATATTCTTCCTTTTCTGCAATTTTTTGACAATTTTTATTTGCACTGTACATTTTGATCATTGTTCTCACGTGCGGGCAAATGTGCTTGTCGCACTAATGAATTCGCGTGACCTCCATAGTTCGAGATGGCCATCATGAAAACGTCATTGTTGAGAGAAAAATAGCGTGACCTTAAAGACGACGGTGGCGGCGCACTTTTAGAGCGGCTACACGTGCGTTTGGCGAAACACGGCCGGGAGACGCAAGTGCGCGTTTTCCACCTTGCTCCGGCGTCGACGAACGCGGACGCTAGTGCAGACGAAGCATGAATTTGCTGTCGTCGACGCTTTGGTAGTTCACGTGACCTCCGCAACGTCCGGTACTCAACATTAGCGCCATGCAAAGCTTATTCGCCCCTGCTGGCGGGAATATTGAAACGAGCACCTGTGCGCTCAAAAATTTCGCGATATTTCATTAGTGCGGACACAGTCCTGCGCATGTTATGTTATTATATTATGTTATGCTACGTTATGTTATATTAGGTTATTATGAACCCCTCGGTGCTGTGTATTAATGGTAAAAAATCGTAACCCGAGAATTTGGTGTCTGCACTCCTCTACAAATGAACCACAACTACATCAGTCATTATGCCTCTACAAGTGGATAGACCCGAAATACCTTTTGAATAAATTATGCTTCTTTGGCTCCACAGCTTGTGGAAACGCCTATGCAGGTTAAACGTCCTGACGACGATAGATGCTCAGTACGTGAAAAAATTTTCTGCAGCGCAGGCACTGGTATCGGGCGCTGCCTGAACCGCCTACTTCACTTACAGGCCTTGATGACTTGGTTGTAGCGACAAAAAATTCACCGGCGGTTACAATATTCACTAATGCGAATTTGGAGCGCAGCTGTTTAGGTTACCTTCGACATGACTCGTCGAAGTTTCCACTGTAATCGCTGGTGCCCGTGTGGCTTCCAGGAAGTACCAAACAATTCGCGTCGCGCATAGTCTGGTTACAAAAATCGCAAACCATGACAATTGAAACAAGCGCGAACGATACCTAACCATGCAAACCAAAACATGTGCGAGCGAGAGTTGTCGCGAGTGGACGATAGTACGAAACGAGCGGTCGGGCGGGTCGGCATGACACCAGTTTCTCGCGCGCACATCGCTGAAGGGGCCGCTCTCACTGGTCTCCGATGCTCGCGGCTCGCGTCTTTCATCTCCCGCTCCGCGTTCGCTCTTTCATCTTTTTCGCTCATCTTTTTTCGCTCTTTCATCTTTCATCGTTCTCTCGGTTGCACCGCCGACGCTCACCGCTAGAGCGGGCAACTAAGAGCTGCGCTCTAAAATACATTTGCCTGGTTTGCCTGCCTGGTTTTCACGAATGTACTCTGTACAGTTTTTTTTTCTAAAGCGGCGATGAAGAAAGAAGAAACGTGGAGTGACCGAGAGGTAACAGTTCAGACTGGCCATCTGTAGTTCCGTAGTTCAAAGCCTAGCGGGGGTGCTGCGTGGCTTTTTTTGTTTTATTCACTTCATTAATTTTTATAAACGCCTTGGAAAGCACTTTGGAATACTTCGGTGGACATTCAAAAGACTAGGGTAGTGATAGCATAACAAATATCACTGTGAGAACGAAAACGTAATGTGCATTCCGGCAGCACACTCATCGGGAGAAAGGGTTCAATTTCGAAAGAGTCGTACTTGATGAAATGAGCGCTACGAAGACGTGGACGAAAGAACAACATGTGCGACAGACAAGGCGCTTGCGGACGAAAGAACAACATGTACGACAGACAAGCGCTGAAAGAGTCGTGCTTTCATGTGGGTGCATTAGTTCACCAGACACCCATTCCGAACATTCTTAAAAAATGTGCACCCTTTGGGGCTTGTCTTGACCCACAACGACGACCGTCATCTATCTTGCCCGCCTTTCCTTTCTTCCACACGGCGCGTCCGGTATTCCCAGGTCACGAACGACATGCGCGTTATCAGCGTGACATAGCATTCTTGCCAGGAAACTAGCGAGCGCACAGTTTTCAAAGAAGGAAACGCAAGTAGGACAGGTGCGATTATCGTTATGGCACAAGACAAGCCCCAAAGGGGGCAATCTTTTTTGAAGAGTGAAAGATGTAAGCGGGGCAGTTAAAGACAGAAGAAAACACCCTTAATGGTGCAAATTGTCGTTGTGTGTAGTTCGTCCCATAGCCGCAGCACCGTTACTCTTAAGCTGAGGAAAGAAATATATCTTTTTGCTATATGCGACTGCTAGCTCGAACTACACCTGAAATGAGAGAAGCCGCGGTAGAAAATTGTGTAATAATCCTGTCCACCTGGTGCGCAGCGATACAACTGAGAGGATGATTTGACATTAAGAGCTACGAAAGTTTAGTCCATGTAGTTTTCGTGTTGTCTATTTTCTTGTTATGTTCACCTGCCACAAAAATCTGCCAAATAGAAAAACTCCTCTTCCCCTTTCGTAACGACTCAAACCTACCCCTTAATTTAGGGTGTGATTGTAAGCCATGGAACAAACCGAGCACCCTCAAAGGTGCAAACGTATTCTACTCAGTAGTGATGAGCCACTTTTCCGGTTTCTTGGCCGCAGACAACGCTCCCGAACCTGGCGCTTCGAGCGTAGTGAGCATATGGCCGCTGTCTGGCAACAAGCACGCCTTCTACCGTGCGCCCATTGCAATGGAGAAATCAGATGGGACGCGCTACCCCCACCTGCTTACCGACACCACCAGCACCGCCGTCCTTATTGGTGAGCGACGGCCTGGTCACCCGCCGTGGTTACTCAGTGGCTATGGTGTTGGGCTACTGAGCACGAGGTGGCAGGATCCACTCCCGGCCACGGCGGCCGCATTTCGATGGGGGCGAAACGCGAAAACACCCGTGTACTTAGATTTAGGTGCACGTTAAAGAACCCCAGGTGGTCAAAATTTCCGGAGTCCTCCCCTACGGCGTGCCTCATAATCAGAAAGTGGCCTTGGCTCGTAAAACCCCATAATTTAATTATTGGCCTGGTCTACAAAAAAAGTACCTACGTGAAACTTTATAACGTGGGTCAGTGGGCCGGTCTGCGATTTGTTGGTCGGGTACTGAACGAGTAGATTCAACCTCACCCTAAAGAAGAGAAAGAGAACGGGTTAATGTGCACATACCCAGAAAGGGTATCAGGCTACCAACGAGCTCTTTGATATGATTCCATGTGATGATGATGATTTGCGTGCTACGGCCCATACTTCCAGCGGGGGATTGATGATTGGTTGTGGTAATGATGACCCGCACATTTAAAAGAAATAGGAAAAAACAAATGAATACACGCCAATATCAAATTTGTCATATTGCGTAGTATGTGTGCGTGAGAGCAGTTACATGCGCCGTGTGCCAGTTTTCTTTATGCCAAATGCGCAGGAAGGAAATGGACAAATTGATAACATTCCAGTAAGCGCTTCCCAAAAGCGTCTTCACATAGGTTCGAACATGTGCGTTGGATCTGCACAATTTCTTTTGCTTTCGGTGAAGGGGCTTTACCTCGAAACACTAGAAAAAATACGGACAAGCCTCGGAGCCCCCTAACAATTTTCGGTAACTTTTCTATGCACCACAGGTCTAATTCACCAAGTTTTTTTGCTTGTAATTGTTGTTGACCATTGGCTGGCCACTTTCGCTAATATTAAGTCCAGCAGCGGGATTGGTTCGAACTTCCTCTTCGGAACAGTACTAGCGTGCGTGATTTTTTTCTTTTTTTTGTGTGAATACAGTTTCAGTATCCGTATAAACAAAAACTTCCTTACGTTACTCTCTCTCTCTATCTCTCTTACGTTACAATTGTACGTAAGAGCAAGCTGCAGGAAATCCTAATGCTGGACTTTCTTATAAGCGTTGGCAGCCAGCCGATGACCAAGAGCATTTACAAACGAGAAACTTCGAGAATAAAAATAAATTATGGGGTTTTTACGTGCCGAAACCACAATACGATTATCAGGCACGTCGTAGTGGAGGACTCCGGAAATGTGGACCACCCGGGGTTCTTCAATGTGCACCTATATCTAAGTACACCTTCGAGAATTCGGGCCTATGGTTTTGGTTTTGTATCCCACGAGGTGTTGGGTCAAGACGTCGTGATGCAGCACGTGGCCACGAGGAAGCGGAACACCGTGACGTTTTGGCACTCCCTATGTGGATCCGCTCAGTCGTCAGCCACGCTGCTACATCAAGACGCGTAATCGTGAAATTGGTCAGCGCTAAACGTGAATATTAAAGAGACAAGAAAAAGAGTGAAACAGTCTGAATGAATAAAGTATTCCTTGAAAATCCTATTTCCCTTAATTTCGTACTAACAGCTTGATTATTGAAAGAGAAAATGAATATAAAAGCTCTATAAGCGGCCAACGGAGAACATCACCTACAAACAAAAGGTGTTGCAAATTCAGCCCAAGCTTTCTACGAAAGTCCAGCATTACGTTAAAATAAATTCTGAGGTTTTACGTGCCAGAACCACAATTTGATTATGAGGCACGCCATAGTGAGGGCCTTCGGATTAATTTCGACCTCCTCCTTGGGGCTTTTTCAACGTGTAACCAATGAATGGTACGCGGGCGTTTATGAATTTCACCCCCCATCGAAATGCTGCCGCCGCGGCCGGGATTCGATACCACGCCCTCGGTCTTAGGAGCGAAACGCCATAGCCACTACGCCACCACGGCGGGTCCAGCATTACATCGCGCATTCAGGACGTTATAGCGCTTTGCCGCGCTGTTGACAACACCGTGCCCTAAAGTGATGAAATGCATCATATTGAGCGTTGAATCTGATATCTTAGATCTACCCCATTCAATGCCGCTTCGACTACAAAAATTCGACTACAGTGTAGCTGACATCAGCATAGGTACCCGGCACCTCATCTACTTGTGAAGCAAGGGTTGAGCCGACGCACTATTTAAAACACGAACTGCCCGTCGAAAACGGCGAAGCGAAGCGATAATGATGATTGATAATGATAATTATCGATAATGATGATAATGATCGATAATGATCGATAATGATGATTGATAATGATGATGGAGGTAGGACTAGCCAAGCTGCCATTATGCAGCTTTTATCCTGCCATCCCTACCACGTTGTATATATCAGTGTGCTTATGTGGTAAATAAACTTCTTCTTCTTCTTCTTCTACTTGATTATAGCTAAATACAGATGAAGAAGATTAGGTCCGCAATGTATATATATATGTATTCATGAAGTTCAGTGAATCGCTGTTATTTGGATCGCTGTCAGTGCGAGCCGTTCAAATTTTAGCGCGCTTGCCACTTATTGCACATTTTCATTTCCCTATGACTTGAGTGGTCGGCCCAGCCCGTTCATGTCCATATCTTCACCATTTCACGATGAGTCAATGTTTGCCCATTGATCCATAGGCGCAGCACTCCTGCGCACAAATGAGCCGGCATGCACTCGAGCATCGGCAGTCCATAGTGTGTCGCGCCCAACCCGACGCTCTGCCGATCGCAGACCCGCACTCGGTGGGCGCCATCGCCTGGGGCAGATACGCCTATTTCGTGTTCCGCGAGTCTGCCCTCGAGACCAAGGTGTGCGGTCAACGGGTCGCCTCCACTGTGGGTCGCGTCTGCAAGGTGAGCAAACGAGCCTCTCAGTCCGGTTCCATGAAATGATGGAAGCACAGGAAACATGTTTCGGAGGTCATTGTTCTACTTATTTTCATTTATCAATACTTGAAACATCCCTCGGTTCGGGCACTACATGAGGCAGTGAGCATAACATGGCGACTGGTGGGTCATTATGGGTACTTTGGGAAATAATCACTTTCGATGGCTCTACTGAAACGAAGTGTATCAATAACGAGCACAGCGTCGGTGAGTGAATGATTCCAGTCTTTGGCCGCCAGCAAAAAGAAGGAGTGCTAAAATACCGCTGTACGGGCGTGAAGCGGGCATGCAGCATATGAGTGGCTTTTACGTGAGGTCCGGTAATGTGGTCTCGTGAATTGCAAGTCCGGGGAGAATTAATGGTAAAATTTGTAAAAAAAGACGAAGCCCATATATTTTCGGTGGGAGTGGGGGAGGGGCAGAATATTAAACTGAGGATGTGCTCTAATACGGAAACGCTACTTTTTTAGGAGTAGTCATACATAACAAAACGAGTGGCTCAGGTACGAATGTACACGATAGTTTTGATTAGGTTGACTTGTGCATCAAAAATGACGGAAGTATATTCTAATTTATGGCGAATTAAGGTTTCATAAGCTAACAATTTTGTAGAAGGATAGATATATGTACGGCGCATTCATAGTCTACAGCGCTTGTACCCAAGAAGATGGTTGGCGGTGTTTGTAATTTGTTTATTGTGATAAATCCAGGCTACATGATGGGTAAAATGAACGCCTAGGTACTTATAGGTGTGTACCAGTAGTAGCTACAGATTGGTTGGAGAAATACGTATAGTTGCGACGACGGTGGAAGTGTATTACCTATGTTTTGGTACGCAAGAGTTTTGGACATTGCGCCTGCGGTCATCTGTTAAAGTTTAGCGCAACGACCAAACATAACTAAATGGGCAGCACTTTTAAAAACCATAGTTCTGAAGGCGGCCGCATTTCAACAACTTTCAGTTGGTAACGTCGAGAGGGTAAGTCCTTTTATTAACCATAGTATTTGCGGCACTTATTCGTAACTTTCTTTTTCCGTTATATCAGTGGTTTAATCCTGACCAAAATGTATTTAACGCAGCAAAGATGTTGGGCAGGTGAGCCAAGGCTGTGCAAGTGAGCCGACCTTTTGTAGAGTTATGAGAGAGCGAATGTAAATGCGAATTGGAGATGTGAAGTTAAATTATCTGGTGGCCACGTATAATAATCCCGACACACCGCTGAAACGGCCGCTTGAGTTTCTCTCAAGGAAACTGTGGGACAAAGGTCTGATGATGAAGAGAAAAAGAAAAGCGGATAGTACAAACAGAGAATTATCGGCTAAACCCAAATGTAGTACAAAAGTACCACAGTTTCGCTATAAGGGCGAAGAAATGAATGCGATAGCAATATTTTAGAATATAGCACGAATGGTAAGACTCGTAGCTGAAGTGGCAGTATGAATTTCAATTCACACTGTCACTACAGCTGGCGTAAGCCGAATAAGTACAAACAAGCTGTTGTATTTGGGATCCTCTGTTTGAATGCTGCCATCGGACAAATTTATTTATGTTTATTAATTAAATTCAACGTCTTTCTCAGTGATTTTATCACGACTTCTTCCATACCGGGTATGTTTCGAAACTTTTTCCCGTGCTGATCCCGGAGGTAGTGCAGAGACGCGCCAATAAAATTACATAATTTCCAGTTTTTATCTCTGTTATTGTTTCGCACTTTTAATATTTATGTCTGGGAAGGTTTAGGAAAAAGGACATGCGTTGTCGGTGTCTTGTTTCATGGCATTTGTTTGTAGGCTACCATTCTCGAAAATCTGAGGTATAATTGTGTGAAGACTATAAGACCTGCTATGAACGAGAGGAAAGGGGGATAACCAAGAGGCCCGACTATTATTAATCATATCCTAAGAAGCCAACAAACAAAGACAGCAAGCACAACATAATGGGAATTACTTGTACTTACTAATTGCATTAAAGAAATGATAAATTACTGGCAATGCAAGTTGATGAAGAAACAGCTTGCCGCAGGTGGTGAACGATCCCACGTCTACGCATTACGCGTGCGATGCACTAACCAACTGAGCTAAAATCGGGCCCCTCAATTAACCCCCTTTCCTCTCGTTCTTACATAACAAGGCCCTCGAATCCGGCAACATTTATGCCTTCAGGTAGCATGTGCGGGTTTATTGACCAGTTGCCTTCGCCCAAAAAGATCACGTACTCGTGACGCCTGCGGCAGAAAAGGATGTTCCACATCCACCGCCAGGGTTTGTGAGTGGTGGCTCTGACTAACACTCCCATGGTTAGTTCTAGTAGTAAAAATATAAATACCCAATATAGTGGATGGGGAAACGGCGCCACGGCAGCTCAATTGGTTAGAGCATCGCACGCGTAATGCGAGGACGTGGGATCTTTCCCCACCTGCGGAAAGCTGTTTTTTCATCCACTTTCACTGCCATTATTTATCATTTCCTTAATTCAATTAGTAAGTAGAAGTAATTCCCCTTATGTTGTCCTGGATGTTCTTGTTTGCTGGCTTCTTATGATAAGACCTGCTATGAGTAACTTTAGTAATAGAAAAGTGTGGCAGCATATATCGCATGTAATGCAGCATGTCATGCTATATAGCCTACATATACCTAAATATATATGGAAACTCATGCCGACGACGATGGCAAAAATTCGTTTGGAGTGTCCATATAATTGTTTTCGCAATAAAATTTAGTTCAGTAATTTCAGTGCGCATTCGCGAATCTGTTTTCCAGCTCTTCGTGCTCGTATGGTAATTTCTGTATCGAGTGCGGGCAGTGCACTAGACCCACAATTACACTTGAGTACAAAACATGAAAAACAAATAAACCTACAAGTGTAGTACCGAAAAACGGAGCAGCTTGCGATAGAGCTAGCTTTTTTATTGTTTTAATGGGTAAGGTGATTTAAAAAAATGAAGTGCCAACGGTAACGGCACTCAAAGAATTTGTCCTGTCTTTTGTTCCTTCTTTGTGTGCCGTTACCGTTGGCGCTTCATTTTTTGAAAGCTATGCACCAACTAGCCCCACAACGTGTTTTACGGTTACGTGATATCGCGATATTTTACTGACGTGAAATTCGGCAAAAACTTTGCTTGTTTCTCGTTTTATTGATAAAATTTGCCTCTTTCGAGTTCTGATTCATTCGTTTTTTTTTTATGCTTGATCCATTGAATCTTAGTTCAGGACTAGCCAGCATGTTGGCTCACTGGACGCGTCGTTTTGCTGCTAAGCACGAAGTCGCCGGTTCGACTTCGGTGCGAGTGGCGCAGATTGCGATAACGTTGGCACACTTACATTTGAGCGCACAATTAATTATCGCAAATGGGTTGAGTAAATCTGGACTCATTCAGTGCGGTGTTTCTGAAGTTGCTGCGCTGATACGTTAGAATAATTTTTGAAAAATGTTTGGGAACACTTTTCTCGTTATTGAAGCCCGATAGGTTTCTTTGTCTTCGTCGCGTACTTTCGAAAGTTGTGCGGGACGGCGTTCTCACACGATAACTGGGGTGCGCGAAAAGAGAAGGTAACAAGAACAAGGAGTCGAAGAACAGTGTAGCGGAGAAAAGAAGCGCGGATGAGGGGGAGGCGATTGAGGACCACCTGATTGGTGGTCACGAGTTGTAGCGGCAAGAGCTCATTGAGATCACGTGTGTAAGGACCCTCATCGGTATATAGCGCACGGTGTGAGTCACCAGAGAAATAAGTGCGTTGAAGCGGGGTTTCGCCGCATCATCGCAGTTAACCGGCCGTCGTGACGTGTTATTCAAAAGACTAGCGCAAAATAACAGGGACACAGACGGAGAAGACGACCGGACGAGCGCTCGTCCTGTCGTCTCTCTGTCTGTGTCCCTGTTATCTTGCGCTAGTCTTTTGAATAATGATGACACACCAACTAGCCCAGCTTTCTGCCTTGGTCGTGACGCGCCTGCTGTGTTGAAACTTTTTTTCTTGCAACGTAGTCGCTGATTCTGTACAGAATAAAGGCTCGCCTTAATCACATTGCACACAAAAGGTTTCCCGCGAATGACGAGTCGGCATGAAGACGACAGTGTGGTGGGCATAAGAAAGCTATCGCTGACTCTGGCAATTATGTACGATGTCTTTCTTTTTCTTTTTGTGACGATTATCTTCTCCGAACCACCGTTCTCCCCGGGACGAACAGAATGACCTAGGTGGCAACCCAGGAAGCCGCACACTGTCCCAGCGGTGGACCTCCTTCTTGAAAATTCGTCTCCGCTGCGCGGACAAGTCCGCGCTCCAACAAACGAAGAAAGGAGATTTCACTTACGATGAGATACGTGAGTAGTGAACAAGCCAGATTTCCTAGGAACGACATCCTAGGAGACCATGGGAGTGCGTGCTGAATAAGCCATTTTACTAGAAGTGGGCAAATGTCCATCTTTTTGGAATACGAACAATAAGTATCGATTATCGAATGGAGTATCAAAGAGCCATACGCAGATGGATATATTTACAGCAAGAATATTTATTTCGCTAACATAAGCACCACACACGTACTGACTCGTGTAAAAAGGCCATTTTCTCTGAAAATAAATATCGTGGGAAAGAATAATGGTTTTAAACAGAGCATAATCAACTATCGGTTAGTAAACTGCACAAATAGGCTCCTAATATTTTTAAAGCCTGGTCGTAAATAAACTTTCCCAGAATGAATGGCTGCTTACGATTATCTTTAAAAAAATAAGAATAATAAAAGAACGCTAAACAAATGGTTACGGAAAACAAAGTTCTTTAAGAAAGAATCCTATAGGACTTGTGCGCCTTAAGCAGATGTAAAAGGACCCGTTACAAGGAAAACATCTCCAGTTGTAACGTAAAAGGTAAAACTGCTACATGACTAGAGTGCCAGGCACTAAATGAGAGGCCACAAGATATGCGTACAAGTTGTCATGTAGGCTTCCACCGCTAACTTGCATTTCCAATTTTGGTTCTGGATTGCTTCGAAAGCTTTTGTCGTTGTCTCACTTCTGCTAATTTGTGATACTTCCTTAGGAGACGGATAACAGTAAGGAGACTTTACACGTCGGTGGTTGCGAAATATCTGGTTAGCCAAGTCAAGTTTATTGCAACAGTCATGTAGGAGTTACATGGTAATGGTATTACAGCAGGAGGTCGCAGCGTTTTGAAAAAAACTGCCAGAGGGGCCTCTTATGATTGCATAAATAAGGTTATTATACAAACCAGCAAGGAAGTAGGGTCATGTGAACAATAAGAACAATAATTAGGCAAGTTTATTATGTATAACAGGAAATTGGATACATAAGTTAATGATAATGCTAATTATTGAAAAAGAACATAAAGAATACTCGAAAGGGTGAAGAAGGAGAATAACAACGATTATTAACAAGAATAATCAACCGGGCATGAGATACCAAACTCGTTTTATCATAAATAACATTAATTACATATACAAAAACAAATGGTATACAGCAAGACGGGATGCGTATTGATAGTTCATTAAGAAATTAAGATGAATCGGTTAATTCTTTAATGAAATGTTTCTTGGTGCACGCGGAAAATGTGTGAACGGTGTGTGATGATCTTATTTTGAAAGGTAACGAAGTCCATATTGCTATACCAGAGAAGAAAGATGTATACTTGCAGTAATTCGCCCTTACGTCAGGTAAAATAAGATTATTGCGCAGGCAATAAAGATAAAACCGGATACTGTTGTTATTAGTAATGTGTTCAGGATCAATACATTCAATGAACATGTTGCGTGTGATGAGCTTATATGCAATTACGGATAGTTTCTGACGGAATAACGAGAGAATGTTAAGTTTAGGAAACAGTGACCTGCAGGACAAATCAAATGGGCTGAAAGTCATTAGTCTCATAGCTTGGTTTTGAAGTCACTGCAGACCTTCACAATATGCGTAGAATGCCTATCGGCTCATGACGATACACAATACGAAAGATGGCTATGAATATAAGCGAAATACAAAGATCGTATGATCTCAGGTGGAAAATAAGTTCTTGTCTTGACAATAATGTGGATGCCAAATGCAATCTTTTCTGCAAGTGATCGGGCGTGTCCATGAAATTTTAGTTCATTATCTAAGATGACACCGAGTAACCACGCTTCGTTCGAAACCTGTGTGACGTAATCATCAATGTGAACAGAAAGTGGAACGTCGATTGAATTTCTTTGGCAATGGAACACCATAAATGTGGTTTTAGTTGGATTAATGTAGAGATGATTATTTTGGCACCATAAAGTAATTTTGTTTAGGTCGGTGTTAAAGTTGGATTGGAGTGTGGCAATTGATTTAGTGGATGTAAAGGTGGTCGGGTCATCAGCGTAAAGTATGCACTTGGTCATAGCAATAACAGTGGGTAGGTCATTAGTAAACATCAGTGCTAAAAGTGGGCCTAGAATTGATTCCTGTGGGACTCCTATGTGAATTAGCTTAGAAGATAAGAGGTGGCCATGAACCTGTACGATATGAGGCCGGTTACTCAAGTAGTCTCAAATAAAGTTTAGTTTAGTGACGAATGCCTTCGTCAGATGGAGGAATACAGAACCCACAATTTGACCTTTCACAATAACTTGCTTGCTTTCTTCAGTTAAAGTTAAAGTTAAAGTTAAAGTTAAAGTTAAAGTGCCAGTTCGGTTGAATATCCTTGGCGGAATCCGAATTGCTGAGGACACAAGTGGTTAAATTTCTTAAAATAGCGCATTAGTCTAGTGTAGAAAAGCTTTTCAATGACATAAAAAAACTGAAGGATACAAATTGGCCTGTAATTCCCTACTGAAATCTGATCACCTTTCTTGAAAACAGGAACTATACTACCAGCTTTAAGACAGCTCGCAAATACCCCTGCACAAAATAGTTTGTTATTGATTAATGCCAAAACTGACGATATTTCATGCGAAATTAGTTTTACTTTACAAGTGTCAATGTGGTCTAAGCCAGTGTTCAGTGATGTTCAGTGTTCAGTAGTCTTGAGTGATGTGACGACCTGGTGAACATCTGCAGTCGTCGAACGCACGAATTAACTGCACAAAATGGACGGAGTCAAATCGTCGCTTTGGCAATATATTATTACTCTGTATATCTTTAACGTCTAAGGTGCAAAAAATGGGATTATGGTCTTTAATGCAATTAGCTGCCACTCCTGCAATGTGACCAGATGAAATGTTGGAAATAATATGATCTATTAGTGTACTGGAGCCCAGTAAATTATTCGTAGTTGGAGCTGAAATATGCGAAGAAAAGCCAAAGCTGTATAAACAGTACATATACTTTAAACATGATGCACTGTCAGGACTGATGATGCTAATAATAATATCACCAGATATAACGATGTTCTTATTTTCTATTACCTGTCATCGCCATAATCTTACTATACCGACTCTATTTCACTTTAGAGCGACTATTTTTAAGCCCCCTTTACAGCCACGAGCCACCGACTTCATAGAACTCATAACTACACTGCGAACTCATTACCATGGGCATGGCGCTCTTTGGCCATACTTGGCCCTTGCGCTATTAAATATCAAACATTCATTCATTATTTTTTTATTACCAAGTTATTAGGAATGTTGCTTAACTGACTGCAGAATTCTGGATGCGAAGATCAAGGTTACCGATAAATGGAAGCCACGATGATGTTACGACTGTTAATTGGTATAACACTATGATTAAATTTAAGCCAACCAGATTCACAGGGGATATTTTTAAATCTAATATCAAGGCTACGCGCGTAAGTTGAGGACAAGTTTACAATTACGGCACTGCCATCTACACGACACAATTCGCGATTACAATATTCAGAATGATAACCTGATAATCCATACAAGTTGTCTTCGTTGTAAAATAACCACGTTTCAGACAAACACATGATAGAGAATGAATGATCAAGTTTCCCAAGACTGCGTATGTTTAGGTGCAGAAGCGATAATGCGGATGACTTTTCGTGTGACAAATTTATCGTTTCTTGGCACGTGTAGATAGCCATGGTGATTTAAGGTCGGCTTAAAATGAGAAACGGCATCTTCTTTATCTGAAGATACAAATGTCTTCTGCACAAGCAATTCGAAACACGCCGCTGTCATCGGTCATGCGAGCTTTGATTGTGCAATCATCGTTCCAGAGGTTTTTCCACTGGTGGGCTCTTTTAAGCGCAAGTGCCTGCGCAAACAGGCGTTTTCGCTCTGGCGTGAGGCGATTACTCGCATACACAAGTTTGGGGCCTGTTCTCTGGGCAAACCGTATGTCCTCGGTAGAGAGCCGCGCCTTTCTTGCCTTTTTAGTGAACTCGGCTTCGCGAACAGAATGGCGCAATAATGCGACTTCCATTTTTCGGGGCACCTGTTGTGCAGTGTCTATATCTACATTAGCGATTGGGCAACCAATCTTCTCACCAATAGTTTGGACGACCGCCAGGCAGACTTCGCCTTTTGACTCGGGGATGCCTTTTAGCTCAACATTATTGAGTTGCGAATATTGTTCGAGATCACACATTAGTTTGCCAAGTTTCTTATTTTCATCTCTCAAGACCTTGTTTTCTTTGGTCAGTGCCTCATTTTCATTTTTCACACCATTCACAGATGTCATTGAACATCACTAAGGTAGTCTTCAGTTCTGCAACCTCCTCACGAACAGCCTGCAATTCCTTTGCTTGTTCAGGTCGGCATGCTCAAGTTCAGCAATGCAAAAGTAAACACAATATAGAGGTATCATTGGATAAGGGCAAAAGCGCAATACAGAATCAAGTGCACAAAAAAGCAACGAACCTGGACACGGAGCAACACAAGGATCCGTACATGCACACAGCCGCAACCACTGCTGCCCAACTTGACGAGCAACGGCAAGCGATGGCCTTTTGGTAGAGCTTGTTGTCTAATAGATGGCGAACGCTGTAGCTGAAGTTCCGTGACGTAGCTCGAAGGTGTGCACGTGCCGTGGATACAGTAACAGCCTAGCAGGGCTGCCCAGTGAACCATGCAGATTAGATTTGCCAACTGGACAAAGCAACACAAGGATCAGGAATTGCACACAGCCGCAACCACTACTGCCCAAAAGTTTCGGATATTCGAAAATGCCCGATAGTTCCTTTTCGAATACCAATACGAATAGTTAATGTGAGATACTCTGTTCGTATTCGAAACTTAGAATATTCGCCCACCCTTAATTATGGCATATTCAGAAGTAGGGTATATTATTATTGTGTTGGGGCGGCTGGAGGGGGGGGGGGAGGAAAGGGGCTGTATGTTGTCCGTAAGTTATCCAGCTTCTTTGATCTTGGCAGTTGGAAGCAATGCTTTTTTTTTAATTTGAATTATTAAGGCTCTTTTTTTTTCTCGACGGCCAAATGACGACTACCGCGCGAGATGACGTGCTATCAGTATAAACTGGCACGCAAAGCAGGAAATAAATTATCGGAACGCCTTTTACGCGCAGTTACACGGGCTTGCGATGAGCAATATCCCCGTGGCTAGTTTCGAGGGGTGTGCGAATAGGTATTTTTGAGACCGCATCGAATACGAATCGAATAGCGCCAGAAGCGAATCGAATATCGAATACTTTTCGAACAGTTTTTGAATAATGAATAACCATTATCAGAATTAATATGAATCGGTGTCCACATGTCAGTACTCTTAAAGTGTTCAAGTTTAATACATTACATAGTACGTTATGAAGTGTTGTTTATTAAAAGCACAAATGGAACATTAGGAGCAAACAAGTAGTTTCTTCGCATGAACAGGGCTCTTCAGAGAGGGCGAATGACTGCTTTACAAACTATCATCTACGGCTACTTGAGCGACGAGTAGCCTGCTCCACTACGCAATTGTCATGTTTTATGTCTATGCTATGCCCGCGGGGGTAAACAGTTACTGTAATTTATCTCCAATTTCGCGTTTATTTGGGCACAGTTGATGTTTTAAAATATTTGAAACGTATTCAAAAAATAGTTGGAGTCACGAATAGTGACTATTCGATTTGTTATTCGAAATGTTCCATTATTCGCACACCTCCACTAGTCTCTAAGCAGTGCGTAGGCCCAAATACACGTTCCTTAGTCTGCTACAAATACAGGCTTGCGTCGTAACAACGTAACGCGTTTCTGTGGATTCCAACTTGTCGCGCGTCAATGTGTGCTGATAGAATACATCTGGCCGCCTCAGGAAAATGATAACGTTGGTCGCAATTTTTTTGCCAATGTTAGACTGCACAATGCGGATGGATAAAAAGAATGAAATTTGAAATCGACTTGCCGAGCGTTGAAAGACGCATGCCGCGACAGCGTTTGAGATGTTTTCCAGCTTGGATGGATTTTGAAAACTGCAAAACAATTTCTGAGCTATTTCCAACGACTCTAAACCCGGCGACCGTTCGCCATGTCTGTTTATACGGCTGTCAGTACTCGCGGTTGTCGCGAAAAGTAAGTGTATAGACAGGGAGAATGCTTTTGTGGAAATACTTTAAAATTTCGAAGTTTTAGCAGTGAGACAATTTTTATTGCCTTTTCTGTTTTCTAGTTGAGGGAAAAGGCTGTCAAAAAAAGGACATCCTTTTATTTCTTTTTGCTCTATTACTTTATTGAACTGTTGCATACCTACATTTTTTTTAACAGTAACTTGCATGATCGTTCAATTGTAAGCGAGCAGCATATGTTAATATCACGGTTATAGCTTTACTATATGAATGTCCCATTTTTCTGTCGCAAAACTGTCAGCAAATCTGTCATTTATTTTGGACCCTAAAAGCTCACTCGGTGTGTACTGGTATTTGATTGTACTTCCTTTTTCGGCATTCTGAAGTCTGCAGTGCAAAAATAAAATAAAAATAAAGCGCAGTGGTGAGTGTTTTTCAGCGTAGAGAAGTTATGATGTACGCGCAAATTCAGCCGTTGTCTTTTCTTTATTATTGTGCCATTGTTGAATTTTACTTGCTTGGCCTTAAGAACACCCTTTAAACAACTATCTACTGTACTCGTCATTACGGGGCGAAAACACTATCAAAAAACGTCATGGATTATGCATTCGTTTGTTTTGGTGGATCGATTTTCGCAGTTGATTCCTTCTGGGTTCCAAACTTGGACGGAGGTGTGCTATTTGGCGTTTTCGTCACACTCACGTGAGTATATAACTCAACAAAACACGTAGCATGCGCGTCGACCTGCGGTCTGCCATTTGCAAAATGCGCAAAAATGGGCGATATCCGTCGTGCTGCTGAACCTACAACTTGTTCCATCGAGTGTTAAATGCAAGCGGGTGGGTTATGCTGCCCCTCACAAGTCGTTTGCACAACTGCCGAAGGTATGAAGCGTACACAGGCAGTATTCTTGCGCGGCAGACTATAGCTCCGGGCTCAACTGCCTGATTAATCGCGGTATCAGAGAGTTTTGTTTTTGCTTGGTACATGATATGCTACAGAGGTACGTGGAATGTTGGAACCTTGGCGCATGCAGGTCGTATACCGCGAAATCAGCAGCCACTGAGCAGACGACGTGGTGCGGATGAACAAATCTTGAGGGAGCGTTCGGCCTTCCTATTGGCTAAGGAGTCTTGCAGCTTCCACGCTGCTGCAAACGGCTTGTGAGGTGGAGTATAAGGGCGTTCTGGGGCAGCTGACTATGAACGTTTGCTTGAAGGACACTAAAGGGAAAATGAACTGGTTTGTACAAATGAGTTATCGATCTACAACCTAAACATACACAAATAAACACACACACACACACACGCAAACGTACATGCGCACGCGAAGATGCACACGCACAGACAAAAAGAAAGAAAGACAGCTCCACTGTAGGAGGCGATTTGAGAAGCCACAAAATCCGCAGAAAAGAAAAACAGGTGGCATCGCCGCCTTAAGTTCTCGTACCATCTCTCCATCACGTCATAGATTTTGACAGAGTTCGCTCGTGCCTAATCGACGATGGAATTCACTGTAATCTAAAAGACCCAAAGACTGGACATTGCAAGTTTTGAGAATATGCCATGCGCCGCGTAATGGCCCAAATACGAGAAAATACTTTGAAATCCATAAGGTTACACCGATGCAGGGGCGCTGACCTTTCGGTGCGAAATTAAGAAAGCAATGAAGCATGGCCATCATTCTCTCCTCTGGTAGTTTTGAAAGAATGCATCACCATTACATACTGACTCGGCGTTTCCCTATAGTGTCCACTGAACTGCAGCCGCACAAAGGGTGACACGTATACAGCACGTTTTGCGAAGGTCAGCCGTTTAACGGGATTGTTGCCGTCCCTCCGTCTTCCTAGTCGCGGCTACCCGGAATCCGCCGTGTGCGCTTTCCGCATGCGAGACATCGAGAAGTCCTTCGAAGGCACCACTTTCTTCGAGCTGAAGGTGCGCGACAAGTATTCGGTGAGCAGGCCCATAACTCCGCCCGTCGCCACATACCCGGGAACAGCCGCCGCGGGCGGCTGCCCGTCCGACTCTCGGAAGCTGTCCGACGACACCGTTCGATTCGTGGCCGAGCACCCGCTCCTTACCGACACGCCGAGTCAGCGTCACGGACGACCGTTCTTTGAACGCGCCGGACTCAAGTTCCGCTCCTTGGCCGCCTTCGTACTGGATACCTCATGGGGCTCCTGGGTCATCTGCTATGTGGCCACGGGTAAGGCTTCTGCAACTTCTTTCTTTTTCACAGTGTCATCGACGTATGGTGTGAATCGAAATTGTCTAACGTGTTCGAGCAGCCGGCTGCGGATTGCGCGAGCAGCAGCAGCTATGCTTAGGTGTAGGTGTAGGTGCTGAATTCCAGTGATAGTTTTCAACGTGCCCACCGCGGTAGTCCGGTGGCTACATGGCGGTTGCACTTCTGAGCTCTCGAGGTCGCGGATTCGATTCCGGCAGTTAAACGACCCCAAGCATAGTCATACCTAATGCTATGTCCCCTGCTACGGCGGACCTCATAATTAAATCGTAGTTCTGGCACTAGGGCGGCCTCAAATAAGGCTTCGCCATGCCACGCGATAATGTGATCTGCCCCCCCACGTGTCGCTGAGGTGCGCATGCGTCCAATCGAGAGTTGCGCAACGCGACTGTCGGAACCAGCTCGTCGTGGAGGGAAGTGCGACAACACATTCACTCTACGTCACACTTCTATGTCACGCAAGGGTTGCACACGAAGAGCATAGCTTCGCGACGCGTGATCAGATAAATTAAACAGATAATTTGACGCCAGTTGTTTCGGGCTATATGGCCATGTTGAAATCTAGAAACCACTAAATAAACTTTCATGGCAATTCCCTTCAACTTTCCGATATAAACATATATGCTGTAAAGCTTTTACTAAATAAGGTAATTAGCTTAATGAGGGAATAAATTGATTTCTTTGTTTTACCAAATGATGTCCTCCTCTGCAATTTATTCATCTGTAGTAACGTTGCAGCTGGCCTTGGGCGTGATCTGCCTGGGTCAGCTCGCTGAGCGAGTGCATGCGCTCCCGGGAAGAGCTCAACTCCGATTCCGCCGCCGCCCGGTTGATGAGACCTCGGTCGTGGTTATTGGCGGCTTCGTTGCCGGGGTTCCTAGAGTGCGCAAGCACCCAGATCAGTTCCACATGGCGGGGCGGGTTTGTGGAGGGCGAGCTGGGAACGCGGTTTCATGGACTCGTCCTCGTGCAAAATTTAGGAGCGCAGTTTTTGAGTCGGTGAGGACGTACCGGGCATCAGCGTGTGCGAGGCCAAGCGCGATCGTCACTTCTTCCGAGGATCCCGGGGTGAATTATCCTCGCGAGACTCGTTCGTGCAATTTTGACTTTGTTTTTCTCATTGTTAATGGGAGTCGCTTTGTGTACGCTCTGCAAGCGCACACATGTTGCCAACGGTGAACTAATAAATAAGAAAGAAAAGAGTAATGAGTGCGCGATGTATAGAATAAGATTACTAGCATTCCCTATTTACAGCTGACGGCTTACTGCTGAAGATTGCCGGAGAAAATGCACCCGAGGGCCAGACCCCCGCCCCTGCCCAACTTGTGGACACCTTTAACGTGACCACGAGAAGACAGCCTATACAGAAAGTGCTAGTTTCCTTGAAGGTACGTGATCACACCGAGCCCCGAAAATACATCGACTCGCCCAGCTAGCTAGCGTACTTAAAAAATGAGAACGCTGAAACCTGTTTTTGTTGCTTGTCAGCTATATGCCTAACTGTCGTTATGGCCATCGCATATGGAGAACTCAAGAAAGCATCAGTGGGGTTTAAAGAATGCGACCACTGCAACATCAGCAACATAATTGCATCTAACACCCTACCACGAAGTCATGTTTCTGTCAGTTCATAAATCGAATGTTTTTCATGTAGCTCGTTGAGAAGGCTTTCACCAAGGTTTGTAGTTACGTTTCGGCGATGGTGTAATTTAAATAGCCTTTTTTCTTTTTTAGCTTGAGAGCATAGATTTTAGTAGAGCGTTCAATCACATACGACTTCTTTTTGCATGCGCGTGGGCACGCTCAGTGCTTTAACCAAAAGTGTTTGGCTTAGTGCAGACTAGCGGGGCTACTTTCACTTGAAGAAAAGAAAAGTGACACTGGTATATGCTGCAGGGGAGTCATACGTTACTCCACGGAAGGTGAACATGATCATTACCGAAGCGTTGGCGCTGCCCCCCCCCCCCCAAAAAAAAAAGAGCAATGCTTTAAGAGCCCAGCAAGCTCGTTTCATTATTTCCTTGCGACTGTGCTTTCAGATACAGGTCAGTGTCCTCGCACTGCCATTTAACTACTAGACGCCTTCGTAGCTTAGTTGTTAGAACGATCACACACTTCACGCAGGTCTATCTTCATTCGACGATATGAATTGTTTTGTCAATTACGAAGTGAGCTTCTGAAGGAGGTCACCTGAATTTTGCAGCAAAGCTTTTAGCGCGACTAGGAGCGCTCAAAAACGTTACACACCTGTTTTCATAATTTTCGGTAAAAATTTGATCATTCATGAAGTTTATATTTTTAAGAAATGTGGAAAATAGTACGGGTGATATGCATGCAACTTTTCAAGGGCGTGTTCGGGGTTAAATAGAAATTGCTAAAACCTCGTTTTCGACCCCTTTAGAGACGTTTACGAAACGTTTACAGACGTTATGAAACGTTTACGAAGTTTCCTCGCTTCTCTGGAGGGATCAAAAACGGCACAAATTTCATACTTAGAGGAAATAGGGGCACTCTCTGTGGATGACGCTGAGCAAAAGTTTGAAATGTTAAGGGTAATAATATATTTTGAAAGTAATTACTGAACAGTCGTATTCTGCCAATTTTCACGTGTCATGTGCGAGGCGTGTAACTCTTTTCCTCAATTTTCTCGATGAACCGCGCGAGGCACATCGTTTATATTTCGTCGAAGTAGGAAGTGCACTGTGAGTGACAAACGATAAATATTTATTCTCTGCT
This sequence comes from Dermacentor albipictus, assembly GCF_038994185.2. NCBI lineage: Eukaryota > Metazoa > Arthropoda > Arachnida > Ixodida > Ixodidae > Dermacentor > Dermacentor albipictus. Next base: position 331,272,841 of record NC_091821.1, read on the forward strand.
TGGTAATTACCACGTGTGTAGAAAACTACTAATTCAAGCGTTCCAGAGTGTCATACTTTCGTTAACCGCAGTGCTTTCCAGAGTGATCAAAAATTGCACGAGACACCCAATTCAAATTCAGCGCAAATAGATTGAATGTTAACATGTGCTGCGAAACTTTAACATTAGTGGCTTTTTTTACAAGTGTTTTAAATAATCACTGCATCGTCGTGTTTCTTTTCTTCTCATCTTGTCATGCACGGTATGATGTTTGTAGTTAGTTTCACCAGTGCTCTCTATGAACAAAATGATGGCACCTTTTTTTAGATTTGGTAAAAATAAGAGACACATTATGAACAACGTGTAGGCAAAGTTGAAAGCGTGTGCATTAATCGGGGCTCTTTGCAATAATTTATGCATGCATGTGCTCCGAAGCATTATCAGCGTGTTTTACGAGTGGTGGAATATTTAGCAGGCGTTGCTCGGCCTAACTAGACCAACATCAAATTTAGTCAAAATGGGAAGCGCTATGGAAATCTGTCTGCGAAGTTAATTCAGTGCCGATTAAATACAACCTTCACGAAAAGCTCCCTTAGATAGCGAGTGCCCAAAGCCCTATATGCCTATTTTAAGCTGTGTTTCCTAGTGTCCTGAGGGAAGCTTACTTACACCAAGTTATTATTTGGTGACAATGAGAGACACGTTGTCCGTTACGCCTACGCAATGCTATTACGTAAATTTAGTTACTAGGCATTACGTAAAAATTAGTACAAAAGTGTTTGTACTACTTGAAAGCTTTGCAATAAATCACGTGTTCAAGCGTACCGCTTTTTCTTTTTTCTTTTTCGAAGTTTTGATCGATCAGTCCGGTAGAGATATACTTTCCTCATGCCCGTTTGCGCGTGCAAGATGTATCAGGTGTATGTACAACTTTTGTTGTTGTTGTTGTTGTTGTTGTTGTCGTCGTCGTCATTGTTGTCGTTGTTATTGTCGTTGTTGTCGTCGTCTTGTATTATAAACAGGCTACGAGTATGGAGAACGTGGCTTTTTCGCAGAGGAGTTCCTAGCTGGGATGGACAGACTTTGCTGCTAATAACGCACACTTTGTGGCTAATAATAATGGGTCATAGAGTGCATTAGCATTAATAATTATTTCCGATTCTGCGCCTTTATTTTTCGGCATTAGCCTTCCGGGATAAGTCAAAACGTTTCGAGCGGCACCCACTTAACCGATCTGTCACGCGACGTCACAAAACTGCGAAAATTCACCACGTCAAAGTGACGCGTACGCACTAATGATGTATTAATAAGCCTTATTAGAGGGGTAGCCTGAGGCTGCTCCATTCCGAAAATTATAAAACATGTCTGCCTAGCAATCACTCGAACGCTCGCTGCTCTGAGCTGCCTGGAACGTGGATTCATTTGCGTATAATAAAAAATTTTTTGCGTGTAAGCTAGTATAAGGTTTTCGAGCGCTTCCGGCACATGTACGACATCACTCCTCCAGCTCTTAATTCTTCACTGAGCATTTGTTTTAGCGGGATCTTAAAACTTCCATCGCATGCGCTCTTCAATTTCGACCACCCACCGCAAGCTAAGCAAGGGGAAGCGGACCAATCGCACTAGCCGGCGCCACTCTCCTCATCGGATTATCTACTTTCACTTCGCTAGCTCAGCTCCAACAACACTTTCTCCGCTTCAACGAGCTCCTCGCATCTTGTTAGCCAATTTGAAAGAAAAAAAACGAAAATGATCAAGATAAACAGTGCGATTCATTTTGAAAGCAAAGTGGCCTCCGACAAACGAGGAGAGCGTTTGATTGGTCGGCTCAACAAACGCTGTGGTTCACCGCCCGATGCTTGCGTTCGTGGTTACCTACGCTTTACATCACGAGATTGGAGTAAAAAACAGATTGTAATAATTTTATGTTGTAGCACCCATGTATAGCTACTGTACAGGCTCCCTTTAGGGAGCCTATTACTAAAGGGAGCCTATATGCAGTTACTTTAGGCCCATAGAGAAAGAAATTCTAGGCCCATGAAGCCGAGTGTGCCCTGCTGCGACGTCAGACGAAAACGTCCCATGGCGATATGTGCGGCGTAACTTGAATGACGGCATGTCGGCGGCAGATACTTGCCAGGCAAGACGTGCCGTATCACTATTTGCCGCAACTGGCCGCGACGTTCAGTTTCAGTCTTCGTCGCGTTGTCGCCGCGGTGCTTTTCCTTCTGCTAAGTATGGACAGCTGGGCTAGTTGGTTGTGATTGGCATTATGAAACATCGTTCCAGCGCACAATTCTCTTCCTTCTCTTCTCGTCCGTGTTCAATTGTGCGCTGGAACGATGTTTCATAATGTCATTTCCTTCTGATATGATAGCGGGGCAGCATTTTCTGCTCTCCCGGCGCGCTTGGTTTTGAGAGCGTCTCGCATAAACTTTGTAAGTTGATTATGAATATGTAGACTTAGGTGCGATATTCAAGACCATTAAAATAGAGCGTTCCAATAAAGTGTGACTGCCTCCAAATATGTCATATAAACAACTGCTCTCTAGGTTCCAATAATAAGGAACTAACTTTCTTTAATTAGCCTCGTGATACGTCATTAACAAGAAGGTATGTTCACTTCGCCTAGGAACTTCTCTGCAAGAACGTCGCGTTCACTACTATCATAGCCTTTTAATAAAAAGAATATGTGTAGTCTAAAAAAAAAAGACCCTGTATATCGTTTTTCTGGCACCCATGGAGAGGTCGTGCAATCGGCTGCACAAATGTTAAGGTTATTCGACTCTACGAGAACATGTAGTTTGTAAAGCGGCTGTGTAACTGCTTAAGCTTATGCGGCGAATACGAACGAGTGTTATGCGGCTGCGCAATGGCGATTTAACTGCGCTCACGGCAACTGAACCACTTGCAGCACAAGAGCGTGTACCTGCTCAAGGACGTAGCTGTTCTCCAGTACCCCCTGGAATCTTGCAGAGATAGTCACCAGAATTGCGCGTCTTGCGTGCGGGACCCCTTCTGCGGTTGGGACGGCGGCCGGTGCATTCCTCTGGCGAACGGGTGCGTATGCGCGCAACTACACAGCCAGCCTGCCTCGGCTGCTGTGCCGCGATGCGTTTGTTTCAGTACCAGCTCGCTATTTCGCTACGCACCCCATTTCCTCGTTCTTGTCCTTGCTCTATAGAAGGAGCTTTTTTTACGAAGGGCTGTTGATTCATAGCCGTAATATATGTCGGACAGTGCCAATCGCAACACATGTGACCTGGAACAAGCTTTAAAACAAGCTCCTGCGTGACTGCGTATCGTAAGAAGGTGAGGGGCTTACCTTTGGGACACCCTTAAGGCACTTGTACTTTTAGTAAAGCAATGAAGGGGGCTAGTCTGTGAACGTTCATGGTTATATTGCGCTCAGTTTTACAAAGACGATATTAAGGAAAGGACGGGACGTGAACGGACGTAGCGGAAGGTATCAGTTGGTAGTTTGCGCTACGTCTGTCCACGTCCCGTCCTCCACCTAATATCGTCTGTGTAAAACTGAGCGCAATATAGCCATGCACTTATGCTGACCGGGCTTATACTGAAGAGAAGGTCCTGGGAGCGCGGCTTCTTGCGTCTCCGGTGTGCAAAGGCACAAAAGCGCTGCTTCGATTTTCGAGATGTAGCAGCCTATATATACGACCACTTTTGATGAACTGAACGACTAATGCTTGATTGCGTGTGTGTTTGTGCATACTGCGGATTCCACCTCTGTCGTACCATCTTTAAGTCCTCTTTCTCCAATGCCAAGTAGCCGATTGGGCTCAACCGGGTTAGCCTTTCACTTAACCTTTCTCTCTCACTGCCCGATTCGACAAAGCCAGAGACAAACGTTCTTTAAAAGCCCAGCTGCGACAAAAGTATATATATGCTGCGGCGAAATATCTTACGAGAAAGAAGTACGCGCTATTGCAGAAATCTTGGCGATGCTGAAGGGCTAGCAGTTTTCTAAATTTCCTATTTGCTGCTCTTAAAGATAACGGAAGCAGACGACGCGCGCACCTGGGGATTAGCGGATATGACGTAAGTACCACCGCGTCGCCTCAAAAATTTTGTCGGCGTCCCGAGGGCAGCCGTGGGCGCTGCCTAATCTCATGCCTGCGCCTAGTCATGCCCGAGAGCGCCTGCTGGTTATCAACATACTCAGTCGTGTGTCACTTGCGAAAACATTCTTTTTAGTTTTGTATAAAAAAATCGGTAGATGCACTTAAGAAAGCTCGCGTGTGGAAATGCGAAAGCATTATAGACCCTTTGGGTAAATGTTTTCCACTCGATGGTCATTAATATGTGACCAAGGTGCGAGCATAATGCGTGGCAAATGAGTAATGCTACTGATGTGGCAGAGCTGCTGAAGTCGTGGAACTCGCACTGGAGAGCACGTTTTAATACCACGAATTATAAAATGTAATCCTTTCTGTTCATAAAATTTCTTTCTTTTTTTCTTTCTTTTTCAGGGCGCCGGCTGCTCTGCGAATTTGTGGAGGGCCGACGTCAGCATAGTCTATGATAGTCGGCGCTTGTTACTGTCGTTATTCTTACACTGCAAGGCAGCAATAAAAATAATCACTTAGAAGCAGACAGAAAAAAATACAAAACATAAACTATACGCTGCATTCCAAGGGTCATAATAAAAAAAAAAGACACTCCTTCTTGTTTCTTTATTCTTCCTGCGTACTTGTAAAGTGATTTTTTCTTTCATCTCTAAGCCCTGGAAATGTCTGAGATGCCCAAGTTCCAACTAGCCCAGCTTTCTGCACTTCAGAAAGAAAACATCATACTTATAGTGCAGTCTTGCCATGAAGTTTCTCTTGTCATTTACAAATGATGTGAGAGGCTTGTTTTTCCTTAATTGCCCGCGCAACACTCAAAGCTGAGCGAGGTCATTAGAAGAACGCGACCACGCTGAATTCGCCATGGCATTCTAAGCGTTCCTCGCAAACAGTAGTGAATAAAGGCGCATTTGTCTACGGTTGACTTTTAATGCGACGTTCTGACCAAGCTTGTTATTTCCTATCTATGGTTACAAGCATAATTACTGGCGAATTGTTTTTATGTGTAATGTACCAAAAATGGCAGTCCTGTCCTTTCGACTGACGCGAAACGAAAAAAAAAAGGCTGACGAAGTGAACGAAGCGAACCAGTTAGGAGTAGCGACCAAGTTTTCAGTGATCGAGCTCGAAGTGTTCGTAAGATCAAAGTGCGCATTTTGTGTCGATTTTGTGCTCTACCCGAAACGGTAGCTTAGTCTTTAAGGCGTTGCGCTGCTAATTTCGAGGTTGCGGGCTCGATCCCCTCCACAGCAGCCGCGCCTTGAGTGGGGCGAAATAAAAAAAAAGCGCTTGTTTGCTTAGATATAGAGGCGCGTTCGAAAACCCAACGTGGTCACAATTATTCCGGAGTCTCCGGCTACGGTGTGCTCATAATGAGATTGTGGTTCTGCCACGCAAAACCCCGGACTTCTCATTTCTTTTCTTTTTGTAATCTTGTACCAAACTTCTCCTTTAGTTATTTGCAAAACATACATTAAATGATGTCAGTGCATGTGACGCTTATAGTAGACGCGGGATTACAATTTTTAAATCTGCCGGAAGCTTCATGACGACAGCTCTGGGAGAACGAAAAATAAGGTTTTGCTTTCTTTCTCTCCTACAGTGCTAACTAATACTACGTGAAACTTTAAGTGTTCATAAAAAAAAGAAATGTTAGCCAACACTGCTTTGTGAAGTATTGTAACTTGGTCAAAGTGGCCGGCAACGCCTGTTTACTTAAGCTCGCCGCAACGCTATAACCGGTGAGCTGCTGCCAGATTGCGCAATATTTCGTCAATTTGTACACGTAATCATAGATGAGTCGCAAGTGAAACATTTGGAATTTCTGTACTGTGCGGCTATGCATCGACATGTGTTTGATGCGGCCAAACTGAGTCTCTTGCTTGTAAATGTTGATGGTGGTGGTAATGAGGATGACCTTAGAATCTGTGGCGCGTACCTCTTGGGGCTATCAACCAAGAATCGTTCACTGTTAGCAATGTACATTTAAAGCATGGCTAATGTATCCTTAAAAAATAATGTGTGTAACTTTTTAAAGAATAATAGCGAAAGAATTTGGAGCAGACAGATTAGTACGAGCAGAATGAGTGAGACAGAGACGTTTCTTGGTGAACCAGGCTGCGAAATCAATTTCTCTTTTCTTTTGCGTGTGTTCGTGCGTTTAACATACGATAGGTTGATCAATATGTCTCAATTTCCGTGAGTTGGTAAATGCCACTCTCTATGAATAATAATAATAATAATAATAATAATAATAATAATAATAATAATAATAATAATAATAATAATAATAATAATAATAATAATAATAATAATAATAATTCACCACCATCATCCCACCTTACTTAGTCTATGGCGGCCATCATAGTTTGTCTCTGAGCTCGACAGTAGGTGCGAACGATTTATCGATTCAGATTTCGCCTCACATAAAGCAGAAGGACGAATAAGCGAAGAAGCGACGGTAACATTTGGCGGGCGTGACAATTTAGGAAAGTCGGTAAATTTAGCCGCCAATAATGAATTTTTTTTTCTGACAGGTCCGTTGGAGAAATTTCACAGCTGCATAGCGAAGGAATGCACAACATTCACGATATGCTTTCCTCTTATCTTCGACACAAAGCTCTGCAGCGCTTTGACAGTCTTCAAGTGCTGCGCACCTGCGATTGAAATCACGCTGAGCGGGATTTCTTATCTTCTTTTTTTGTGCATCGACTGTTGGTTTCGCACTGTTTTCACTCTAACCAGCATGGACTCGATATCAGTGCTCGGACATGTCGCCATCAATGGGAGATCTAAGATGCGTTTACCCACCACGGTCGTGTAGTGCCTATGGCGGTGCGCTGTTAGGCTCGAGGTCGCAGATTAGATCCCGGCCGTGGCAGCCGCATTTCGAAGGGGGAGAAACGCAAAATTGCTCGTGTACTTGGGTTTAGGTGCACGTTAATGAGCCTCAGGGAGCAAAAATTAATTCGGAGTCCCTCAATGCTTTACGATCAGATTGTGGTTTCAGCACTTAAAAATCCAGAATTAATTTTTTCTAAAGACAAGCTGTGGCATGGAACATGTCGTAAGAACATTGACAGCAACGCGGACCAACGATGTAGCAGTTCAATAGGGACACTAAGTGATAACGAGACCTACAAAACTTTTTTTATTCGTAAAATACGTGTACAACAGATTTCACTGCCCGTACTAAAATAATGAGAAGTATATATAGTAATCTGCCTAACGCCCAGTCGCTGCCATTGATAGTATGGAAGTGAAGAAGGCAGTTAACAGGAACATCTAGAAAGAACACGAAAACACGCCAATAAAGACACGCCGGCAAAGGTAATTAAATATACGATTTTTCTTGATACCTCAAAACATTAATCTGTACATAACGATGACAACCTCCCCTATCTCCCAAAAGGGCATTTTCTTTGAACAGTGTCGCAGGGAAATGGCTGGTGCATTCTGAAACACCGAGTATTCTGTGTCTCTTCAAAACTTCGATGTAGTCGTACTCAAATGAAAAGAAAGCTGTGACAACAGCCTTTGTAGATTTATGTTTAAGCTTGGCGAAATGGTTACCGTGGATAGCTTAAATGTGCTAAAAAATAAAAAATAAACTACGTTAACACGGAAATAAAGACACCGGACCTGCATAGTCCCTCTTATCGTGTTCCCGCCGTTATACGCGCTGATTTAATTTATGCACATATTCCAACTAGCCCAAATTGATACCTTACTACATTGGCTACAAGCACTACCACCATGTGGCACTGTTGCTCAGAAAAACAAGGTGGCGAGTAGGCAGCCACTTCCAGACACCACGAGGCCGCGGGATCGAATCCCGGCCGCGGCGGCCACATTTTGATGGAGGTAAAATGCAAAAACACCCGTGGCATACTTACATTTAGGTGCACGTTAAAGAACCCCAGCTGGTCCAAATTATTCCGGAGTCCCTGACTATGGCGTGCCTCATTTTCAGATCGTGCTCTTGCGACGTAAAACCACATAGTTTAATTAAGTTAAATTTTAACCTCCAGATACGGAGCTTTGAGTCTGGTGATGTTGGCATTGGTGTAGTATAAAAACTACATACTATCGTCTGAGAAACACGTGACTCTGGTTTACGTTTCAGGCTCTGAGCCACCGACTTTCATGTCGTTACGTGGATTCTACTGACGCCCCTTCATCTTATTGACTTGCTACAGGCAAAATACAGCACTGAAAAATTTGCTGTGGATCTCCGAACTTGCCCAGACAGCTGATATTTGTGTCTTTCGACATTATATCTCGAGATTTTGTCAGCGACGTTGTATTCTTGGGACTTAGCTATAGAGAAATCACAGAAATAGTTCCGATATCTATCTTGTTGGACCATTAGCATAAGCTCTAAACAATATTATATCGATAGATGTTACAGATCAAAATTTGAATGAAATGCGAAGCCGCGAATTATTTGGAACTGTAAACGAAAAATTTGCAGAACCTCATTAAATTTCGTTCACGCATTTCTTGTCAGCCAGATACAGTTCTTTTAAAGCTTCACCTTTGATCTTTGTGCTTGCAAATTCACAGCCAACGTGATAACTAGCATGGAAATCTTGCGATAACTAGCAAGATTGCGGAGTAAGGTTGAATATCGCTCACAATACCTGCTATTAACATCTCATTACGCAATAAATGTGCATGTTGGCCCGCTGGTGCTCTCAATACCACAATAAGAGATGCACTTGACGATGTGTCCACGAGCAGTCAAGTTCGCAACAGGAGGCGCCATAACTGCCTGCTATGCCTGCAACTCGTCCCAAGAAATAAAATGGCATAAATACTACCAACGTGCAGCTAAAGGCAGTCTCCCAGTGATGGCAGTCTGTCTTTTTCTAGGTCTTTCTTCTGCGCTTCGCCGCACTCGAGGTTGTCGGGAGAAGGAAACATTTTCACCGTGGGCGAGCGCCTCCTGTTGCGAGTCTGCAAAGTCGACCAAGCGGTGCGAAAAGTGGCAGTGGTGCGCCTCGAGCCCGAAGAGCACGCCAGGCGGCGCCACAGGACGCGCACATGGGCGTCGCACCCGAAAACCGCGGCGCCGCCGTTGAAGGCCAGAAAGACGTACGGGTTGACGGCGCTGTTCGAAGCTGAGACGACGCCGAACACGGCAACCACGTGGGGCCCGAGCGAGACGTTCTGCGTGAAGGCCAGCAACATTTCCTGCACCATGTACGGAAGGTTCGTCACGATAAACGCCACAAATATAATTATCGCCATCTTAAGAGTTCGCAGGCGCGCCTTGGGCAGAGTGGTCCTTGCGCTTTCGGCACGCTCACAGGACGACGAAACAGCGTCCCCTGGCTGCCGGGATGTGGCGGTGCTGCTCATCTTCCACATCCTATACAGAATGCACGAGTACAGTGTCACTAGGGCCACCAGTGGCAATATGAACACAAGCGTGAAGACGAACGCCATGTAGGCCTGGCGCGAGACCACGGAGTCCTGGTAGATGTAGAACACTGAGGCACAGTAGCACTCGTCCCGGATCACGACGAGCCGGAACATGAACATGTTGGGCAGGGACGGAACGAGCGACAGAAGCCAGCAGGCTGCGACCAACGCGCGAGGCTTGGGCGCCGGCGCCAGCGGCTTGCAGATGGCGCAGTGGCGGTCCACCGCGATGCCGACCAGCATGTAGGTGGAGGAGACCAGCGCGAACGTCTGCAGCACCTTGAACAGGCGGCACGCGGCGTCTCCAGCGACCCAGACGCGGCCCACGACCTCCCACACCAACTGCGAGCTCATGGTCACCAGAGTGACGAGAAGGTCGGCGAAGGCTAGGTTCAGGAAGAGCACCTGTGCCTTGAACATGCGGTGTCGCCGTGACGTCAGGAGCCTGTGACACACGATCGAGTTGCCCAGGAGCGACAGCGCGAGCATGACGCTGAGCAGCGCGATCCGCAGCGTCTTGGCGTAAAGCGGGCCGAACAGATCTTCGGCGGTGACCGGCGCTTCCGGCGCCGTCGCATTGTCGGAGAGCGCGTCGAGTTCGGACGACAGCGTGGTAACGTCGGCGCTGTTGCCCAGCATGGGTGTCGGTCTCGCCCCATCACCATCGAGATGGGCCACAATAATGACGAGGGGCTGCGCTGCCGAAGAACAGATTTTGACTTCCTCGGCGAGTGTAAGTCCTCGCTGGCAGCTTCACTTTCTTGCCGCTTGGTCCTCTTGCGACGCTATCAGCAACTGAGACCTTCCTTTTTAGTCGTGGCCTGCAAGTCGTGCGTGAATGCGATGAAAACCGGAGAGGGAGCAATAGGAATCCACGGCAGCTTCATACGATGCTCTCGACGAAAAGCCGGCTTTCATGTCTCAGCCGCTTGATTTTCCTGGGGCCTCTGCTGGTAACCGATTTTAGGGCGTACTGAAGCTTACGCTAGCGCTCCTGTAAAGAGAAAAATAAGCATTACTCAGTACAGTGAGCTCAGGCAAAGAAAAAAACTGAACCTCTTAGAAACATGATCATAAGCAACGCCATAAAAACTTTCTTTCTTTCTTTCTTTCTTTCTTTCTTTCTTTCTTTCTTTCTTTCTTTCTTTCTTTCTTTCTTTCTTTCTTTCTTTCTTTCTTTCTTTCTTTCTTTCTTTCTTTTCACCGAACCTTCATGTCTACAGCCTAGATAAGCTTCTTAAGAGGAAGCTCTAGCTAGGGGGCTTCCATCTAAATACCTCGTAACGAAGAAGTTGTTTTTCTCGGCAACCACAGCACAGAATTTGATGAGGTTTGTTAGATTTAAAAGAAGGTAAAAAGAAGTCTGGTGACTGCAGCAAGCAGTTTTTTTTGTTTAGGTTGACATTCTCTTCATAAAATTTGTTGGAATATTGCAACATAAGAAAATACTCAAGTACTAGTAAGTTTTAAACTCTGTAACTCTATTCTATCAATTCTGTCAACAACACCTATTAAAACATCTAAGGCACACAAAATTGATGGATTTACACCGCTCTAAAACAAAGGCACTAATTTGTGAGCAGGACTTCTGTAATAGCATTGCAAACATAGTGACAGTTTCATATAAGCTGTAGATTGATATATCATTTTTTTTTCTATTTTGGGCGGTTTAACTTATGCAGTTTGCAGAACCCCGATATCTGTTTTTGGTACAGAGTTACGGATTTGCCAACTTCCTGCTTAATATATTATGAATCTTACGAGTTTTCAGAAATTTTGTAAAACATTCATAGACCATAAATAGAAATTCCTCTACCGTCACTGGAATTAAATTTTCTTTCTCAAATAAAATCAATTTCTTTCAAATCGGTCCTGGGGTTGCCTTATAAAATCATTTATCGGCTTTACGTGTTTGAATGGAGAAAGTGGAGTTGGCCCGGAGCCAAACCTTCCTTTTAAACTGCGGTATCAGAGCAAGAGCTAAGCTAAAGGCATGACACAAAAAAAGGAAGAGAAACATACATGAGCGTTTTCTGTGTCACATATTGTTATCGGTTGCTCTGGTTCACTTTGTGAAACGCCAACGCGGAAGAAAATTCGCGTGAAGTGTGCTTCAGCGACTGCTGGTACTATACCTCGCAATGTGTGCATTTTAAGCTTCGCAAAATTTCCATGGGGCACAACTCGAAGGGAAGGAAATGGGCGGAGGGGGGGGGGGTGACAAGCATTGGCAAGCAACGTGACTTTCTTCATCTGACATGAATTCCACGTGAAACTGCATGGTAACACGAGAAACCTATTTGCGAGAAACTGCTATTCGCTTTGACTCATGCTGCGTTCATTTTGATTTCGCCCGAGTGTGTTACACAATGCCACGGGTCCCGCCGGTGTGACGCCCGTATGCTGATTAGCTGAGGCTGCTGCCATTGCAAGGATTTTATCGTAATGCTTTTCAGTACACAAGGTATGCGCATGCTAGTTTGTGGCACATATGTAATGTTTCATCGCTCGGGCAGCTCTTGCAGACACACAGGAAGAGGCCATACCACTTTCACGGTCCGACGCAGCCAGCAGACTTTGAGTGCTTGTACAGGAGATCACGCTCTCTCTATAGTGCACACCAAGCAGCCAGACTAACCGGAGCAATCGTCAATACCACCTGCCCTTTTTGATGCATTTCTGTATGCCGACTGGACTCCGCCGAAGAGAAGCCACTTTGCTTTATTACTTATGGCTAGGGGTGGCATTCACGAAATCTTACTCATTTCACATTGAAATGGCCCGCAACGCTCTCTGCAATGCCTGTCTTTGCGAGCAGACGCTAGAACACATTCTGTGCGACTGTCCTAATTATAATTTTCAGAGACAGTCCCTGGCTTCCGTTCTAGCGCACCTTGACAATAGACCATTGTCCGTTAAAACAATTTTCACATATCGCCGACAGAAGTCATCGCAGCTGAAGGCGACGAAGGGGCTACTTCGGTTTTTGAAAAAGACGGGCTTGGACAAGTGGCTGCGACAGTGATGTCACGTACCACGCAAGGATGACGGACTGTAACTGACGATGTGTGTGCTGTGCTATGTGCTCTCTCTCTCTCTCCTCCCCATCTTTCACGCTCCCCCATCCTGCTCCCATGTGTAGGGTAGCAAACCGGTTGAGCTAAACTGTTTCACCTTCCTGCCTTTCCTTCTCCACTTTTTTCATTCCTTCCTTCGCTCTGAAATTGTTATAATGATTCAAACAAGCTTGTGTGCGTGATTAAGTCACAAGCTGTGAAGCAGCTGAAACAAGTTAACGAAAAAGAGGAATGCGTATATGTGAAGAGATTCGTAGACTTTACATGTCATTCCATTTGACCATCTAAGTCGACTGGGTGCAGGATTGACACGGTCACAACAATGATAATGTTGCGACAAGATCACTCACTCTCATTCGCCACCTGACAACACCTATTCTTCCCTACCCTCCGACGCCGCTCTATATTCGCGGCCCAAAATATCTTCTGCGACCGGACTAACGGGCTCTAATCACATCATGTGCCTGCTGCCTAGCGCGTAATCTGACTCGAATGGAGGAAACCACTCTCCTGAGACTTCGAGCTAAAGTCGGCCTTACCCCTTATGTAACCCGGCCCTGGGGCCCAGCATTCGAAGACCCAGTGAAGCACGCTATCTTTGGAAAGAGGAGCTTGTGATCAGTGCATTCTTCAGGTACTAACTTACGGGGCAGAAACTTGGAGGTTATAAAACACAGAAACTTCAAGGAGAAGTTAGGAGCGTGTAATGAGCAACGGAAACAAAAAATGACAGGCGAGACCAGAAGACAGCGGTGTTGATTAGAAAGCAAACGGGGGTAGCCGACACAGCGGTTTATATTAAGAAGAATAAATGGAGTAGGGCGGGACATGTAATGTGTAGGGCAGATAAATGGTAATCTATTTGTGTTTCATGAAGAATGGTACGTGCCAAGAGACGGGTAGTGTAGTGGGCGACATCAGAGAAGTAGCAGGAGTTATAGAATTTTGAAGTTTGCATGCGTGAGAGATATCAGCTGACACAAGACTATGGTAATTGGAGATCACTGGGAGAGGCTTTCATCCTCTATAGTAGGCCTAACAACAAGCGGACGCGGCTGCGGCTGCTACTGCTGAAGAAGAAGCAGTAGTGTCACCAAAGGTACTTTGCTCCAGCTTCTGCAGCAGATGCTCGCCATCATGGAGGTACCGGGATACGGAGAACCAGCCCACAAACTACGGATGGTTAATCTTAATCTCCAGCAATAAGTTCCACGAAGAAACCCTGCACGCAGTTAACATACGGGATGGTAATTTTTAAATTTTCAGGATTTTTCAAGATATCGACTGCTGCGGATAGCGTGATTATAGTCCTTGAGTTGGATTACTCGCCGCAACATCTATTCAATATGAGTTGGATTATTCAAATCGCAACATGTATACAAATAATTAAAAATTACTAATTAGCTTCTACATGAATTACCTTGCTGCGCACATTGCAATTTTTGAATTGTAGTCGGTGAGTTTGCTAGGCGTATCCACTTGGAATTATTTTCCAGTATGACAACAGTTCGGAGATACGCGCCATCAAGCTCGCCGTAAAAGGTGCACCTTTGTTCCAGTTACTTTTCTTTAACACAGCGTTCTTTTACGCATTGAAGCCCGAAAGTAACTTTAATGCCAATGTATTTTGTCCAACACATTGGGAAATAGTATGTCATCAATAAAAGCCTGTCATCGTTAGCGCTCATGAGAGATTAGGTTTACTCTACCCACTCTATATGTTACATCTACATCTACTCCACACTGTACCATGAATGCTGCACCAAATATCCCGTTGTGAGCGAGAGGGAGAAGTTCGAAGATACGAAGGCCTCAATTTTTTGTTAGTCACAACCACGCGAAGTAACAGACAGTAAAGACAGAGAAACAAAGGTAAAGCCAGTGTTTACATTTAACTGCAAATGTTGAAACAGTAAGGTAAAGGGGATACGAAAGTGGACGAAAAGATAACTTGCCGAAGGCGGGACTCAAGCCTACAGATTCCGCATTACACATGCGGTTCTTTCCCAATTCAGTTACCGCGACAGCTACGCCGCCCCTCTCCCCACCGTCCGCTTTATTGCCTGTCTGTGTACGAACTCGATCTGGCTTGATTATCTCTTGTTTCGTATGGTTATGTTGTACAGGGTCCTGAATATATAGCTGCGCCTATTCAAAAAAAGATTTTGCATTTACCGCTACACTGCTGTTGCTCAAATTTTGCAGAACGATCGAATTTTGCGGTCGGCTTCGTTTAGTATGACACTTGAGACGATTAGTCACCTTGTTTTAAAGACAAAAATTAGAAACTGTTTTCGCCTATGGCAAGAATGGCGTCTGAAAAGCCGGCCCTGGCCGAGACTTGTGTCGCCGCCTGCAGGCAGCAGCAGGAAGGAGCTGCTTCGCAGACGAAAAGGCACATTGAAATCGGCCGCTTGCGCGGCAGCAGCACCTTCCTGCTGCTGCCGGCAGGCGGTGACACAAGTCTGTGCCAGGGCTGGCTTTAGCAGACGCCATTTTTCCCATAGGAGATAACAGTTTCTCATTTCTGTCTTAAAAAACGGGCAACTAATCGTGCCAAGTGTAACAAAGTCGACAACAAAATGCAATCGTTCTGCAAAATTTGAGTAAGAACAGTGCAGCGGTGAGTGCAAAATCTTTTTTTGAACACGCGTAACCAAATATTCAGGTCCCCGTACATATTTTGTATACCCAGGAATATGTCATCGGTACGTCATAATGTAATGTATATTTCTGTTAGTATATCCTTTCCGATCTACTAAGAATCACTGCCAAAACAACACGTCCCGGGAGTATTTACCATCACCGTGCTAAAGTCAAGAGAAAACACAGCACCGTCAGCACGCGCGATTTAGGAAGAGTACTAGAAACTACGGAGCTTCGATCAATTAATAGGGCTTCCGAAGCGCTGAGATGCTCGTTCGCGCAGTAAATTGAGTTGGCTGTTGTTCGCTAACAGCCGCGAAGTGTTGTTGTCGAACACGTGCCCGTTTCTTCGGGTCGTATTTGGCGCACGCGCTCTGTAATTTCATTTACGGCGAGTCATTAGCAGCTGGTGACTCGTCCTCACGTGACGCCTATGTGGAGAGCCAGGATTTTCGTCCTTCAGACTCCTTCGCGCATTAGAAAGCAGCCGGAGCGTAATTTTGTAATAGAGCAGATCAACGAAGACCGACGTCACATTCAATGGAACGGCTTCCTTTTTTTTTTTTTTCGTCTGCGAGCAAGTGCCACTTCTGGCAGGCGTACAACGCACCTCACACGCACTCGGAAAGCGGGCTCCGTCACAACACAGACATGCACTGTGATAGAGGCTATGGAGCTGGCAATGCGTTCACTTGAGGTTGCTTATTAGGGTTCCATATTTGAAAACGGCACAAGGACACGGTGCCTGTGTCGTGTGCTCGCTTGTCCATGTCTCTAGCGCTGTCTCTGACTAAAAACTTCGCTTCGGCTGAGAAGGTGGCGAATTTGCAAAGATGTTCACGTGCAGGCACTTTTGTCAGGGCAACTTCATTTTTAAAACGAACGTTAAAGAGATGTCTTAGTGATTAATGCAGCCGTGTCCACATTACGGCCAGTGAACATAACCACCCCTCCGGGTTGCATGTCGAAACTAGGGCACTCGGGTGCACCCTCCAGGCGGTACACCCCGAACACTACCGGGCGCCGAGTTCGGGAGCGCCTGTACCCATATTTTTTTCCCTTTTTGCGGTGGGTGCCGGCGGTGGGTTTCGAAATGCTCACCTACCGCAGCCATGGAGAACGCCCTGTACTAAAGAGAGGTTGAAAGTGCGTTAAAACTGTCACAGCCTTCTTGGAATGATCCATTTCGATTTCCTATGCCCAAAAGAGGTAATTTTAGTGGGGTAAATGTGGTCGAAACTTCATATTTAAATTATACGCTAAGGCCGCAGATACGTCAGCGTGGCGTCAAATTTTTCATTGTAGTTTGAGCTACCCCTGCACAGGAAAAGTTCTGGCACGTTCCCGGACTCAGGTGTTATTCAGAAGTTGTAGCGTTGTTATCAAGTCTTACTAGCTAGCACAGAATTTGTGACGCTTTTTGAAGGAGACTGCAGCAGAAATTCGATATGGTTTCGCCACCAGGCTGTCGCTTTTTAGTGACCCCTTGCTTACACCGTTTCCATTCACGGTAAAACTGACTTGTTTAGTATTTCTAGCCTTTCAGATGCCTTATCTAAAAATGTGACCTCGAATAATGTTTTGCGTTCTTAAATATTTCATTATCACCTAATATGTCGTGCCTAACTATTGGTCGTTCAATGTTGTGAACTTTCGCTCTTCACGCGCCTACAATGTAAAAGTTATGCACTTGTTTCGCTCGATACCACCGTTTTTACCGTTGGCCAAAGAGGAAATACTCAAACTGCTTTATCTCAAACTCTTCCACAGATTTACTAAATATGTAATTTAGAACTACGTAAACAAACAAACAAACAAACAAACAAACAAACAAACAAACAAACAAACAAACAAACAAACAAACAAACAAACAAACAAACAAACAAACAAACAAACAAACAACCAAACAAACAAACAAACAAACAAACAAACAAACAAACAAATAAATAAATAAATAAATAAATGTAGTAAGAGCGCTCGTATTTTGCCTCTGATTGGTCAATGCCCATGTAAATCTCAATCCGTGCACATTCACGCAGAAAGTTTATCTTACGTTTTCACGCCTGGTAAGGTTGAAAAATTCGATGCCCTATTAGCCGAAGTCAGCCTTGGCTGTCGCAAAAGTGCGCCCTATTGAGCTGGGAAAGGAAAAGTGCGCCTGAGAGCGGGAGACAGTTCAGTTTGACTAAGCGATCTCCTCCTGTCGGAATGCGGCCGGCGCAGGCAAGACACGAGGCCGCGGGGCACTAGTTAGCAGCCGAAATGTTGAGAAACTGAAAAACAAAACAATTATGCAGATCAAACGCACACCTTGGAATCTCTGTGCAGTGATCCTTTCATGGAACGGTTAATCAGAGGCTATAAATGTGCCCATTTTTATTCCTGCGTCATTGGCGTAAAGCGAAACTGGTGCGCGCACGTGTTCTCTCGCACACCCTAATTGCGCAATGCGACGTACGCGGTGATCATCTCGTACAAGCCAGTTGGCAACAATGGGAATACACGTGCGATAGTGGTCTCCTGCTTCGAGCGTCAGGCTGCTTTGCTGGGTGACCGAGGTTCGATCCCACCATCAGGCGAGTAATTCAATTTTTTAATGCGAAAGCATATATGGCTCACGACGCGGGAAATCCCGCGGCGCGACCGGAGATCCTGGAAAAAGGACGTGGTCACAGACAACTAACGGGAAGCGCATACGCATACACCGCTGGGTTCCTTGAAGCAACACCAGATGGCGCACACCTCCGCGCATCCACGGCAGCGGCGGCGCCGGCCGTGCGGGGTAAGTAACAAGATGAACCAGAAAGCTTGTCTTCGCATAGCGTTCGCCGTAAGCGTTTCCAGGTAAAGATTATGGTTGCATGCGCTGCAAACCGGAAACTGTGTGGCCGGTCTATATATATCGCCGCGCGTCCCGGCGCTGCCAGTCGTGCGGTGATTTCGGTGAGTTCTGTCGTGCGCTCCAATGGACCTACCTTCGACTTCGACGTCTCAGTCAGTAGCTGCGCCCGGTTCCATTGGACGTCCACGCGAATGCGCGAACGAGACCGAGGCCTAATCGGAGAGACGTCTCAAAGCTTTCAAATGCATCTACGTAGGAATACCTAAGTGTCCTTGAATTTTTTAAAGCCTGATGTAAACTAGGAGGATCCAGCAGCCACGGTCAGAAAAGTCCGTGAAGGTTCGGAAAGAAAACTTCGCTTTAAAGAGAGAGATAGAGATTTCTGAGACTGCGTGGCCGGTGTAGTCAATTTCGGATAAGGTACAATCAGTGCCATGAAAGGAACATTGGCGGGGTACTTTATCATAGCAGCCATGTTCAAGAATTCTTTGTTCCTTCTGTGGAGCGCTGTGGTTGGGATGTAGAAAGAAAAGGAACGAAGAAGGCAGAGTCAGGAAGCGAGAGAGAGAGAGAGCTAGAGAGAAGTCTGCAGTTCTTTTTAATTAAAATAAATTATTTCTCACCTCAAGTGACGCAGTGGGAGAAAAATGCCGAGCTGCACGGAGAGAACACAACTCATCACGCAGCAGGTCCAACATTGTTACGGAGCTTTCTAAGAATCTGTCACTTCAACGTGTACACGGAAACAGATGCGAGGTGCTTACGCCATTGTCTCAATTCCCTTAAGTTTGCATTAACTAGTTCACTACGTCCCCCTCGCTCTCTTTCTCTCTTTCTTCGCAAAAATAAATAAATAAAATAAAATGGTATAGACAGGAGCTGAAAGAAAAAAAAATGAGAAAGCTAGCAAGAATGATTCATCTTCGCAAGACAGAAAGAGAACCCCTGAGGTACGATAAACGGTGAGCATTGCGTGACGGCCAAAAGTGTCAATGAGTTATATTGGCTTCACGAGTGCCGTAAGTCGCCTTGCGACGTGGCGTACGCAAAGGCTGCATTTGCTATCTTTTCAAATTTTATGATGCACATCTCAGACTGATGTAAAAATGTCCGCAAGGATAAGGCTCTTTGGTGCAAAGATTGTGAACCTTACAATGTTTTTCTCTTGTTTTTATTTTTTTTCACACCTCTTATACTACGCAGCTCCAACGATGCAATGAACAAACGCTATTAATGTGGTGGACTTAGCGGAGTTCTAGAAGAAATGAAGGAAGTTGATAAAAACGAGAAAAAAAAAGAAAAAGAAAAGAAAAACGTACTAAGAAAATAAAAGCTGTGCGGGAATTATCTCCTGAATACGTGAGTACTCTCCGGAGAGAAATAAACCTGGTGGTAAATGACGAGGAAAGCTCCGCGAGGTCGCCAAGGATGCGGCAACACTGTGCCGCAGTTCCCTGGCTCTTGCAGGAGGAAAGCAGTTCCCGAAAAGATTGTTACGCTTGTCTGGGCAGCAAAAGCAGCATCCATGCAGATATGTAATACTAGCAGCCGAGAACCTATTGGATTTATCTCAAGCACGCATCGTGTACTTTGACCGTACCACGGACAATTTATGTACATTCAGCGGCATATATGTACGTGAGGCAATTTGTTTATATGGAACTGTGTTCGTGTTTTGTGCTGCTTTAGGTAGCAGTCTACAGCACACAGCGCCAACTGACTGCAACTTTCAAAATTAAATTAGAAGTTTTAGGTGCCTGGACCACTATCTGATTATGAGGCACGCTGTAATGAGGGACTCCGGAAATTTAGAGTACCTGGGGTTCTTTAACGTGCACCTAAATCTAAGTAGACGGGTGTTTTTGCATTTCGCTCCCATCGAAATGCGGCCACAGTGGCCGTGATTTGATCCTGCAACCTCGTGCTTACCAGCCCAACACCATAGCCACTAAGCAACCACGGCGTGTTGACTATAACATATTGGCGAATATGTGTCGTGTGGATAGTGCGCAGTTACTAATAATGTATAGTCAGAGTGTTGCTGTCGTAATCATGTCCTAGTGTTCGCATTGTCATTTACTGGAAAAAAATGTCTAAACAGTCCATCCGGATAATACATAACGCGCTTAGCTTCGAAAATAATGCATGGGTGATCACGGAGGCATCGCCTAGCCGTCCCTTCCGCCTTTGTTTACACCGGATGATAGGTTATGTGCTCAGTGGCCGAATGATAGGGATGCAAATCGAGATAATAATGATATGAACACATCCCCTGAAAAGAGGGTGGACATATAAAAGAGTGGTCGGTCCTTTTACAACCTTTCTGAGTTGTAATAGTCCACCGATCGCCTTCTTTTGATTGTAACTTCCTGATCAGCCTGTTAGTGACGATCGTTACTTAAGAGACGGACGGGCATAGGTTGAATGGGCAACACAACTCTATTGTACTTCCTTATTAGTAGCGCAGTATGGCAGCGTCTCTTCTACCGGAAGCGTCCAAATCTAGCGGGAACAGATCCTCGACCCTCTCCTGGTTTAACTTCAACTCTAACGTGCCAGGACGAACGCTTCACCAATCTGTCCCTTGATGACAACATCGAAAATAGCGAGAAAATCACGTGGATATTACGTTCGAAACGACATCGATGGTGATGACGACGAGAGTAACAAAAACGAGGACGACGACGAATCAGCAACGAACTGTCGTCATCAGTAAAAGAAAATTGAACCAACTTCCGGCTGATTATCAGACGCACAGCACGCGATGCGTCGATGTTAAACGAACGCGCGCTTGTCCGGCGTCGCTGTAACCGTCTGTCGCCCCTGAGCAGACTGTGGGTGCGCGTACAACAGATACGACAGCGCCCAAAATCGCGAAACCGCGGCCACTTGCATTGCGCCTGGGGGCGTTTCTTCCATTGTCCTGAAACGAGGAGGAGAAACAGTGAGTCGAGACGCGTTACTCAGAGACAAGGCGTTCCAGTGTGTTCATATCACTGTCTCATCTCAGTGGCGATTTCGGGCACGTCGCCGCGGTGGTCCAGGCTCTCGTGGTGCCTCAATATTAGCGAGAAAAGTCGGGCACAGCGAGCATTCTCGCTCGTCCATCTACCCAGCGTGCCCGTTATATCCGTTAGTCCGGGAACCGGAACAATGCATCTACGTGTTCATCGTAACAATGTCCATCGCGTTTTGGACACAGTGGACGGTGTGGTAGCAAGCGCAAATGTATAAATAATCTGGATCGCGTGGTGGCGGAAGTAGTAAGCTAATGTTATAGCCATGTTGCTTTTCCTCGCTCTCTCCTTCAATTCGACCAGGTATGACCATTGTACGATATGTTTGCTACACTTTATACAACACTAAACAAAAAGAAACACTCCGTTGTGCTCTTTGAGGCTTATGTTGTACCCAAACAATGATCGGCCAGCTGTCTTACGTGCGTTCCCTTTCTTTAATACTCCGTGCTCTCTACTCGCTGTCTACTTTCTTGTCAGGAACGCTGTCACGTTGGTAGGCGCATGTCTTTCGTGAATTAAATATAATGGCCACACATAACAGTAAAGAAAGGCACTGAAGATAAATGATTATTCTTTGGAGACAGGATAAGCCCCAAAGGGTGTAACATTTCCTTGACTGAACCGCTGGCTCAGTGCCGATTTCTTATTCCTTTTTGGTGGAATTATAACGATGCGCTTTCACGCGACTACTGTGGACCTCACAGGAAAGTATCTTCCACTTATCCTGTTCTTAGCTTTCGACGAGCCGCTGCTGTTGTTTCCAAGCCCAATGTCCGACAGCATGGACTCCAACGAAGTTTTAGGAAGCGCCAAGACATCTAACGAACCCCGATGGCACCGCAATACCCATGTGTTGTCGGGAAGCTAAGAAACTTTATTTTCTTTCCTTCTTTCTCATAACTTTTGAAACTGAACCTTTTTGTCACTAATTTATGCAAACACGCATACTTGAATCGCGCTAACGCCAGGAATTACTGCGACAAAGTGCCACACTGCCTTTAAAACATCGTTTTTTTTTATCAGCCATTCGAGTGTGTTTTCCACCTTTCCATATAGACTCCCTGCTGCAAGCGAGGCCAGCGTATGCCCAGCGTAAGAACATTAGCGCAGGCTAATATTTTGATTATGTTGCTTTTAAGAAATGAAAATAAATAAGAAGCTTACTTGGCAGTTGCTGATTTTATAAAACCTGTGTCCACCTACGTTGCAGATCGACTTATTTGCTTTCTGTTGTTGTTATTGTTTGTTCTCTTTGAGGAAGCGGTAAGAAAAGTTACCGGCATTTGTCGGGACAAAGAGAATAGATTTGTGAGTTTCTACCATAGCATTCGCATGCACAACAATAATGCGTACAATCTTCCGCAGTTCTTTTTTTTACTAAATCACAGCGCACAAGACCAAACTTGACGGTGTGGAGCCATTACACGAAAAAAAAAAGAAAGAAGTACTTCATGTCTCTGTTTACTAATCTCAGTGACCGTTGTTTTCAGCAAGGTTGCCACGAGACTTATCGCTTGCACATAGCCCTTATTTGTATTCGCAAAGGCGTTGCTCAGACCACGCCTAAGCTGTATAAAGGACTAAAGAGAAAGAGATTCTAACATCGCTTCGGGGGTAGACCTCGTTTCCATGGTGCTACGAAACTACAAAGTTCGTCATTGTCATTGTTCTCCCGCAATTTGGAAAAGAACATCTCAGAGTAAAAGTTTTTTCAAGAGCTCTCAAAACCATAACGACGCGCTTGCGCTTTATAGTGAAAGAAAGAAAGAAAGAAATTGCCAGTCCCCCTATCTGAAGCCCTAATCGTTGATTCATTTGTGTATGTTAGGATTTTCAGCAATGCAAATGCGAGATTTCGACGGCGCGGTGAAGAGGAAACGTAATCCTCCCATTTCCTTAGTGGCGACTTAGATTCGTGCGTCCTGCATAGCCTGCCACTCCGCCCGCAGTCACGCGAAAATTGCTTTGTGGAGGATAACGTCACCCTTGTGTGTCCGGGTTTTGAAGCGACGTACATGCGAAGATGGAAAGAAAAGAAACAAGGCGACGAAAAGGGAAAGGATATGCAGAAGGAAAAGGAAGGCCCTGTAAAAAACATTCGTATGTACAATTGCTTGTGCGTGACAAGCCGCATTCTCGCTAAACTTTACCGATCTGTCGGGCCTACACTTTCCGCTTCGTGTAAGAGAACGGCCCCGAGGTTCGCACAGATGTCAACGACATTTCACCGCAACAGAAAGATATAAGTAAAAAAACACAAGAAATAAAATCATATTGAAGGAAGGGAAAGAGGAGCGTAGAGGATTTGATTGTGGCTTTAAGTTTCCACAAGATTGCCCAAAAAAGAAAGAAAGAAGGAAGCCATTGCACTCTGGGAAGGTGGATAACCAGCGAAGTTCTTTAACACACGGCACAGAGGTGCCACAGAATTTTGAACCAGGGTGCAAACACATTTATTTATATGTTTATATACACCTGCGTGACCGACTGCGGATGACTACATACATACATACATACATACATACATACATACATACATACACGCACCCACACACACACACACACACACACACATATATATATATATATATATATATATATATATATATATATATATATATATATATATATATATATATATATATATACGAGAAGAAAGGAGGTTAACCTAGGGGTTATGATCATATCATAAGAAGCCTACAAACAACGACACCAAGTACAACACAGGGAAAATTATACTTACTAAATGGATTAAAGAAATGATAAATTAATGAAAATGAAAGTGGATGAAAAGGCAACTTGCCTCAAGTGGGGAACGATTCCACGTCTTCGGATTACACGTGCAATGCTCTACCAATTTCATTTCCATTAATTTATTATTTGTTCAATTCATTAAGTAAGTACACGTAATTTCCCCTGTGTTGTCCTTGGTGTCTTTGTTGGCTTCTTATTATATATATATATATATATATATATATATATATATATATATATCCTCTCCATTACGAGAGGGATGCGTCATTGCAATTTTTGCTTGCATTTGCATAGGCGGGTATGAGCCATTACTGATGCTTATGCTGCTGCTGATGATGATAGTTTTTTGTAAGCGCAGAACAAAAAATGCACAGAAGCCTAGCCATAAAGAGTTTCGCTGTAGAAAAAGCTCTCTAGGTACTTGCGTAATGTCGCACGGGGGAGAATGAGGTGCCTTTGTCACCGAGCAAAGTGCAGAAGAGTTGGGCAAGTTCTATCGCAAAGTAGTTTCTATACATGTGCCCACGTTCGCCACTTTCTCTAATCCGATACTGTTATGTAAACCTGGGAGAGGTTGGCAGCGATTGCTACCCAGCGTTGCTATACTAAAGGTGCACTAAAGGTTATCCACGTGAGCGTTGGATAAAAAATAAAGAAAGCCGGCATTGATTCCGCTAACAAGGTGAGCAACTTTGGGGTGGAGATAGCTTTCCATCTTGAGGATTGAACAGAACCTGTCGATACTGCGTAAGACACCGGCGTTTGTCACCTCTCTTCGTCTCCAAAGACACGCGAGCAGAGCAATCACATTTTCTCACACCGCTTGCGTGTTTGCTCCAAGCAGGCCATGTGTGAGCGCGTGCGTGCGCAACTGAGTCGCTTCACCTTTCAACCTCTCAGCGATAGAGAAATGTGGCAGAAGCGTTTGTGTAGGCTGGCTCCTATTAATTCTTTAGAAAGCTTCCTTTCTATCGTTTTGTACATGCTTAATTTCGTCCTTTTTCCCTTTTTTCTTATTTTTTTTTGCTCTGAATTATATTCTTTCCTTCTTTTCCCTCGTTTTCTTTCATCCTGCTTTAATTTATTTGCACTCTGCTATCGCTATCTTTTTTTTTTTCAACTCGATCCCGCTTTCTTTTCTGTCGTTCCAAACAAATGCACCAACATTTTTCGGCAAATCGAGGCTTTAGTATGTCCCACTCCAACCGCGGAGGTAAAGGAGAGGGGGGGGGGGGGGATTGGGGCGGTGCTCAGTAGCTATGACGCACTACTGTTGAGCACTAGGTCGCGGCTTCTAATCCTGGATTCAGTAGCCGCATGCCAACGCAGAGGGAATGCAAAAGCGCCACTGCTGTTAGATTTAAGGACACGTCAAGAAACCCAGAGGCAGGTGGTCGAAGTTAATCTGGGTCCTCCTACCACGGCATCTCTTGTAATCTACAGTTGTTGTTCTGGAACCTTCAATCAATCAATCAATCAATCAATCAATCAATCAATCAATCAATCAATCAATCAATCAATCAATCAATCAATCAATCAATCAATCAATCAATCAATCAATCAATCAATCAATCAATCAATCAATCAATCAATCAATCAATCAATCAATCAATCAATCAATTCTTCCTACGTGGAGACCAAAGCGAAACATTCCTGTGCTTGTTTAGCGCTTGCGAATAATGCTAGATTCCTGTCGTCTCTCTCCGTCTTTCACTCCTACATCCCTTTCCCACTAACTGCCCTGCATTCCTTTTCCTCCCGCTCTCTCTTTTCCTATTGTGTTCTCGAAGGGAGCGGGTAACCACCCATGCAATGCGTCGCTATAAGGTTATGCGCGGCACAAACAAATTTGGGGTGGCGTCTCATCGACCCGCGTCGTTGCGGGATCCGGGCGAACAAAACGCACGTCGTTGCTTCACACCGCGGCATGATTTGTATGCAGGTCGTTCGCTCCCATTTCGCCCTAGCGCGTATGCGCGGACTGAAGCATAAAACATAGACGCCACGTATATGCTCGCAAAAGGAAACAAAGAATCGCGTCAGACAGAACTCTCGATCATGAGCTGCTGATTTGAATCGTGTTGGGAATACTGGCAAAAGAATAGTTTTCGCGGCATACCAGCAGCAACGAAATGCCGTGAAAGATGAAACAAGAAGATGAGGCACATATCCAGTGGCACGGCAAATCTGTGAGAAAGTGAAAGCCTCCTACGGTTATGACGGAAGTGACTGTTCGAAAAAATTTGTTAGTTGAGGAGGTTATGCGTTCGCTCACCTAGTTTTGATGCCTGCGTTGCCTGTCGCAGGAATTCTATGATGTTTTGCGAGAAGTGCATGATGAAAAATAGAATGAAAAAATGCAGTTTAGCCCGTAATGCCCAGCACAGGCGTGATCAATTACTGTGCAGCTTAGATGTAGCGTGTGTGTGCGTGCGTGCGTCCTTGTGCGTGTGTCTGTGCGTGTGTGCGTGTGTGCGCGTGTGTGTGCGCGCGTGTGTGTGTCACAACAGCGAAGTTGTGGCACACCGCGTTACGAATTAAAGAGCAAGTAGAGGAGAAATTAAAAAAAAGCAGCGGTTGATCTTACCAAGCGAGCCATAACATCAAGAACATTCTGGACACAGGAAAGGGCAGTTCTAATTCTGAACTCAAGACTGAATATTTCGAAATATAGCATAGCAGGCATTATCTGATCCAAGGTCAACAATATAAAAGAATTACCGAAAATTATTTTCCTAAGCAACGAACCCAAAAGGGAAAATGTGTCACCGATCATTCAGTCTTCGTTACAAAAGAAGCCTAGGAACCAGTGAACCAGACCTCGCGTCCCTGGATAATTGTTTATAACGTGACATCACTAGCATATTACCGTGACGTAGAGTTGAATGCTTGACATTCTGCAAAATTATCTGCACAAGGGTTGCGAAAGTGTGCCGATACTCTAGTAAACCAGCGTGACTGGTTCGCGGCAGCGTTTGTGTTAATCGCTGCGTTTCGATCGTTTGGCTGATTACCTCTAAATATTAGCTCCGTCGCCTTATTATTATTGTTAACAAAATATCAGCTATTGTTGCCTTATTTGTCGTCGCGGCCGCCATTGCTGTTTTAAGCGACATTTGAGGCTTTTGGTTGAGTGTTCCTTTAGCGTGGTAACAGTATAGGAAGTGAGCAGCGTCTAGTTCTTACGCAAGCTCTATTTTGTTTTTTCGTCAGTGCATTTGACTTGACACAGCTTCGATCGTTTGAAAGTGGAGAAGCAGGTGACGAGATGAGGGAAAATGAAATCCCAATTGTCTAACTCAAAATAGAAATCCGAGGCCACTAGCAACAGCAACGAGACTTGCTTCAGCTCATTATCAAAACGCTGATGCACCGCGCGGACCTTTTATTACGCATGCCTTGCTCAAACCATGATCCTTTCATATTTTAACAAAACAAATAACTAACATGGTAAAAAGCATGATATTAATTATCACTCTGCTTGGAGGCGAAGAATCGCAATACCGAGAAAACCCAGCACGTGCTTTACTTTCTCATACACGTGGTATATTTTATATGTGTTTCCTTCCTTTCCCTTCCCGTCGTCTTTGACGTAGTTGTGAGGACACGAGCAAAAAACGAAACGAAGCGACGAAATCGGTGACGTCCGTTATGCTTCATTGTATCCAGACTCCTCTGGGCGCCATCGCATGCAAATGAAAGTGAAACTAATTGGAACCGTAAAGGTCAGGGCCTGCGTCTTGCAAGATTTGCAGCTTCGGACCGCGATTAATGCAGTGAGCTGAAATAGAACCAATCGCAAAGGAAATACTGCGCGCAAAAGGAGATGAGTTCGCACAAATGAGTTCCAATAATACGTATTTTGTGATCTTCTTCCTCCGTTTTCCTTTCAATATTTATGGCTCCCCTTACTCGTTTCCTATATTGTATGGTAGCAAACCGAATCTTTTTCTCAAGGATAACGCTCCAGTACCTTCTTTCACATCTCATTTATGTCTCTTTCTTTCTTATACTTTTGCTACCAAGAGATTTTATCTTGCACGCTCTTCCTGCTTCTTCTTTCTATTTCTTTTTAAACGACCATACCAACATTATCTCCATTGCTATTGGCACTGCGTTATTTTATTGTAGATTGTGGTTCCGCATTTATTGTGGTTCTATTTGTCAGATTTTTGTTGCTGCTACTACTCAGTATATCACTTCATCTTCACGTTCGTAACACACCTGTAGTGCCTGCTTATTCGTGCATACGAACCCCCCCCTCCCCCCAACAAATTCCCCCCACGCCCTTTCATGCTATAGATGCTAAAAGATGCTGAGAGAAACAAACAAACAAACAAACAAACAAACAAATAAATAAATAAATAAATAAATAAATAAATAAATAATGTGCTGTTAAGGAACAGCCCCTTTACATAATTCGTTAATGCTGCGCGCGGGGTACTTTAAGTTCAGTACTGAGCGCACGCGTTACCAGCTTGACAGGTAAGTATCTATATAGCAAGCGCAGAGTTTCCAAGTAAGGAAACTAGATCAAGAGAGATGACAATCATTGCTATGTGTCCCAGTGGGTGCAACTCTTTGAGGGTGTTCGCTTGAAAGTCAAGCAACTGGACTCGATCATTGTTTCGTATTCCTTTTTGGCAAATTTTACGAGAGTGGTAAACCGCGCCTGCTAACTGCATGCTGGTGTAATAACAACACACGTGCACATTACACCTCGTAATTACGCTAAAATCAAGGTTTCGTCACAGCCCAGGGTGGTGTCGAAGCGAAAAAAATCAACCGGTGGGAACGAACGTGAATAGAGTCATGTATGTGTCACATGTAATCTAATTTCTCATCTTCTCTAACACTTTTGATCAGGAACTCGTGCTAAATTCACCCGGCGTCCTCAGCAATTTATTTCTAAAACAGGAGATAAACGCGTAATTATTGAAATGCATCCCGAAACACACATCTCGACCGACTTGGAGCATTTCCGGTTGCCTCCTCTAGACACGCATGCCAACGTGGGCACTTAACAACGTTTTAGGGGTCCTGCTTGTGACAAGTGTTTTCAGTTTAATTTCCATCTTTTTTTGCCCTTAATAAGCGGTCATAGATATCATACGTACACTATCGGCATCACCGCTTGTCGCGACAACCGAATAGATGCAGAGAAAAAAAATGTCCCCAGGAAACAAGGCCACAGGTAATAGCGAACCGTAACAAACGAGGTATCCACACAAGAAGAAGATAGAAGAGGAGCACATTTGGCAGTAGCGCTCTTACACTAATTCTGCGCTTTCACTCGCGCAGTCTCCTTCTACCATTTGCGCAGTAAACCCTAATGTAACCACGAAACAAACAGCTTCTCAAGGCGCGCTACCGAAGTGCGACTTCTTCCCGCTTACCAAGAGGCGACGCTGCCGTCGTGGTGACTCGGACGGGACGCTGTCCTTCCCCGTCGTGACCGATCGGTGGCGACGTCGACACTGCCGACGTTGTCCGACAACTTTTTCCTTTCCTCCTTAATCGGGCAGCGTGCCTCCGGCGACTGAAGGCGTCGGCGCCGCGGCTGTCAATAGCCAGCGGCCGGGTGAAAAAGACGCGCATGACCCGCGGTCGGTAGCGCGCGCCGGCCTCTCGCCTCGATCACGCATGCGCACGGCGCCCCCGTCCCGTCTTCCCGGCGCACCGTCCCACGCCTCCTCCTGCTCATCCCCTCCGGACCTGTGCGCTCTCCCAATTCTTTCCTTTCAGAGTGTAGGCTTCCTTGTTTTCGTTGTGCGATGTCCTCCCTCCCTCTCTCTCTCTATCGCTATACGGCCTCTTCCCTTCACGTGGCCGACATGGGTCGGCAGTTTTGTTCTCTTTCTGGCGCATCGTCGACGTTTACCTTTGTCCGAAGATGCGCGCATGCTTTTAGATTCAGACTTGTTTTTGGATCCGGTGATATAAAATGCTTGGACGACAGGAATCACATAACAAAAGCTTTTTTTTATTGTTATTGTTATTATTCCTACGTTCCCACAGGGGTCTTGCCATCATCAGGGAATGCAGGTAACAGAAACTCCCTCTTCATAAATACACAGATGGTGTATATGCGGTGCTCCTGAAAACGTACTAAACCAGTTTCGAGTTGCAGATCTTCGAAAATGGCAAGGCTACAGCTCAAGAATGATGTAAGGTTTGTCGTGGATTGCTTCCAGGTTGCAAAGTTGCGACCCTAACATTTTAGACACACTGTTTAGACTTGACAACTATTTTATAATGTTCCGTAGAGCATGCATATATCGCGGCAACGCTCTGGAAGAAGATCCACAGAATTAACAACTATGAAGATATACATACTAATCACTACCGACGGCAGCCCAGTTCTGCATCGCCAGGTGAATTATTGGAACAGGTAGACATCTCTTGCGTACCGAATTGCGATATTTAGATTGATTGTTCAGACAACTAATTATACTGACACGTGTACTTGTTTATCTTTATTGGGTTGCCGCGTTTGACCGCTTAAGAAATGCTCCCGCTCAGCGCAGGACGCGCCTACATGTAACGGAAGTTTGTCGAATCTTATCGATGGTTCTGTCCACTGTCTGTTGTCACTGGATCTTGTGTGATCTGATTGCTTGTAGCGCGACGCCAATTGTGGAGAACTTCCTCGAAGACACGCGGACACCAGCCATTATTCTGGAACCTTCGATGACTTATGTATAAAAGCCGACGCACATGTCGCGCAGATCATATTTCGGCAATCGCCGACTTTGTTCGCCGCTATCATGGTGCTTTGAGTACACCTTGCTTTTGTGGGCACAGGTTCGCCCAATAAAAACTTAGTTGCATTCATTCACACTTTCGCTACTGTGTTGTTTGCCGTCACTACTACGTGGCAATACTATAGTTAACAAATTTTTCTCTTGTAACGGTTATGGAGCATATAACGTTTATTGGATACGTTAACTGCGTGGTTCCCAGCATTATCTGCATTTGTTTAACTCCACTGTGTTATCGCAAACGAGCGTAACGGGACTGTAAATGCGCGTCACGTTTGCACCATTTGCGCTATACCTGTCGCGAATACGTAAATGTGTCAGCGCAGTGACGGTCTGAGCTTTAGAAGCTCTGACAGCACGGTACTTCGCGCTCTTCTTGGTGGTCTAGCTTGCAGAATAAACAGCTTGATATGCCGCTCTGCCTCTCACCTCGCTAGCTGCGGATACAATATACCACTTAAAAATAGATGCGGAGTGACTTGACAAAGTATCTGTAGGATCTGTTTACAAAGAAGAAAATTTATTTGCTTACTGCAAGAAAGCTCCGTGGTGCTTACATTGCGGGTCGCGTTTCTTGACTTAAGAGCGCAGTGAACATTTCAGGGACTTCGACTAGGATACGATTTCCTTCAATGCTTATTTTCCGCCCAATTTTTCTTCTTTCAGGGCGCTCCACTCTTTTGCCAAGGGTAAATGTTTAAAAAAAAAATATCAAACGATCGAATGGTCCTGAATACATCATTTGCCAGTACGCGTTCTGAAAGACGGGGTACATTCAATTTTGTACGCTTTAATGAACGACATATAACGTCTATTATACCTCGGTATTTACTTCTAGCATGCATTATTCAGATGGGCAAAAAATTCCCAGAAGAAAACCTCTGACCACCGCTTGCATAAGAAGCAGTTATATGTAGGTAAAGCGCTTTATACGATATAATTGTTGAAGCTGCCCGAGTTCGGGAAAAATACAAATGGCTGAAAACATGACCAACCTTCAGGTTCAGGCCTTGCGCACGTTTATAGCATTTAACTACGTTCACGTGTGAAAAGGACATAGAGGAAACGATAACCGGAATAAATGTCTGAAGTTCCGCAGACGGGGCGCTATGTAATCGACAGACTCGGATAATTACGACAACATATCAAGAAAGTTATGCAGATACAATAAGGTAGACACAATAAGGTAAACGCCGCTTTGAGACATAAGCGGTACAGCAACGTTACTGCGTGAGGCGAGATGCTTGGTGGTACACTTGTAACGGTAACGAAGGGTCACATGGAAATAAGGGACACATGGAGAACTAAAAAAAAAGAAAGAAAGCAGGCGTCTTTAAGCGGGCAAGCAGACGAAGTTCTCTTGCAGCGTCCGTCCTTGCTAAAGGAATTTGAAGCGTCTGGGTGCCTTCGTGGGCAGACCAGGTAGCCCTGTCGCAAAGTCGTTGCCGATGATGCCACAATTACTGCAATAATGCCAGGCCTTTTTTCCATAGCAGGGTGGTTTATTTTCCTGATGTCAAATACCAACCGCTCGTGAGCTATGAGATGGAAAGCAGGCTGTGTAACAGTATAAGCTGTAAATAGCTGCTCTGAGTCTCGAAACACGACCCATTTCTGAGCTGGTTCATTAGTGAGAAAGTTGAAAGCGTGGTATGGAGGCATGCAAGTTCAGCCGTCGTAGATGCCGTTATTGCAAATCCTCAAAGGTATTAGTGCAGCCGTATATGGAGGTCGAACCGCGCATGCGTGCAGCCTCTGGATATCTGTTGCAGTAATCGGATCTCTGACGTTGCAGATCGTCACACCTCTGATGACGGAGAACCACAGGTCTTCAAATCGTATCTTGACCCATGTTTTTTTTTATCTTTGTTTTCGTTGATCAGCTAGGCTAACCTTAAATGGGACAAACAGTATATTGCGCTATACCATTAAAAGGTCTGTGTGCTTTAGAAAACCTATGAGCCGACATTACATGTATAGGTTTTATGTCATGACTTAATCGCGCACTCACTCACATTATTTTGTGGGTCAGTACCAAGTTCTATAAGCCGGTTTACTCGACGAGACACCACCGAAGGACACGAAACCCGGCGAAGATAGTTTCGCTTCAAGAAAGACATGGTCGTTGGCTAGTTCTGCATTGTTTCATGTGTGGGTTCTGACACAAAGATCAATCTAAATCTTTAATCAAAGGAGCAAAAAAAAAAACGCCGGCATGGTATTTCAACCTTTGGGCACATATGAGTTCGTATGTTTATGAGATGAAAACAATAAAACATTTTTCAGCTCCTGAATCTGATTTACTTTGCGAATGACCCCCTTTTTTTTAGCGTTTCCTCTGTGAGCGGGCATTCGCGTGCGTTGTGAGCACAAGTGAGCGCTTGTGTTGCGTCCTTCTTGTCGTGATCAATATGAGAAAAGACACTAAGTTCGTTTTCACGCAAAAGTTAGTTGTGATTCTAACACCACATGTTAGCACGTAAATAGAAGCAGTTCAATATTTAGTCACTGTGTACAGTTAGGCTTGGCTGTAAGCTTAGCCACTACAACCGCTTGGAAGCAATACAGGTGCTCCCATTCATATTGCTAGGAAAAGTACGTCTGTTATTTCAGCGAGAATAGTAGCTAAACGAGTAACCGAGACTCTCGCTTTTCTGTTACGATCTATTGAAGGCAATAAACAATTATTCCAAGGTAAGCACAAGAATACCGTATACAATCGTGTAAAGGCCGCAGCCCCAACTTTGAAACCCAAAACTAGCAAGAATATAAAAAAAATAAATCCTGGGGCTCTACGTGCTCAAACCACGATCTGATTGCGAGGGATGCCGTAGTGGGGCACTCCAAATTAATTTTGATCACCTGAGGTTTTTTAACGAGCCTCCAGTGCATGGTGCAGGGGCGCTTTTAAATTTCGCACCCCACCAAAAAGCGGCCGCCATGGCCGGGCTTTGATTCCATTGTTTAGCATCGCCACGCCGTAGCCACTAAGCCACCACGGCGGGTTGCGAGCATAACACACGCCAGGAATACTTAACACTACAACACTTAAGAGTGCGATTTCTTCTGCCTACCTTACGGCGTTGAGCCAGTCGACATAAAGTCGGAGGGAAAAGATAAAGAGAAGGCAGGAATGTTAACCAGAAAAGTGCCCGCTAACATCCCTGCCACAAGAGAGAAAGCGCTTAGAGGTGCTGGGATATCGACAGACTCGGTCAGCGACTTTGAACTATTAGTTGTGGACAGAAGGTTTCACAGGCTACTTATGCAGCTTCTTTCCGAAGAAGGCCTGCGTGCATTCATTTCTTTTATGCCACATAGAAGCCTATATATGCGATAAAAAAAAAAAAAACTCTTAAGTATGACTTCCCAACAGCTTAGCTCTAATTATAGAAAGGATTGCAACGTCATCCTGTGCAGAACTGCGAGGTATCGATGTAACTCTCACTAGTACGATACATAAAAGACAGGTGCATGTAAATGCGCTATCGGAGGTACCCAAGCAAGAACTGTCTGAAGGGCCTCCTAACAGGAAACAAATAGAGGTTAGTACAGTATCACAGTATATTTATCTTTTCTAATTCAACACAAAATTTTTTGAAGTGATGCTTTTGGAAGAACCGTCAGCTACCGCTCCCATCTGATGCGCACTGCAGGCAGCCTACGTCCTCGTGTAGACGGTACTAGATTCACGTGTCACCGCATTGCTCCTCTAGCGAGTGTGTGATGAGTTCGACCAGACAGATGGTCATTTATCGACGTTTGGGCCATTCCTAAAAAACAAAACCAAAGGAGACTTGAACACACTTTCTATTTAGAAGCAATGAAAGAGTTCAGAGTTATTTCACATTATTTACATGCGCATAAGCAGTAGATCTTTCTGCAGACGCCCTAAATTTGAAGTGGCGTCCATAAGCAACACCTATTTTATACTATAAGTGATAATGCGATTACCTATCTTATAAGAGGGATGGGTTGTTGGCACGTGCCCCCATGCTTTCTTAACTAAAATAGATACTTAAAATATTATCCGTGCTTAAGTTCGTGACCCCCCCCCCCTTCTTTTTTTTTGTTTTAGCACCACCAATTTTCCAGCCTTCTTATTTTCACATGTTTCCATTTTTATATATATCGTGGTTACAACCGAAAAAATTTGATGTACTTGTTATTATTTGAGCCTTTCGGATCTCTATCAAAATAATAAGTGGCACACGTGCCATTTACGAAGTTTCCTAGCGCCGGAAATTTATCTAAATGGCGCCGTTCAAAATAAAGAGTGCCAAGTGATAGAAGAATGGGTGAGTGTACATGCTTCGGGAAAAGATGGTCGACACAGGACGCGGCACGCCGAATTTTCTGCGAAACGAGGCCCTTGACACTATTAAATTAATTAAATTATGGGATTTTACGTACCAAAACCACTTTCTGATTATGAGGTACGTCGTAGTGGAGGACTCCGGAAGCTTCGACCACCTGAGGTTCTTTAACGTGCACCTAAATCTATGTACACGGATGTTTTCGCATTTCGCCCCCATCGAATCCCGGCCACGGCGGCTGCTCTGCAGCCTAACACCATAGCCACTGAGCAACCACGGCGAATCTTGACACTATCACGTTAATAGAACAAAGCTTACAGTTTTATCTGCTTCATCGAACAGTTTGCTGCAGAACGATTTGCTCTATTCACGTGAGCGTTTGGCCTAATCAATACATTACTCTGACGAGAGAGAATATTGAATGGAGAGTGCAGATGAGCAAGCTTGGCTGGTGCAGTGTAGTCTACTCCATATTGTGATAAGCCGTATATTCGTCTTCCTCGCGATTATCGGTTCGCTGACGTACATGGAACAGTTTCGGTCAGCAAACAAATGAAATGTCATAGCGGCGTGCGAGGAAGTAATTGAAGGTGGTTGACAAGTACTTACCGCCCCAATTTCATTCCGTCGTGTAATACGCTCACGTATACGTCGTACCATATGTTTGAACGACAGGTTAGGAGCTCATCGCGATTCCGTTGTTTCATGAGTTTGCTTGAATTTCGTTTCTTATTGCGTCTATACCAGGCTCAGTAAATGCGGCAGTGGAAGCTTGATGTGGGCGAGTTGGTTTAACGTAGTTGAAGAAGAACAGCACTACAAGGACGACGACTAAATGAAGAACACGTACGATGGAGATGCGCTGATGCCTGTCGACGTACATGTTCTTCTTTTCTTTCGCGTCTTTGTAGCGCTGTTTTTCTTCAAGTCAGTAAACGAGAGCCATCGTTTTGCGACGGATATTGCGAAAGGCTTTAGACTTTACATAGCTCCTGAAATTTTCGGGTTTCAGCTTTGCGATTTCTTGTGGGGCAAGGAGTTTGAATGATGCGGCTTGATCATATCTTACTTTGTTTGTTTAGCGAAGCTGAACACTTTAGAGTCATGTTGCCAGCCACCAACGTGACTCGAGGGGCCTTGGCTTGGCTTGTTTGCTTAACGTATACATCCATGCGACGTGTACTTTTGCGTTTGGCATCAAGCATTTGCTTTTTGCAGCGTTAACGCATTTGGCGTTCGTTTAAGTGTTGTAGATCGTCTACTCCTTATATTTGCATTTTTTGACGACTACAGGCACTGGCTGCTATGGCTTCCGTCCCCGTTTTCTACTGCAGTGCCTACGGCTCCCTTCTCATCCCGTGTCGATGAGCAAACATTACCAAAAGTGTGATCATGAGACCGCCACCGGTACCATTTTGTGTTTGAGCAGCACTGACAGATCCTGTGGTTTACCTCTGCAATGAGCCCCTGGTTTGGTGAATTAAGTGATTGCTTTTCAAGTATATTATTTTCAAAAGATTGCATGAAGTTTAGCATAGAGCTGACATATATATGAGGAGGTCCTAAGGCTCAAGAACCGTAGAGCACCTCATTAAGAAAAGGTTTACAAATGTGTTATTACAAATTAGAATAGCATAAGAATATTAACAAAAAAGAACAGTGCGATTGCATAGATAGTAAAAAAAATCTATACATTAGATAGAAACGATTTCAATTTACTCTTAAATAGCCTAATTGACGCAATGTCTTTATTTCAGCATCCAATGTTATTTAAAAGAATATGGAAGCTAAACGTTCCGTTTGTTTGCCATTGTTATCAGTTATCTTTGGCAAAAAATATTGTACCTCGCGGAAAACCTAGTTCTGTTACAATTACAGAGTAAGTGAGGGGGAATGATGTCTAAAGTAAGTAGGCAGGGATAAACTTAGAAAGATAGAGGCGCTAAAGGGCAGCACACACTTTGCATGGCGAAGTACCTGCTTAAACTACTTGATTACTTTAAGAACAAATAAAATCTATCTGTACGTATTCTGAAACCAGTTTCCGTGTATTTCGGGGTAGAAGGTTGGCTATTAGAGAGAAAGAAATATAGAGAAAAGTTTCCTTTCATGAGCTTCATGGCCCACCACAGTGCCGGAACTTGAGGACGACGCCACAAATTTTAGAGCAATTTCGCATGCTTTGAGAATGAAGGCAGGTCGATGTGTTTGCTGGGCAGTCTTCAATGGCATGATAAATTATTGATCACCCACTTGAGTCATTCCGCCGTGCATAGAAATTTTGGCAGCGTGGATGCCACGGCGATTCAAATGGAAAATTAGAATAAGTATGACTAACGCTCATATATGGCGTTTCTTTAATGAGCTCAATCTCGAAAGAAAAACAATGAGTACTCACCAAGTCGTATGTTTTGTTTCGTCTGAGTGCAGTGTTTTCCTTGTTTATTGACGAATAGCTAGGTATACTTGCGATCACATCCTGCCCGAGTACCGTGAAATCATCAGCGTGACACTGTCAACGTTACCAGCACAGTTATATACAGTCAGAACTTGATAAAGACTGTCATTTTTCCTGCTTTTATCTTGCCTCGTCCCGGCTAAACACAGAACTGGGAAGCGACGTCCCAGTATAACTGAGGAGGAGGAGGAAAAACATTAAAAAAAAAAGAAACGACAAGCAGGTGTCTTTCGGCTTGTGCGGGGCGCCCTTAGACCAGGACCTCTGCGGCTCTTGCTGTCTCCCGGGCCTGCCGCAGCAGTTGTTGCTGGTTACGAGGGTCCGAACTAGTCAGCACGGCCTCCCACTGCTCGGGTGTGGGGTTGGGTATTTGCGGGGCTGCCTTGACGTTGGGGCACGCCCATGTGGTGTGATATAGGGAAGCGTACGTAGTCGTTACAAAGGGGACATTAGTATCAAAGAGGAAGCATTCCCCTGACTAGGTGATTTTACCTACGCCCTTTGGAACGCGTTAAGTATAACGATGTTAGAGCAAATTCAAAGGGCGCTATCTCTGACTGAACCACCAGCGGCCACTCATTTTTAGTTTAGCTTCTTCATTATTTTTCTTTTTCTACCCCGCAATGTCTCTCTCTCTCTCCCCCGGAGGGGTCTCAGCGTTCTGCACATGGGCATCGAAAGTAGGCTACGCTGTCAGCGTCGCGACCCCCATCAATATATTGAGCAGGTGCGGACGGCACGCGAGTCAGTTCCCACCCCAAAACCTAGTTTCCTGGTCAAACACATAAAGGAGAGCGGCGACCAAAGTGGAAGCAGAGCCGTGCGAGAAGGTGGGCGGGGGTCTCCGGCGCTTGTCTGATGCCTAGCGCACGCATCGGGGTTCCTGGCAGTAGGTCAGCCGACCGATGCTCCGATGGCGAGTGCTCTTGGCGTGCGCATGTGCTTTGCCGCAGCACGTCAATGCTGTGCTTCCGTATTTTTTACCACGCTGCGCGACCATGGTGGGTTTCTCGCCTAGATTGTACGCC
The DNA here is from genome assembly GCF_038994185.2 of Dermacentor albipictus. Lineage (NCBI taxonomy): Eukaryota > Metazoa > Arthropoda > Arachnida > Ixodida > Ixodidae > Dermacentor > Dermacentor albipictus. The sequence goes on from NC_091821.1 coordinate 331,311,234, forward strand.
AGATTCGTTCTCGGACGACTGCTGAGTGGGTTGCTTGTCGGACACGTCGAATTCGCGATCGACACAAGAGTGGGATCATTCGGCGCTTGTTCTCGCCCCCTGGCCTTCGCTTGACGCACAACGCGTGCGAACTGTCATCTTATCCACGCCATTTCTGCACCGCGCGAGCCTTATGATGTGTTTAAAGCCTTTAGCAGTTCGATACGACTAGCCGTCGTAGCGGCAATGTTAACGGTAATAGTTCGCGTTTGCTCACCAGTGCGCTCAACAGGTAAAAAATGGCTGTGGCTTAGCTAAGGTTAAGCCCAGGATGCGAAGCATACTAGCCTTTATTTTAACGCGACAGCGTTAAGGAGCTCGTGTCGCAGAAAAGCCGGTGTCGTCGGCGTCGGCTCAGGCGTGCGGCGCTTGCTCAGGCGCACATTTCGTTGTCGCGCCGAACGCTGCGTTGCTCGACGCGCACCGCGTCCGATGCGGGGCGCGACGCCGCGAGCGACGGCGGGAGTTGGAGCGCCGGTTCTCCTCTGTCGTGACGTCACGGTGTCACGTGATTTCATGGTCACCGCCGCGCCTGAGGAGCTGGGTTGAGCCCTCGTAATATGCTTCGCATAAAAAAGTGAGAGAGAGACAGAGAGAGCAAACTTTAGCTATTTCATTGGCTGTGAGTTTATTTAATGCGACAGCAGCACTCTCCCACAGTGAATACCAGCATTTTATTCGTTTGTTCGTTTAGGTTGCCCGCTCCATCAAATATTTGCATTCGCCCACTACGGGGAGCAGGAGGAGAACCCAGTGGTTCTAGGGCTGTGGTTTAGGAATAAGAGCGTTGCCGAATAGAAAGGATTATAAAAATTGTTACCGAAGGATGAAAGGAAAGGAAGACGAAGTTCGCGAGACGCTGGCTAAGAACACGCCGGCCGGAATCACTTGAGGGCACAGGCTGAAAGTCAGAAGCGGTAGAACGACGTCGTTATTAGTAACCGTGACCAGCGTATGCGGAACGGCAACGTTCCAGTTCAAAAGCACGTCGATGATGGGGCGAAGCAGATATTCACCTTCAGGAACCTGTGGCTGGGCCGTCAAATTGACGCAAGTAACTGCGTCGGGTGACAGACGCACATCGTGAAGCGAGCACAAGCGCGGTGGGCGGTAGTCGGAGCATCGGCGAGTTGAGGCAGTTCTAACTGAAGAACGCCGGTCGCACAGTCGATGAAAGCAGAATGAGTGGATAAAAATTCCAATCCAAGGATAACGTACTTGTACGAGGGGAACTGAAAAAGTGGTAGCACCAGGGCTACGCGAACAGAAAGCTGCGGGCGCCATCGCATCCAGTTCCCGTCGAACCATTCGCACCACGCCCTCTGATGGCGACGCATGCTGCTGTGCGGGTTGATCTTCACACGTCGACGTTGCGGCAGTATTGGGAAGTCGGGCAAATGGTTGCAAGACGCGTCGGCTTTTGGCCTGCTCGAATTGTCGGCACTCTTTAATGATAGCATCAACTGTAGAGCAACTTTTGCACATGAACAGACTACAGGCGTCGTAAGCAATGCCCTTAAGCACATGCCCGACCTTCTCAGCTTCTGTCATGTTGTGAACTGAGTACGCTCGTGAAGTAATCGATCGCGCTCACACGGCACGTCAAGTCGCCCGATCTCGTTTATTAGCCTAGCAACATATACAGAAAGAGCGTTACGACCAATGCCATCGCGATGAAAAGTTCGCACCAGGTGCTTGGGGGCTCCTTTGGTCACCATGCCGTCGGTTTGGCCTGTCCCAGAAGCTTCTCTCTCGCTACATAGAGCCTTATGAAATCCTACGTCAAGTTAACGACGTAAATTACGAGATTTCGCCGCTACAGTTTGATATATCCTCAAGTCCAACGCCTTTTGACGTCGTGCACGTTTCGCGGCTGAAGCCATACTTTGCTCCCCACTCTTCGGCTACCATGCGCCGAGACGGCGCTTCACCACCCGGGGATCCTGTTACGGAAGGATGAGAGAAGAGAGAGAAAGACGAAGATTGCGAGACGCTGGCTGGCTGCTGCGTGTTGTTGGTAGTCAGTCATCTTAACTGCTCATGGGAGTGCAGAAATAACTTCTCTTTCCAAAAAGAAAAAAAAATTCCAGTGCGGAATAGTGGGAGGGCTTGCTCACCAGCGGCGTGCTCACAGTCCAAAAAGAATTGGTGCAGCACGCTCTCAAAGTGGCCAGGCTCAGCGGCGCTGTGGAATAGGTACGCCGGCCACTCAAGACGACGGAGACTTCAGTAAAACATGAAGACTTCTGTTAGCCGCTGAAAGCTGTAAATAGAGCAACAAAGTTTTCTTTTCCTTCCTTCCTAATTGCTCTGACTCATCTTGCATTTATATTGTAAATACAGTCTTAATATACTCCCAACATCCACGTAATGATATATTTATTTTATATAATATTTGAGACGTAGTTATAGTTGCCTGATAGTACTGGAAAAAACAGTGTGGGATTGGATAAGTTGCTACTTTTTCTTCTTTGTGATATACTCCCTTTCTGTGCGGCATAGTTGTGTCGTTAAGCATGGTACAAGGGCGAAAGAAAACGATTTGGAAAGGACAGACGCTCACTTACAACTAAAGTTTACTTAATAGCTTCCTAGGAAGCGGACGAGAAGCGGCGTATGTTATGTACGCAACCATGTACAAACATACAACCAGGTATGTCGTCGTCGTCGCTGTCATCGTCATCATGACCATCATCATCATTACCATCATCATCATCAACAACCTATTTTAACTCCACTGCAGGACGAAGGCCTCTCCCTCCGATCTCCAGTTACCCTGTGCTGCGCCAACCGATTCCAACTTACGCCTGCGAATTTCTTAATTTCATAACCCCACCTGATCTTTTGCCGTCCTCGACTACGTTTCCCTTCTCCTGGCACCCATTCTGTAACTCTAACGTTCCACCGCTTACCTAAGCTGCGCATTACATGACCTGCCCAGCTCCATTTCTTCCTCTCAATGTCAGTTAGAATATCGGCTATGCCCGTTTGCTCTCTGATCCACACCGCTCTCTTCCTTCCTCCTAAGCGTTACGTCCACCATTCTTCTTTCCATCGCTCGTTGTGCGATCCTTAACTTCTTTTCGAGCTTCTCTGTCAGACTCTAAGTTTCGGCCCCATATGTTAGCACCGGTAGAATGCACTGACTGTACAGCTTTTTTTTTCTTTAGTGATAATGGTAAGCTTTTTGCAAGGATCTGAGTATGCCTGCCGCATGCGCTCCAACCCGATTTTATTCTTCTATAAATAAGAAAATAATTATCCTAGGTAAATGTATTCGTATACTTTAGAGGCTGACTGGCGATCCTGAACTCGTAATCTATGAAACTTAATCAATGAAAGCCATGTTGAGAGGTTGATTGTACTCTACAGATTTCTCGATTATTTGATTCATTACATGTATGTGATAAATTTTAGAGTATCCCTTCCTGAAGTCAGCCTGTTCCCTTGGTTGACTGAACTACAGTGTTGCCCTTATTCTATTGGAGATTATCTTGCTGAATGTTTGATACCATACTGAATGTACGCAAATGGGCCTACAAATTTTCATTTCTTTAACGTCTCCCTTTTTGTGCATCGCTATAAAGTTGGCATTCTTCCAGTTCTCTGGGACCCTTGAAGTCGTGAAAGTTTTCGTACAAAGGGCCGCACGCTTTTCAAACACGATGTCTCCTCCACCTTTGATTGAATCGACTGTTATTCCATCTTCACCTGCCGCCTTTCCTCGTTTAATGTCTTCTAAGGCCCAGCTAACTTGATCGCAAGGTATAGAAGGAGCCTCTGTAACCTGCTCCTTACTACTTTCAAAGGAGGTGTCCTGGCTGCTCTGAGTATTGTACAGGTCAGTATAGAATTCTTCCGTTCCTTTTGCTATATCTTCGAAATGGCTGATGATATTGCCCTGCTTATCTTTCAGTGCATACATCTTGGCTTGTCCTATGCCAAGATTTCTCGTCGCTGATTTCATGTTGCGTCCAGTTATTACTGCTTGCTCACTCTTTTTTACGTTATAATTTCGAATATCCTTTATTTTCTCCTTGTTGATTAGTTATGACAATTCGACAAATTCTCTCTGATCTCTCGAGTTGGATTGTTTTATTCTTTGTCATTTCTTTATTA